>NC_142137.1:69334138-69644331 GCF_024610735.1 Ursus americanus | reverse complement strand
TGAGTGCATTTCAAAGGAGTGGCTCTCAGGTACTTGAGAAGGACATGTCTCAGTTATAAGAGGTACATATTCAGTCATAAGCCATTCTTCATAAATGCTCTCAGAAAGTTCTCCTAACAGCCTTGAGCTTTCTCAGGCAGGCATGTTAACCAGGGGGCTGGGGTCATCCTCAGGACAGGACCTCATGCCACTGGAAGCGTGCTGGAATTTGGTCATTCTCTCAGTGCAGGGGGCTGTGGGGTCATGTGGTGAATTCTGTGGTTCTCAGGGTGTCCATGACTCCGGGTTTTGAGATGGGAAGATGATGGTGATCATACTAGAAAGAGGGAGTTCTGTGGGGGAGGGGTAAGAGAGTAGAGGGACCCAACGAGTCATTTCGGAGAAAGTAAACTTGAGATGGCAAAGATTATACTGAAAAGGAGTTTAAAACGGTATATTAATTTATTCTCAAGCGCCTTCCAAGCACCCGTGGGACATAGACTTTCCATGTGCGGGTATGCATGGGTTACCTTTGCTCAAACTTGCCCGTGCACGTATCCAGAGAAGTGTTCTACTCCGGAGAAGAACTTCACGAATCTTCTGTTGAAAGTAGACACTCAACAAGTGTTAGTTTAATGAAGAAAGAAATTAAAACATAATTACAGTGAGAGAAAGTCCTTTTCTTTATCACAGCATCTATCTTTTCCCTTCCATTTAGTACATTTTGTATTTGCAATGAATATTTTCTTAATGAGAGAAGATTTTAAAACTGTAAACTTGCTGGGGCGCCTGGGTGGCTCAGTCAGTGGGGCATCCGACTCTTGGTTTCAGCTCAGGTCGTGATCTCACGGTTGTGGGATCGAGCCCTGTGTTGGGCTCGGTGCTCAGTGCAGAGCCTGCTTCAGATTCTCTCCCTCTCTCTCAAATAAATAAATAAAATCTTAAAAAGAAAAACAACCTCTAAACTTGCCATTATACACTAATACACAAGATTTTAACTTTTGGAATTGAAGGCATGGTAATTTTGAAGTGTCAAAAAAAACCTCACAAAAGTAAATTCTAGGGGTGCCTGGATGGCTCAGTTGGTTAAGTGTCTACCTTCAGCTCAGGTCTGCCCCACATCAGGCTCCCTGGTCTGGGGAGTCTGCTTCTCCCTCTGCCTCTCCCCCAGGCTCATGCTATTGCACTCTCTCTCTCTCTCTCTCTCTCAAATGACTAAAATAAATAAATAAATAAATAAATAAATAAATAAATAAATAAATAAATAAATATTCTACATTTAACAAGGTAACAGCGAGCAATTAATGCAAAGTTTGTAGCTCTGCTATAGAGTATTTTAAAATTAATCAAGTTCATTTTCTTTTTTTTTAGGGGGATTATACCATAGAGATATTATTGCCATCATCCCTGTTTCACATATAAATATTAGCAACATTTTTCTTGATACACATTCATTTTTTAGGCATGGTAGAACACTGAAATCATCTGTATAAGCTAAACCACATATCTTAAGATCTGACCATCAGGTAAGAAGTAGGAGTGTTTTTGTTAATTCTTAGAAACACCAGAAATGTGTAGCTTTTCATTTTTAATGAACTGGAATATGAAAAGAGAGATGCAATTCGTTCACACAGCCCATTTGACTGTGCCCCCACATAATCCCAGCTTTTTGGCAGGTGCATGAAGACACTGTTCAGTTTCATAAAGGCAACTTTAAACGGAAGCCTCCCTGTGTCTGACTAATCTCGAAGCACAGCTGTGATATAGGTAATCGAAAGGCACAACCAAGCAATTACGCATTCCATACAGAGCTGCGTCCATGCCACCAGCCCTCACGCTATGATCCCTGAGATAAACGCGGTGTTCTTACTCCTCAGTGGGGAGCAGGGATTAGAATAAGGAGGAAAGAGTCTCCCCGCCAAGACAGAGAGAACATTTCACCTAAGAGAATGCTGTTTCAGGCTCACTTTAGAACAGTACATTCATGGGTTCCATTAGCACTATAAAGGGAGTAGGCAAAGGGGCATTTTCAGCTGGCAGAAGTCTCTAGACCACTCTGGCCTTTACTGTCTTGACAGCTAGAATTTTGGCCAGCACATCAGAGTTTCTCCAAGCCACGTGGCATACCCAGTTTTCACACAATGTGGTGATGTCCTACTGGTGTCTAAATCTGTAGAGTTCTTGACCATGATTTCAAATGAGTACTATCTGATTCTCAGCCTATAAATATAGAGCCAATGTTAAATATTAGAAGGAATCATGTTTCGATCCTACAACATAAGAGCCAGTGCCTATACAACCAGAAATTTAATGATAAAAGATTATCAAAAGGCCTCAACTACTTTGTCCAGTATCTTTTGAAATGACAACCCCTTTGTTATTTTGTTCCATTATTAGTAACTGCTGGTCTCTAACGTACCCCTGAGAAGAAATAATGGCAAATATATCCTTAACACTCATTTCATGGGTTTCAGATTCTTGGTCATTTGTTACATGCAGTCTACTGAGTGACTTTTTACCAATTTGATCATTGGACGCCACAGCAAAACTCGCCTAACTGATACCAGGTGGCTGTTTAACACTTCTTTGATGTCGAGGTCATGAATGATTTGCTCCTCCGTGAAGTTGTATCTTCGCCTGTGTAACTTCACACCTTGGCAGTAGACTTGAGTTCGCTTGAAGTGATCATTACCTGAAGTCACACTTGGATTACTGTTAATGAACCTGACAGGAGAGACCATGCTAGGTGTAGAAATGGCAGCATTAATAACACACCAGTGTTGTTATTTTTCAAACCGAGTCTGCCAGAACTACCTTCAACCGATGTTCTGCTTAGTGAGCTGTGTCTTAAAATGTTGAAATCAAATTGATGTGTTAAATCAGTATGGACATAACTTCACACACTCACACACACACACACACCCCTACCTAAGTTGAAAATGTGTGCCATTTGAAAAAATATCTATTCACTTGAAAAAAGTAAAGAAGCCTGTTCGTGCTCATGGAAGTCCTCCTTTCAAAATAGGGCACGATTGTTCATCAACAGGTGAACTACACTGAAGGCAGGGCTTGGCCAAATAGGATCCACGTGCCAAATCCAGCCCAAAACCTGTTTTTGTAAATCGAATTTTATTGGAATACAATCATACTCCTTCATCTATGTGGGGACCACGCTTGCTTGCATGTTACAGTGAAAGGATTAAGTAGTTCTTGGACACCAGGGTGGCTCAGTAGGTTAAGCGTCTGCCTTCGGCTCAGGTCATGATCCCAGGGTCCTGGGATGGAGGCCCCCCACGTTGGGCTCCCTGCTCAGTGGGAAGCCTGCTTCTCCCCCTGCCTGCTGCTCCCCCTCCTTTGCATGCTCGCTCTCTCTCTGACAAATAAATAAATGAAATCTTAAAAAAGAAAGAATTAAGTAGTTCTTGAGAGAAAGCATATGGTACACAAAGCCAAAATATTTACTGGTTGATCCTTTACAGAAAAATGTGTCAACCCCTGATCTAAGCAAATGCACATTAGCATTATTAGCAGTGACCCTGAAGACTGTCTGACCTGCAGGAAGAAATTGTTTCTAAATGTATATAAACTCTGCTGCCTTAGTTCTTGGGACCTATTATTTTAGATTGTTGATCTGGGGAGAAGAAAGAAAGGAGAAACAGATGGGTAAGTTTGGTGTGCCAGAGCATCTCAAAAGAAACCAGCAAATAGTCCAGAATATTAGGGCAGGACTAATTCTTGAATTGTAAAGTCAGAAAAAAAAAAAAAAAAAAAAAAACAACCCTAGAGATCACTCTATACTACGATTATGCCCTGGGGAGAGGGGGTTGTGTATTTGTAAAAATATATTGAATGTCCTATCTCGTCAGTTCTGGTCACTGTCTACTATAAGAAGTACCATACACGCACAAAAAGAAGAAAGTCCTTCAAATGTGTATCTTCCAGTAGAGTCTGATATGTTTGGTATTTTATATAGAAGATTTAATCGAGTTTTAATTTATATAGAAGATGTAATTGAGTCAAATCACGGAAAGAATATGCCAGCACCTGTTCTGATGAAGTTGTGTAGAACGTAGTCCATGTTCTATCTTCATCTGGAGAATATTGCCCAGAAAGATCTGTTTCAGAAAGCTGATTTGTGCATTGTGGCGAAAGCAGGGAGACGGAGTGGGTAGGCATCGTATACGTGGTGGTCGTCATTAAACTTTTAAGCTTATTACAAAAAGGAATGCACTTAACAATGTAAGGAATGTCTATTATCATCTCATCTCATTTATCAGTGATGTAAAGGAGTTTCAGAGAAGCCACGTGATGTGACCGGCCCCCTCATCCTGCTGGTGGGGGAGCCAGTAAAACCCAGACACCGGACTTCTAGTCCAGCACACCTTTCATGTGGCTGCTGCTAAATTTATAAGAATTTATAAAAACTCTGAAGTACTGTTGGATAATATGTGATTTATACTCAATATGTGAGAAAATTGAGAAAACTAACTAGAAAATATTCCTGTGTGTAAACCCTTACACAGAAAGTCATGTTAAGTTTGTGGATCATTTTGGGAAAAGCTGAACCTATATGGTGGTAGGTCTTCCGTGACTGGATGGAGTATATCTCTACATTTAATCTACTTAATCAAATCCACTTCAAGGTTCTTTAATGAATTCTATAATTTTTTGATAAATTCCCAATGATTCTTTTAGGATGGTATGTAAATGAGCTTGTCATCTTCAAGTAACCTTTTTTCTTGTTTCTATTCCGTGATAATCTTTATACCTTTTATTTCTAATTCTTCCCTTATTGTGTTGTCCAGGGTATTGTTAAACAGTAGCAGTGATAGGAAGCATTCCTGCTTTGTTCCTGACTTGCAGGAAATGGGTCTAAAGTTTCTTCATTAAATGCAATATTTACTTCTAAAAGGAAGAGGATTAGTTGTGGTAGATACGTTTTGTCATGTTAAAGAAGTTCCTTTTTCTCCTTGTTTTGTGTCAGTGTCATTTGCCTGTATCCATCTGTCTGTCTACCCCCCCACACACACTATACTCTATATATTACAACTCATATTAATAATGCTTTGTCAGCACATTTCAAGGTACCATGAAAATTTTCTCCTCTAGTCTGTTAATTTGACAAATGACATAAACAAATTTTCTGATGTTAAGCTATGATTGCACCCTTGGGTATACCCTTCTTGATTCTGGTTTTTTCTCTTTATGTACACTTTATTCAGATAGGTAATATTTCTTCAGGATTTTCAGTCTGTATTCTTATGTGAAATTGCCCTGTGATTTCCTTATATTGTTCTTAGTTCTATTAGTATCGAGGTTATATAAGTCTCATAAATAAGTTAGGTTGTTTTCATTTGAAACAAGTTATATAAAATAAGGATTATCTGATAAATATTGTTATAACGGGAAACAGACCAATAAAGAACAGAGTCAAAAAAAGGGAAAAGGAAATTATATTTGAATTTACTTGAAGCACAAAGTTATTGTCACTATGAAAATGAACAGTTAAAAAAAATGAATCAACAGGTGGGGATTTGGCAGGCTGAGTCTGGAGTACTTTTCTAAATCCTGGAATGTGACATATAAGTGTGTGTGCAATAAATATATGAATCAGTGGTTTTAGACATATTAAATCAACTTTAATACTGTTACGATTCCTATCCAGATTCTGAACAAACAAGAAAGTTATAAGAATGAGGATTTGAGAATGAATGAAATAAGGATAGATCAGATGTCTGATATAAGATGTTTCAAATTTACTCCTTATAAACCCTTGTTTCTTAGCTCAGGTGGCATGTTGCAATCACTTGAGAAGGTCTTACAAGTATTAATGTTCAGGCCCCACCCCAGTCCATTGCAGAAAGAATTTCTTCTGGGAATGAAAAAGGAGCATCAGTATTTTTTAATAAAGCTTCCCAGATGGTCCTGATGCATGGGAAGGGGTGGGAATCTCTTTCTAGATTTAAGATAGGACACTGGTGTTGTTTCGAGAAGAATGGGTATGAGGACCCAGAGGAAGCTCGAGGAGTAAATTAGTCCTGACATTGTGACTTCCTTTTAGAAGACTGTCCATGATGGGAGTTTTCCACTTGACTCTTTACTATTCTGAAGAAAACTTAGGCTAAATTTGTAAGTAGGTAAATTCACCTACCAATTTAGTGAAGGTAACCATGTGATCATTGTGGATTGTACTGATAAAAAAAAAAAGTTCTCGCACTTGTCATTTTTGGTTTTTGTCCCTCATGCTCCTTCCTTCTGACTAACATTTCATTACATATGCATCAGTGGGACTTCTCCTTTTCAGTCAGTTGTTAATGTTTAAAATTTTCTCTTCTTTTGGTTTCACTGTCACAGGGCTATCTCATTGCCTTGACACGTGAAACAGTGTCACTGCTTTTGCAACTGAGCAGGCATAATGGGATTAATAATGTTTGCGGAAAATTCCTTGAGCTGAGGATAAAAACCTGCCAACGTTTTGTGGCTTGACCAACAACTCAATGCCTTCACTCTTTGCCTTCTTTATGAAATAATGAAGTGCATGTGATAGGAATGTTTTGGACTGAAGGATACCTCACATAATGAAATGATATTTGGAAAGCTGTGAGGACCATAAATTTTAAAGGAAGTCATTTCAGTTTTCAGGAAAGAAGTCTAAGTAAGTTGGCCTTTGTAAATTGGCAGTATTCCTAGCTCTGTGAAATAGAGCCGTATTACATACTGCAGTTTCAATTAGTGCTCGACCTAAGTCTCTAAAATATACTTGACATAAAAGCAAAAAACTTGCACCCTATATAGTTTAAAAGTGAGTATTAACTTTGAAAAAAAAATGTTCAAATGTGTCATTATCCAAACATATTGGAACAAAACTTTCTTTTGTCTCCTTATAATCTCTCAAAACTTACCTAACAATATTATCACACTATTGCATCTATAGACCCAATAGTCCCTGAGTGTCTATCTCTAAGCAATCACTCGAATAAAATAAAATGTATTCAGAAAAATACATTTCCTAAAAAGATATTAATGTAAAACCAGGGTCAGATCACTGAGAAAGTAAAACTGTTTTCAGTGAAAGATTACATTATATCAGAGTTCACAAATCTCACTCCATATTGCCATATTAATACAAAATTTATAACTCCCACCTGCTATCTTCCAATTTTCAATTCTTAAATTCTCCCAGCAATATGATAAAGTTATTCTGCTCCTGAAACAGGCAGCAGTTTTCCATCAAATATATATTGTTTCAGGAAAACACCAGTTTCCTTAAAACTGACAGAAAACATAAAAGTAGGCCAGGATGTGTGTGTGTCTTCTCTTATCCTGAATTGCACTTGGCTGCACCTTTCATCGCTCATCTCCTGCCTCTCTCTGTTTTCTGACCTCTGATGCCCACTCAGTGCTCACTCTGAATCCTGTTAACTGCACTTAACTAACAACTAAAACAATTCTAAGTTTTTCGAGTAGGTGTTTCTAGTTGAATTCAGAGCTGCTTCTGTTTTAGGTTTTTTCATTGGGTTTTTTTGTTGTTGTTTTTTAAGATTTTATTTATTTGAGAGAGAGAGAGATAGAGCATGAGCAGGGGAGAGAGGCAGAGGGAGAGGCAGAAACAGACTCCCCGCTGAGCAGGGAGCCTGATGATGCGGGGCTCCATCCCAGGACCCCAGGGTCATGACCTGAGCTGGAGGCAGACACTTAACTGACTGAGCCACCCAGGCATCCCTAGGTTTTTTTCTTTTGATTCCATACCACTTTAGGAGACATTTTGTCATATGCTGATACACACATTCAGAGATTTTTTTGTCTGCATTTAATATTTCTCCAGAAAAATCTAAATTATTTTAGGGCAAAAGACTCATATTACTTTAATTTTGTATTCACTGCAATACCCACTAGATTGCAAGTCCTCTTGTAAATACTCAAATACCTTGACTTAAGGGGTGCCTGGGTAGTCAGTCATTAAGCGTTTGCCTTCGGCTGAGGGCGTGATCCTGGTGTTCTGGATCCCACATCAGGCTCCTCTGCTGGGAGCCTGCTTCTTCCTCTCCCACTCTCCCTGCTTGTGTTCCTTCTCTTGCTGGCTGTCTCTCTCTGTGTCAAATAAATAAATAAAATCTTTAATATATATATATTATATATATTATATATAATTTTATATTTATATATATAATTATATATATTAAAGATTTTATTTATATATATGTATATATATATATGTATGTGTATATATATGCACACACACATACACACACACACACACACACACACACACACACACACACCGCTTGACTTGAGTGTTGATCTTCCACCCTGAAGTTTCAGCATTCTGCTTTCTGCTTTTCTCTGGTCTTCTTGATTGACACTTTGGGACTGTTTTTCACTTCTTCGTCCTCCTGCTCTGATTGTAATTGTCTGTTTTTAAAATTCCCTCTGTGGTTATCATGTCTGCCACAGTAGGAATTAAAAGCATATTGTTTGTGCAGAATGTAATACAGATATAATTTTTGAAAAGTTTCTGAAACATAGTTTGGTAACATCATTATTTGTAGATGTTGGGGCATTGAAAGTTCAAATGTGTTTTCCTATGATTTCATAGAAAACCCATGGCATAATCTCAGTTATCTTTAGAATCACCCATATATGGAGGAGACTGGGGAGTGGGTAGGCAAGGAGGTAATAAGAAGAGTGGTTGTGGGGCGCCCGAGTGGCCTAGTCGGTTAAGCGTCTGACTCTTGGTTTTGGCTCAGGTCTTGATCTCGAGGTCTTGAAATCAAGTCCTGTGTCTGGCTCCCTGCTCAGCAGAGAGTCAGCTTGGGTTTCTCTCTCCTTTTCCCTCCACCACCCCCCTCACTTGCACTCTCTCTCTCACATAAATAAATAAATCTTTAAAATAAAAGAAAAAGAGTGGTTTTAATATTGAGGCAACAGTAGTTTATCATTCCAGAACTCATTCAACCACAAATTAGCATGACTGTTACTAATCTGGAGTGTTGATGCTAACCAGTCAGCCATTTGCATACAAATGGGGTGAGATGTCAGAAATTCAGAATGAAAAAATTTGACTAGATTTGTACTGAGCTTTCAAAATTTCCTGACATTGTCTCAAGTTTTGTTCCATTGGAAGGGAAATAATTATCTGGTAGAAAGTATTTCTATATAAAGATACACAAGAGGAAATTTTGGATCGTTCTATTTTGTTGAAAGCTACTTAACCTTTCTTTTATTTTCTACTAGTTGACTAAATATATCTTTAAAAGAGTTTAAGGAGAGAGCTTGTGTGTGTGAGCAGGGGAAGGGGCAGAGGGAGAGGGAGAGAGAGAATCTCAAGCAGATTCTGGGCTGAGTGAGGAGCCCTATGAGGGGCTCGATCCCATGACCTTGAGATCAGTACCTGAGCCAAAATCAAGAGTCAGAAGCTTAACTGACTGAGCCGTCCAGGTGCCCCTCTACTAGTTGATTAAATATCGAGGACTCATCCCACAAGAGCAAACTTATTGGGAAAAAATATAGATAATAAATATCCACTCATGGCTACTGTCAGTAGTCCATTTTATATGTGTGCACCCATCCGGAGGAAGGACTGGAACAACCCAGGGACTTCTGTCTCTGAGCAAGTTTCTAGGAAGTCATCAAGTCCAAGATCTATCCCTGTCAAACTAGAACTATTTAATCAAGTATTCTAATTCAAGAAAAATGCTAGTCATAGAGATTTTACCACTTTCCGTGTTTACCACCTGTGATGCCTTAACTGTGTAGTCAAGTTGGCTTCTTATAGTTCCTATCATGAAGATAGATGATTGTTGACATCTTCTTATTCGTATTTCAGTGTATGTGCCCTGGCTGTATGCTTGATGCTTGGGACTGTGCTGGGCGTGGGTTTTAGAATAGTACCAAGAGCTAATGGCCATGTAATTCTTTGTCTAGGCCAGGATACTTTGGAGAGTAACAGGGGTGCTATTAATAATTATATTAGACCAATCAACATAAATCTGGACTGTTCTAAGCACGTTAGGGCTTATAGAGTTTCTCATTCAACCCGGCTTTGTCTTTTTCAAATCAAGTTGTCCTCTGTTTCTTCATAGTCTTTCTTAAATTCTGAGGCTAAATGTGAGGACAACGCTAACTGAAGTCTACTCAGTATCAAAGACAAAATGCACCACACAACATCTGATAAGGAGAGGATTTCATTCAAGTCATTACGGTAGAGAGAGTGTTCATAAGTGAGGAAAATCTCAAATAAAAGGAAGGGGACCTGGGTTTTTATAAAGATAGGTAAACAAGTGGAGTCATTCATAAGCCTCATGGGAATTAAAGGAGGGACAGAGTTGGGTCTTACCCAAATTTGTGAGGGCAAGGTGAGGTTCAGGGAACACAAAAGACTTAAATTGAAGACAGAAATTGATTTTTAAAAAATATTAAAGTAGTACAAAAAAGAAAAATATAAATGACAAAGTAGATGCAATTAATTTAAGTTATAGAGATCAGATACTTGCAAGTAGAAATGAACAGGAAACATTTCATAACCCATCAACACCCATTGTGACAGAAAGGCATTCTAAACCAGTGTGGAAATGTTGATAGGTACAAGAAAATGTGTGTGTAATAAAACCGTGGCTGCCATGGACTTGACACCTCTGAGGGAGTACCGTTCGTGAACACTAGGGGGTGCCCCTGGGTTGACACCTCTGAGGGAGTACCGTTCGTGTACACTAGGAGGTGCCCGTTAGGCTTGGTCAATATGGAGACCTTGAGAAACAAACTAGCAAATGAAATAGAGAAAGAGAAGAAAAGAACGAGGTAGAGAAGCTGAGACACAAATGAAAGAGAGAAAGGGAAGAAAAGAAGGAGGTAGAGAAGCTGAGAAACTAAGCGCAAACAGACCAGTATCCTAACCAAAGCTTTTAGTCCTCTAGGCTGGCAACCCGAATCTAGTCTAGTACCTTGCCTGGGGCAGGAGTTCCTGGGGAGTCATTTTCCTTTGGGAGCTGCGGTACAGCTCTGTCAGAGATAAATCCCTGCCCTTTAGAAGCACCTGCAGTCACTAAGGACAATCAGATAAGCAGGCTCCTGGGTCTCTCCTGTGCCCGACCAGCTCCACTAAATACACCAAATGCAAAAATGCAATGCTTTAAATTCCAATTAATTTTCAATTCCCATTTCTCTCTGTAACATCTTCAGTTTAGCTTACATATATCATATCACATATCCTCTATGGTCTGAAAAATCCAGAAACACCAAAACCATCAAAAGAGAGACCTATTTATGAATAATTTATTATAGTTCTTTTGCTTTGAAAACCTCTTGGCTTCTATTAGCATAATCAGGGGCTAGTTCATATCCCCCAGGGAGGTGCTACTGGAATTTTTTCTTATGCATTAGATGTAAGACATATCCATTTGGGAAAAACGGAGACATATTTCTGAAAGGCATACATGTAGATGGAGTTGATTTTATCAAGCAAAATCAGATAAGGTAAGAAGGAAATGTTTGACTGTGATATATATATCATCCATGTTCAAATCATAAAATTCAAAAAACAGAAATTAGACATATTTTGATTTCCCTTTGATGGTAAAGGAATGCCTTAAATGACAATATATGAAGTTAGAGAAAGCCTTTTTTTTAAATGTTATCACAGTTTATCCAGATATTTATGACCATCAAGCCATATAAATTATTGAAAATGGAGAATTAATATTTCAGTGAGAACTAATCCTACACATATGGGGGGAAATACCTGAGAACATGAATTTAATACAAAGCAATAATTCAAAAAGAAAACTACAATTTATAAGAAGAAAAAGAACAAAATAAGGCCAAAAATGCTCTTATATCCTGACCTGCATCGATGCCAGCATTAGCAGTCCTGCGAAGGCAGAACTGGAGATCCAAGGGATCAAAGACTGTCGCTAGCCTGGGGGACCTCACAGAACAAACTCTGTCTCCTTGGTGTTAGTGTCCCCGCTTGTAAAGGTGAGACCTAAATCTTCCCTACATGTCTACTAGGGGGCCACCAAGAGTTCCACAGCCCAGTGTGCCTCTCCTAGACTTTCCAGGGCAGAGCACTGGACATCCTCTAGCCGAGGGCACAATTTTTATGTTCTGGGCAGAGTTTCTATCCTGAATTCCTTCATCTTTCCCAGCTGCTGTGGAAGAGGCTAGAAAGTCCAAGGAGAAAGGAACTTGTGCCCAGTTGTATTCCAGAGTTTACAACATAACCTGGCATATGACCAGTGTTCAAGGAATATTTGTTGAATCAATTAGCAGCCACGTTTGGAAATCTTTAACTTTTCTAAGTGATGCACAGAATTCATTTTTTAGGATTCTAGTTTTTCCCTAAAAAGGCACATTCTAAGGTATTTCTAAATGGGGGGAAAAAAAGAAAGGAATTCACCCAGCCCAGAATCAGCAACCAAATCTTGGATGACTGAATTGTCTTTCTCTGGGAAGGTGAATGATTTTACAAACTTAGCTACTCTTCAAAAGACTTAGACACCCTGGCATGACATACATAATCTACTCAAGGACACCAGTATAACCACCATCCCTACTTGGGTTAAGCACCTTGGGTGTAAGAAGGTGAAGAATCTAAAATGGAATAGAAACAAGGTTTTTGTCCTCTGGAAGGATACCAATTATTATAACCAATTACATCAACACAAAAACAATCACCTTTAGGAATTTTCTTTTTCCAAATGAAGAATGGATGCAAAGTGGTACCAAAATCTGTTAGACACAAGACCGGAGCCAAAAAAAAAAAAAAAAAAAAAAAAAAAATTTTTTATTCATTCAGGTATCACTTTTTAAAAAGCATTAGCATAACATGAACATACATTAATAGAATAATTTTATAAAAGAGCTGTGGTGTAATCCTTTGCATACATTTTCCTCGCTGCTGATAGTGTTGAGTTTAGCCTAAAGCCCTGTGCTGCTCCTCAGAACAGCAGGGGGTAAGAAATGCCCCCTGCTGTTAAGCAGGTGTTCAGTAAATATTTGTTGAATGAATGAATGAGTGAGTGAATCTGCTGAATAAAGATAATAACCATCTCTCAAGGGTTTGGGGAAAACTGTAAACTACTCTATGTCGAACATCATATGCCAGGAAAATGTATTATAGTTGCTATTCTTCCTATTAATAACCCTCGAGGAAAAGTTCTCACAAACTTATATGCAAACAGGGCTTTGTGGCTGTAATAACAGTAAGGGTGAAAAATCAGGAGAAATTTGCTTCTGTATTGCAATCCAGGATTAGATATCATACATATAAAGCTTTTGTGTACATAGAATGGGTATTAAGCATGAAGTGGATGGGCACCTGGGTGGCTCAGTCCGTTAAGCATCTGCCTTCAGCTCAGGTAGGGATCCCATGGTCCTGGGCTCGAGTCCCACTCTGGGCTCCCCACTCACTAGGGAGTCTACTTCTCCCTCTGCCTGTGCCCCCTTCCCCCTGCTGTGCTTTCTCTCTCACTCTCTCTCAAATAAGTAAGTAAATAATCTTTAAAAAAAAATTGAGGGGAAAATAATGATCTACCCCCCCCTCGCATTTTAACCCTGGAATAACAATCTTTTTTTTTTTTTTTTGTATTATGTTAGTCACCATACGGTACATCCCTAGTTTTTGATGTAAAGTTCCATGATTCATTACTTGCATATAACACCCAGTGCTCCATGCAATACGTGCCCTCCTTAATACCCATCACCGGCCTATCCCATTCCCCCACCCCCCTCCCCTCTGAAGCCCTCAGTTTGTTTCCCAGAGTCCATAGTCTCTCATGGTTCATTCCCCCTTATGTTTACCCCCCCTTTCTTCTTCCCTTCCTTCTCCTACCGATCTTCCTACTTCTTATGTTCCATAAATGAGTGTAACCATGTGATCATTGTCTTTCTCTGCTTGACTTACTTCACTTAGCATAATCTCCTCCAGTCCCGTCCATGTTGTTGCAAATGTTGAGAAATCGTCCTTTTTGATAGCTGAGTAATATTCCATTGTATATATGGACCACATCTTCTTAATCCAGTCATCTGTTGAAGGGCATCTCAGCTCCTTCCACGATTTAGCTATTGTGGACAATGCTGCTATGAACATTGGGGTGCATAAGGCCCTTCTCTTCACTACGTCTGTATCGTTGGGGTAAACACCCAGTAGTGCAATGGCTGGATCGTAGGGTAGCTCAATTTTTAACTTTTTAAGGGACCTCCACACTGTTTTCCAGAGTGGCTGTACCAACTTGCATTCCCACCAACAATGTAAGAGGGATCCCCTTTCGCCACATCCTCTCCAACAATTGTTTCCTGCCTTGTCCATTTTTGCCATTCTAACTGGTGTAAGGTGGTATCTTAGTGTGGTTTTGATTTGAATTTCTCTGATGGCTAATGATTTTGAACATTTTTACATGTGTCTGTTAGCCATTTGTATGTCTTCATTAGAAAAGTGTCTGTTCATATCTTCTGCCCATTTTATGATTTGTTTATTTGTTTCTTGTGTATTGAGTTTGAGAAGTTCTTTGTAGATCTTGGATACCAGTCTTTTATCTGTAGTGTCATTTGCAAATATCTTCTCCCATTCTGTGGGCTGCCTCTTAGGTTTTTTGACTGTTTCCTTGGCTGTGCAGAAGCTTTTTATTTTGATGAAGTCCCACAAGTTCATTTTTTCTTTTGTTTCTCTTGCCTTTGGAGATGTGTCATGAAAAAAGTTGCTGTGGCCGATGTCAAAGAGGTTGCAGCCTATGTTCTCCTCTAGGATTTTGATGGATTCCTATCTCACATCGAGGCCTTTCATCCATTTGGAGTTTATCTTTGTGTATGGTGTGAGAGAGTGGTCAAGTTTCATTCTTTTGCATGTAGCTGTCCAATTTTCCCAGCACCATTTATTGAAGAGACTGTCTTTTTTCCACTGGATGCTTTTTCCTGTTTTGTCAAAGATTAGTTGCCCAAAAAGCTGAGTAACCCTGGAATAACAATCTTGAAGCCTATTTTTTCTTCTCCTTGGATGGGGAAGATTGGAGCCAACTTTAGTAAGATTTCATTTCTCCTCTCTTCTCCCTCCAGTCAGTGTTAATAATCTAATATGAAGTCTGCACGTGCAGACAACTCAGGGGATACCTCCTAGTGTTGGGATTGACAAAATCCTTGGCGGGTAGAAGAGGCAACATGCTCAGTGAACAGGAGAGCAGTGTCTGTGATAGGCGAGAGTCAGTGCTGGGGCCTGTTACACACATGTCCCTTGTCCTCACGGAACTAGACAGGGGAGTGGTGTGGAGATACCTGGTTTGACCAGTGTGTCTGAGAGTGAGGGTGATACAAAGTTTGTTTGCTGAGATGTATATTTCTGTAATGAAATCAGGAAAGCTAATCCCCAGTGACTCCTGGGGCCTTGCTTGACTCATTTAGGATTTTAACCATCGCTCGCTATGTAAATGTCAGGGTGATTTCTGACTTTGCCTTATTTATAATGTCTTTTCCTGCAGACTAGATTTTAAAATCTCATGGCACTTGAGAAAATCTCCCTGCCTCCAGTACTATTCATGGACCGAGGCAAAGGATGTGCCGGAATCCTTGCTGACACATTTATTTTTAACTTTTGAGGGATAGTCCCATGTGGCTTTTCTCAGAATGTTGTTCAGCGCCTCTCATTTTTGCCTCAGAGCACACAGAGAAAAGCGATGAGAGTCGTAGGCCTCACCGGGGTGGAAAGAAAATGCTGCTTCCAGATAGAGGCCGCCAACCTGCGGGCTCTAGGCCCCAGGCACTCTGGCCCTTCTGGAAGCCCGTGTAGCCTGAGGTCTCAGGGAACTAAGGGCTTGGTCCAGTGGTAGAGCAGCTCGGCCATAGCCCATTTGAAGTGTTTCATGCTTAAAAGCTTATTGATTTTGAGTCAGAGAGGAGTTGGTTCAAGGCTTGAGTCTACCATTGTTAAGCTTGGGATTCTGGCTGAGTTATTTCCATTTTCTGGGCCCTCCCTTTCCTCGTTCACATTAAAGCCACCCCACAGGTTTGTACTATGTGAAGTGCTTCTCCTTAGTAAACTCTGCAAAAGTTAGTCCTCGTTATCACTGTTAACGATTCCCGACGTTATCAGACTCAACCACCTATTAGGTTTTCTATAAAAGCCGCACGACGATCTCATGCCTCTGACGGACGTTCCACCCTGAGAAGCAAGCCGCCTTCACGCCTGGTTATCGTGCTTCTGAGAGAGCTGCTTCTGTCGCCTCACTCGTCCTTGTGTTTGCATTTCCTCAGCTTCTGACCCTGTGAACGAGCATCAGTGGAAGGTTCAGCATCATGCTCTCTTTATCCCGTGTTGTCCAGTGTAGCTTCGAGCTACTGTGGTGATTTAACTTAATATTGATAGTAATTCAGTAAAATTAAAAATCAGCTTCTCAGTTGTACTAGGCACCTTTCCCACGTGGCTGGTGGCTGTGCAAAGTCCGGGCAGACACAGAACATTTCCATCGAAGCAGAAAGTTCCACTGATCAGCTCTGTGACAAGGACCTGACCATGGCTGTCCAGCCTCCGCACCTTGGTCCAACCCTCACAGGCAGTGTTGACTGTCTAACAAACTGGATAATTATTTTCCTTAGGTGTAAAATATTCTGCAGACCTTGACTTTCGCCTTCCCTGTGACTTTATGATCTCTTTCAACTCGGTAACAAAGGGAATCGTTTTTGCCACTGTTATAAGCAAGAAACAAATTTTTGAAAGATCCCTTTTGCTCTTTAAGGCTTTAATATTTCTGTTTGCTCCTTTTGCTCCATGTTTATTAAAGGCGATGGGGCAGAAACTGTGGGCTGAGCAGTCTTCTTATGTTGCCTCCGAGTAACTGGAAACTCCTGTTCATTACCTCCACTCCTCACCACTCTTCCTCTATATCATCACCTGCACACAAAACCCTTAACGCAGAAGTCACCCCGCGAGTGGGGACAGCGCCTTGAGCCTCCTGGGCTAATGGCATCTGCACAGCTGCTAACCAGGATTCCGCAGGGGGTGGGGGCAGTGGGGAGATTCGCCCTAGATGCGAACCCCATTCAAACTGGCGTTGACATGCTCACACTCTCCTGTGGTATAGCTTACACATCCCAGATGGTACATGGATTTAAAGAAGGAGAGATGAGAGGGAGAATTTTTTTCTCCATTGTCCCGGTGAGAATAAAAATAAAGTGAAAAGAAGAAAACAGTTGGATAAACTACTAGTGACTAAAAACCTAACAACTGATAGCTGATTGACTGTCTGATAAGATGGAGAAGCAAGCAGAAGGTATCTTTCATACCTGATTCTGAGATCGGGTAGCTGCAAGAACAATGGAGCTCTGAATTCGAACAAAGGAAGGTCATGGGTCTAGCTGGCTTTAGACGTATAATGTCGAATCTGGTTTTGGACTTTCATGGGCCGCTTAAATTATGCAATCCTTTTAAGCTTTTCTGAGTATAAATTATTAACCCTTTTTGGCCTTATCTTTGTATTTACTTATCTGGGTGAAGCCAATTTAAACGTGGTAGCAGACTGCCCCTCAGACTTCTTTTCTCTAAGGATCTCCTGTCATGAACAGCACTCCTCAGTAGATTAAAGATGAAAGTGCATTTTACTAAAGGAAATCGCTGACAAGATACCGAACCCATTTTGGCAGAAAACTTAACATTCAGCCTCAATCCGCTGGAACTGTCAGATGAGACTGCACATCATCATGAAGAATAAAGAGGAGAAGAAGGGGAGGAGGGGGAGGGGCCCGCGTGGGCCAGAGGAGAGATCAGCAGGGCAGGCCCTCTCCTGATCACGGCTCCCGTTTTTAATTTGGATTACCTAGCAGGTGCTTTTCTCTTGTTTGCTTTATATTCCCATACTTGAAATGGGCACTTTAGCTCAAATAAATTCACAAAGCCATTTAATACGTGCAACGTAAGCGCATGTAGGGTACGTCCCTTATATCTTGCTGTAAGGGATAAGGGGAGGAACCTCGGGTTGCGAGCGATTAAAATGTGCTTATTTCCTCTTAATCTCCCGGGGCTATTGCAGTGACCTTTCACTGCACTTCATGACGCCTTCGGTTTTGTTAGTGGGTTTTATTAAGAAAAATGGGCCTCTCCACGTGGGATGTTGGTGCTGTCCCAGGTCACTTTCCCAGCTCCTGGCTGTCTAGGGTAGGCTGCTCTCAGGATAATCAGGTAGCTGTGCTTTGGCTGGTGGTTCCGGTTGTTCAATAATGTGCTGCCGTGTGAGTCTCCGGAAACAGCCCGCTTATTAACTGTGGTGCCCCAGTCACGGCTGCAGAGCTCCCCGCCCTCTCTGATTACACCGTCTGCACTTTCCACTTGATTGCCTGCCTCCCTAGCCAGGGGGTTTCTTCTGAGATGAACTTGCTACAGAGGAAGAGGTAGCAAACCGTGAAGGTCTTTACATGCGGTGGGGGGGGGGGTGTTGAACCCTCCTTTGCTCTTTAGCAGGTAGGAGAGAGATTTCCACGTTGGCTCTTCCAGCTGTGGGCACGCAGTGCCTGACACCTGAGGGGCGGGCCTGACCATCTCTGAAGGCTTCTTTTGTATGTCATCGGATGACTTGATAGACATAAAATTGAATCTGCCAGATGTTGATGCTGGAGTTTGAAATATTGCTAAAGCTCCCTTAAAACTGTCACTGCTAATAAAATTATATAAGACACATTTGGTCTACTTGCACGCGAGTATATACCTTCCAGTTCCCTCATCAGACTTCCTGTCCGCGTCCCTGAGGAGCTGGGGGTGGTGCTAACTGAATGTGCCCCGGCTTCATATCCACTTTGCATCCGCATCCACGCGGCCTCCCCTGCACCAGGAAGGCTTTCAAGCATTCAAGTTAAGTTCTAAAGTCCGCGGATGCCCGAGGCATATGACCTGGAGCAGTGGAAGGGGGTTGGTTAGAAGTCTGCCTTGACTGCAGGCCTCATTTTTTTAAACCACACTGCCTCCCGATAAATAGGGTGCCCCTCTGTTAGACTACAGGTCAAGCTGAGTTTTCAGAAAGGCCCTGGTCTTAGAAGACTGTAAAGTAAAGTTTAAGAGTCCAGGTTTTGGACAAGTTACTTAACTCTCTAGGGAGGATTGTCATACTAAGTAAATCATGGCACGCTTTCAAGCATTAAATGAGTCCATGTATCTACAGCCATAAAAGCAATGCCGGGCATGGAGTAAGGACTCCACAACATTTTAGCCATTGGAACAGTCACAGAGCAGCAGCACCACCCCAACGGAATGACTGACAACCAAGATGCAGGACGCCGCCTCTGTCACGTTTCGTCCTGGGCGAGGGAGGTGGGTCTGAAAAGGAGAAGCACGCAGACCTCCCCTTCTTCTAGTGATGTCAGGTGTAGCTGTCGCTGCTGTGGTCAGGGTCTCAGAAATCAGAGAGAGAGCCCTGCTTCCTCACCTGGCATCCCCTAGTGCTTTTATACAATGCAGATTACAGATGCCACCTGGAAGGCAGAGCTCCTTCCTTCGACTTACTTACCAAATGGACCGATGGAAGTCCACCGGCTTCACCAAGCATTCTGGGAAGGGTCCCCGTTTCTCGTGTAAGCCATAACCTGTCGTTCAAGAACACAGAACGTGAGCTGCCGGCCACTCTTCCCTCTCCATCTACTCAACATTTCAGACTTGGTTTTCTTTTCTTTTCTTTTCTTTTCTTTTTTTAAATCAGGCACCCAGGAAGTTAAGAAATTTATCAATCGGAATCCTACAGCGGCCTAATGCTGAGGCTGTGAATGAGGTTCACAGGACTAAAGACTTAATTACATGAGTCAAAGTTTGATTTAAATTGTAAATTCTCTGTTGATACCTAATTTCAATCTCAGTTTTAGTGAACTGAATTTTAAAGCACACACACATGCAGGACACTTGCGGACAGGAGCCCCATCTAGGGGTAGGATTGCATGGTTTTCCTTCTCGCTCTGATTTTTTTTTTTTTTCCTCTGCAATGTTTATTCACACCATCCCATTAGTGGGAGGAAGGGAACATTCACAGATTTGCAGTCAAGAGAATTTTTTGTCAGTCTGTCTGGGAAGCTGAAGGCTGTTTTCAGGAGGGGTGGACGTCTGTGAGGGAGCACCCGGTGACGGGGCACTTTCTTCCCTAGGGTGCCCTGCCAGAGCATTGCCTGTGCTGAGGAATTAGCAGCCCCCACCCCCACCCCCCCCACCCCCGCCCCCGCCGTGAGAGCCCACGCTGCAAGGCAGAGCCCACTCAATTGCTTTGGGAGCGTGAGCTGCCCGGCACCAGGACCGTGGGAGGGGAGTGAGATGAGAGGCATAAAAATCCCACTCTTGGAAGGTGAGCCAGATGTAAAATGATGCCTTATCAGCTTTGCAGGTGCTGTCACTGGCATTCATCCTAAACCTGGGCACCCCACCCCTTATGCTTTATGACCTGGGCTCAGGAGCAGTGAAGGCCCAGAGCCTCGGGTTGGGGGCCCTCCCCTGGCTCCAAGAACACCTCTGCAGAAGAGGGGGCACCTGGCAGGAACAGGGAGGGGCTTCCAGCCTGGCATCTGGACGGGACCGGGAATTTGTTTCTTCCTAGTTCCCATCTTCCCTTTTGATGAACTTACTCTGAGTTTTGGCTCCGTGGAGAAATCCTGGAGAGGTGTACGATAATTATAATTGTCTCTGGATTACACTTAGAAAATCACAATTTAGAATAACGAGGAGGTTTAAAAAGCATCTGTTTATTAAAGAGGACCCTGTTTCATCTCCATCCAAGTTCACCGAACTCTTGTTCACGCTTTGCTTAGGATGAGGTGATAAAATTGGAAATTGATTGCATGTAGAAGGCCAGATTTAATCCAAGCCACTCAAGCTGACAATTTTAACTGAATTATGTATGGCAATTTCCCCCTCATCCGGAGCAAGTGATCCAGAGTGGAAGGCATAACCAGATTAGGGGGCTCGCCGAGACCATTTGCATACCAGTGCCAGCGTGTGCTACTGAAATAAGTAGCCTGCATACGGGGACTCCTGGGATCCTGTGTGGGAATTAAAGGGAAAGAGAGAGAATAACACTGCACTGGGGCTTGAAATAGGACTGCACGGGTGCAGCACGGCTGAAGCCGGTGCTGGAAGGAAAGCCGTCTTCAACATGATCAAACCGGGCCAGCTAAGAGCCTCTTCAGACAGGAAGCCATATATGAGGTAGTAACTACCCCGCCTCCCCTTTAAAGACAAAAGCCTGTCATCTTTGTGGCAAAAGGGCATTAAAAACACCAAGAGACTCGCTTATTGGCAAAAGACCAAATTTAAGACAACTGGAAATGTGCCTGTGTGGGTGGCTTAAAATCTATATATATTGTAAGCTGCACGCCCTTTCCGTGAACTATAATGAAAACTCCTACCATCCATTTTTGTATCAGCAAAACCTCCAGACTCAGAAAGACAGAGGTCACCCACTCCCAGGAAAAATCGAATAAAAAAGACTTTTGTATGGTAAGCTTAAAAGCTTGTTCTGCCAGCTGATATAAACAGAAACGTTCTGTTGCATTCCAAGGCGGAATGTTAAATTTCTGCCCGAGCCCCTCCCGGATCCCCGAACCAGTGTTAATAATTAGCGGGAGCCCTGAGCCCCCTCCCCGCAGAGCGCTGCGCACGTGAGGGTGCGTGGCAGCCACGCAGGGTGGAGAAAGCATTTTGCTGCTGCCAGTGCGCTGGGCCTTACATCACTGTCGTATTAGCCTAAGCAGAATAGAGCAGATTGCTTATTTTGCTGTAGCTCCACTTCGGGCTGTGACATCAGCTGTAACTCCTAGAGTGACAAATTCCAAAGGCAATGTCACACAGTAAACAAGGGGATGAGGATCCCGGGCAGCGTATTTCCCCACGGCAGGGGGTGGGGAAGTGGGGGTTCTGTCACGATCAGTGTACACAATTAGTCCTGATCCAGGCGGCCCCTCGTTCTCAAGGAGAACCATTTCCCTTCTATCCACATTGATTGGTGGTATTCATAGTTTCCTATGTGTTAAAAAAGCCAAGTCTTTCATTTCTTTGAAAATACTAATTTGAGATGATTCCTCCCTTTTCCTTGGAGCATATTTAACTCTTTTCATATTTCACACTTTAAAGAATTTGCAGAGAAATATTCTATATCCTGAAACTCCAGGAGTGAGGAAGAATTAGTGCGAATTGGGAAGTGGCAGACTCGTGCTGGAGTGCCTTGACCGCGGGGCTTTAGGGATGCGGAGTGTGGGCCAAGCCCCTGTCCTCTGAGGTGGGGGCACACCCATATTCCTTTGCTGCGTGTCTACCTGCCACATAGCTATGCAGGGAGACTAGATCCTGCAGCCTCACTGCAAATCCTGGGGCTGGCCGTGGTGGTTGGCACCCTGCTCAGAGTCAGCTTGGAAATCCTGGATGGTCGCCCTGGTCCCGGTGGGCCCACCTCTGTCTGTGAGCCCATGAGCCAGGGTGGTATCAGCCCTACTGCCTCATCCGAAACCCTCAAACTGTTCGGCAAGAGTGTGTCACTCTCCTAATCGCACACAGGGCTCCCTCTACCCCATTGTGCAATGTGATTTGTGGAATGCAGGTACAAGGTAATAATCTCAAGCTTCGAGCCAGCTTGTTCCTTTTCCTAGGGTGGAAGAGTAATTATAAAGAATCATATCTCACTGAAGTTCTTATTCAAGCTGAGCTTCGGTTTATTGCATTTGCCCAAACAAGTTACCGGTGAGAGGCGCTCAAGAGGAATAGCCTGATTTCTACAGGCTGTTTTGGAAATGGGAAGAAGGTTGTTTTCCCATCAGCTAGACGTGGTCTATCCTGAAGCTTTAGATGGTCTCATCCATTGGTTTTCTTCTCTTTTCTTTTTTTTTTTTCCAAGGTTTTATTTATTTATTTGAGGGAAAGTGAGAACATGAGCAGGGGGAAGGGGTAGAGGTAGAGGGAGAAGCAGACACCGCACTGAGCAGGGAGCCCACCATGGGGCTCGATCCCAGGACCCCAGGATCATGACCTGAGCCAAAAGCAGACACTTCACCGACGGAGCCACCCAGGCGCCCCCCTCATCTGTTGGTTTTCATGTGAGAACGTGTCCCAGCTCCCCAGCACCAAACAAGGGAGGAGGGGCTCCTCTCTGGCCCTGGAGGCGTGTTGTCTGGCTGTGCCGATCCACTGGGAGAGAGGTGCCCTGAAGAACAGACCGCATTGATCTAGCACGCTCCTCTGCTCCCACATCAGTGCCGGGACATGGACGGGTGCCAGAGGAAGCTTCCCTCCCCCGCCGGGCAGTCCACTGCTCTGATGGAGAGCATGGGGCCACTGAGAGCAAGCCCCTCCAAGCCTGTACCCGAGACCCCGCTCTCCCATCACTGCTCCTCCACATTGTGTACCCCAGCTCTCTTGGGCTGGGACGCTTTTAACCACAGTGGTTTTTGTTTTTTGGTTTTTCCCCCACCACCTTTCAGTGTTTGATCATTTTACAAGTCCAGAGTAGCATGTTTTCAAATGAATTGCTTTCCCATGGATTCAGAACCGTGCCGTAAACACAGCTTCAAAAATACACGATGAAGTACGAATTCCTTGAAGTGGTTCGGATAGCTATAAAGTACATTTCTAACATAATTCTGTGTGAGGTTCTACTAGGAGTCCAAAGTGCTCCCTAATAGCCGGATGGACCAAAACTGAGCTGTCTCCCTCTTTCCAGGGCACCGCGCACCCTGTATCCATGGGCTCAGCAGGTATGCCCGGCGCCCAGCGTGGCCACCAGCCTTGAACTCAGCTGCTCAGTTATCCATAAAACGGGTCAGATGCCGCAGATTCACCTAATTTCTCCACAATCCTGTAACCAAGCCCCTACCCTGAATTGCTCACTCTGTCCGCACCTAGCCACCCAGGAATCACGGGAAGAGTTCTCGTGGTGTTAGGACCAATGAAGGTGGAGAAGAAAATGTCAGGACCGAGATCAAGAAGTGCTAATGAACCTAGAGTAGCTCTGGGTCATAGTTTAGACGGTACAGTCAGAACCTTCTTTGCATTTTTCTAGGCTAGGGATTAGCACCTTGCATTAATAAGCAGCCTAACTAATCTCAATACAGACTCAATCTGTTTTTCAAATGAGTCTTTCTGAAGGTATTAAGCATACGGATTAGGAAGTAACTCAGCCTTCAGGGCAAATACCTCAGTACAAGGAAAGTCATTTGGCCACACAGGCGGCTGTTTACAGTGCCCTCCGGAGACTCCCGAAGTTGGGGACCCCTGGGGCAGGAGTGCTGTCCCCTCCTATCATTCTGGACACCCCTGGCTTGAAAGCCATTCCTGCTGGGTCAGTCAGAAAGGGAGGAGGCCTGAGTTAGGGTGGACAGGAGCTCTCATCCTACAGCCCCTGCACTTGAAGCCTCACTGGCAGTCAGTGGTTGTCTAGAAAGGGCTGACTCTTACACACTGTGCTTACACACTTGGGCAAACATGCTCATTTCATGAACCTTGTGCTTGATTTCCTATCTGTAAAGCGGGGTCATAATAATACCTCTTTCTGGTGTCGTTCTAGGACAGTGGTTCTTTTTTTTTTTTTTTTTAAAGATTTTATTTATTTATTTGACAGAGAGAGACAGCCAGCGAGAGAGGGAACACAAGCAGGGGGAGTGGGAGAGGAAGAGGCAGGCTCCCAGTGGAGGAGCCTGATGTGGGGCTCGATCCCAGGACGCCGTGATCACACCCTGAGCCGAAGGCAGACGCTTAACAACTGCGCCACCCAGGTGCCCCTAGGACAGTGGTTCTTATAGGGGCGTGGTGAGAGGGCTAGGGGATTCTGCATCCTGTGGTCTATCTCCCCCTCCCTGCCCCAAGCAAGACATTTGGCACCGTGCCTCTGGTTGTCACAACTGGGAAAGGGTGCTGTTGGGATCTAGTTTGTCAAGGCCAGGGATGCTGCTGATATCCTGCAATGCACAGGATAGCCCCGCAACCGGGAATGATCTATCCAGCCCCAAATCCCAGCAGTGCAGAGGCTGAGAACCCCGTGCTAGGATGACACACGTTAATCTAGACACACACACTTCGAATATAAAGCTCCTCCTAAGAAACGCTTAGAAATCTGCCTCTATGTTACAGCTTCTCAAGAATACCCGATAGGGTCTCTCGGGGTCTGAGAAGCAGGGCCATTATTCTCATTAACATACTTCTATCAAGAAAGTATTAGGATATTTAAAAACTATATGTTTCTGTGGGACCGCATAAGGCTATTTCAATTTTGAATTTTAAAATTCAGTCATCCCTAATCCACATTTGCATCTTTCTTCAGCTTGCTCCTTTGCAAAAGTGGTTGCCAACTGAAAAGTGTCAGGACTAAATAATGGGGCACAAATAACTTGAAAAGGAAGAAATGTGTGAATCCAATGACCTAGCACTTTCTCAGGTAGTCCTCCTTGGTAACAAATGTTGTGACCGACTGGTAAATAGGAGGGCAAGGAAATTCTACATCAGAGAAACTTCCAAATGGGGATGCTAAGGTGGCCATGCCAGACCAGCTGTTGGATCCCAGGGTCTGGGGGGCATTCTAAGAGAGACCCCTGGGACCTTCTTGGCCCCCTGGCAGGTCCTGTGTGGCTATGGCCCACAGCTGCCACCGCCATCACCAGAAGCCTTCCCCGAGGGATGAGGGACAACTCCAGACCGCCTCACCTGTGGTGGAAGAGGGCTGTGGCAAACCCCTCTCCCTGGTCTCCCCCTCCCCCATCTCCCTCCCACCTGCCTCCTCCCATTTCCCACCCACCTGTCTTCCTCCATCTCCACCCCCCCTTCTCCTCCCCATGTGTCTCCCTCCCTTAGCCTCTGTTGCTTGGGGCTCTGAGTGGGGTCCCAAGCCAGCTGACACTTACCTATACACCATGATTATTAAAAAATCTAATCCCGATTAGATTTCATTGCCACTTAAATTTGCCATTTATAAACCTAAACAATAAGAGTCCCCAGAATGAAAGAGAAGAAAAGAATATTCCTGCTTCTCATGTAGCCAGTCCTCCCTCTTCAAGCTCTGGAGTTGAGAGTTGATTATTTTGAGATGCATTTCCTTGAAACGCACGGCTGATGTTATGAAAATCAGGAACCTCGATGGAGGCCTGGGATTTTTCTACTGTCAGTTGACATGTCAAGGTGGTTTTGTGAGCAGAATGCAGGACACTGGTATTCGTTCCTTTCTGTCACTTCATGTTGATTTTGAGCGGGATATGTGAGGGGGAAGCAGATGATCTGTAAGCAGCTGACATGTCACATGTACTTAGAAATACATCTGGACAAATAACAGCTTCACATCCAATAAACATCACTCTGGCCATAGAGGCCAGTTCTTAATACAAAGCTTTCATTTTTATTTCATTGTGTTTTGTTTTACGAATGCAGTAAGTGGGAGCTACGGAGCACCTAGTTACCCGAATCTCTTGGTTAAAACCTAGGCGCTAATGAGGCTATGTGGACTCACTCTCCTTATGGGCCAGTTAGCTTCTCTTTCTTTGGATATTTCCATCCTCAGGAGCAAGGTGTGCTGTTGATCAAGGCGGAGCCGGGTACAAATGAGATGAACCAGAACCCGGACAACGGGCCAGCCTGCGCTTGCTCCCGTGGCCCGTGCATGCCCTCGGTCTGATAAGCCACGGTCTGGACACGGAGAGGGAGGCTCCGGCCGCCTTGTGTCAGGAATCAGCCAGGCTGCTTTTCCTCGTTCTCCTTAATGAGCTGACCACCGTTAGGAGACTGCAGACAAGGCAAACAGAACCTCATGCTAAGAAATTTATATTTATTTTGCAGGCAGCAGAGAGACATTTAAGATTGAGAATGCCTTGCATCAAGTGACAGCGTCCCCGGGAAACGTTGCCATTCGTGATGTCACAGAGGGCAAGTGTCAGACTAGGTGGCAGGGCAGTGGTTCCAGGGAAGCTTGAGGACAAATCCTAGCATTTCTTAACTGGGGGGCATGATTTGGACCAAATTGATTTTACCGTGTCGAGACTTACTTACCTCTCCCTAAAATAATGGGGAAAAAATGGGATAACAAAGTGTAACCTGTCAGATCACTGTGAGAAGTGAATAAGGATGTGGTGGTAGGGACAATGTAGCTAATAGAACTACAGCAGGACTCCAGCACATTCTCAAGCTTCTGAGCAAGGAGAGGTATGAGGAGCGCCCCCCAGCTGTATGCAAATCGGGGGGGTTAAGCTGTGTAAGCTGTTCCCATCCTGGGTCCTTGTATCAGCATGCACTGGCATTTCATCCTAAGTGCCGCCCCCAAACCAGGTCCTGGAAGCTTTGATGTCCCCTCTCTCTAACAGCTTCCTGGGCTCAAGGTGCTGCGGGACTGGGAGGAGAGCCAGCCAGGGCAGCCTGCGTGCAAAGCTTTGTGTGCCCAGAGGCTGCCGTCCTGAGAGCCACTTTCAGGGCCCCAGGATCTCCGGGGAAGCAGACAGTGGTTCCCGCAGGGCCCCTTTGGCCGGAGCAACCTCAGGAAATCAGCTCCAATTCCAGTTAGTCCCAGGATAAATCCCACTTGTCTGATTGTCAGACGGCTGGGAGGGCAGAGAGCCCAAAGATAAGTGAAAACTGCCATGAGCCTTGCCTTGTAAACGTGTCTCTGAGGGAAAAGGAAACTGTGACAGGAATCAGTGCCACCAGTGCCGCTTGCTCCGATGAGGGCCCTGCAGAATCGGCTTAGCCACTGAGCTCCCCTGTGGAAGAATTTGCACTTCAGTCCGGCCTTTTACTATGCTGTTGTCCTGCACCTCCTCCCAGGGCCCGCTCCCAGCCAAGCGGAGGTAGAAGCAGGCCCAAGGTAGGACGAGAGGGGATGGCGGGGAACGCGTGGCTGTTGTAAGGAGGAGAGGGACAGCCGAGCAGAGGAGGCAGGACAGCTCAGCAATCGGCCCCTGACACAGAGCCATAGCGGTGCGGGGCCTGGGGATGCCCAGACAGCAGCACCCACCCGGCTGCTCCCAGGAGCCCGGGTGGGCTCCAGCCCATCACTGTTCATCGTGAGGCCCCTGGACCACACAGCAGTGCTTGGGATGCTCTCGAGAACAGGGAGTCACGTCAAAGACGGATCCTAAAATAATAAGGTTAAGATGTTTGGATGCTTACGTATCCTTGATGTAGGATCCTTCATTTTCTGAAAATAGCAGAAAAACAAGAAACTATCACGCAAAATAATTCTTAGCTTTATTGTGAATTACTTGACGAAATTTTAAATAATTTGAGGAGAGGAAAACAGTGTCTGATAGTTTTCTTGTGCTCACAGTATTTTGCGGGTTACTCAGAGTTGTGTGGGAAACAGGATTTGACAGAAACAGACTCTCCTATTGCAGATCCTCACTCTGAAAACACACAGTAAGAGGTGATTTCTTTATTTCTTTTTTTAAGACTTTATTTATTTATTTATTTGAGAGCCAGAGAGAGCACAAGCAGGGGGAGGGGCAGAGGGAGAGGGAGAAGCAGACTCCCTGCTGAGCAGGGAGTCCAACATGGGACTCGATCCCAGGACCCTGGGATCAGACCCCCAGCCAGAGGCAGATGCTTAACCGACTGAGCCACCCAGGCACCCCAAGGTAATTTCTTTATCCCTAAAGGTCTCAAGCTTGTCCTTTTGTTCCATGGGGACGTACCACGGGGACAAAAACTGTAGCACAGTTTCACATGAGCAAAACAATGGCATTCTACAAAAGGACAAGGAAGAAAATAAACTTGCTAGTGATCAATAAACCTGGTAAATAATCAGGAAATAAACTTGGTCAGAAATAGAGTTCTGTTGTCCTTTACTGATTTGAGCAAATGCACTACCATTTAAAATGGCCCATCCATTTAGGTGAATCTAAGATTGAGTCCTAATTTCTTGTCCAAATTGACTATATATATATATATATATATTTTTTTTTTTTTCTAATTCAATGACACAGTTATACAGACACGTTTATTCTCTGAATACCCGCCTGCCCTGATAATTTGCTCAAGGTCTGAAAAACATGTCTTTCTACATGCTTCTGGTGATGACATTAAAACACCAAGTGGAGAAGCCTGGTTCCTTGGAGTATGTGTGACCCGAGAGGAAAGTGCCATTTGAGAAAGACCTTGTCTGCAGGCCCCGCAGATTAGCCACGCCCCTTTGATGACCGGCACTCACGGTGATGAAACACCAGTGAGAACAACTGGGACGTTATGTATCCCCTTGCTTTAGACACAGAAAGATGTGTTCATTATGAAAACCGCTTGGCCACGGAATCTATGTGAGTTAGGCAGACAGAGTTCCGTGGCTTCTTTATAAATGTGGTCATCCTCCAAGCGCATTGCACACCCACAATTCACTCTCCTCACAAGAGCGCTCCAGCAGCGCCCACCTGGAGGCAGTACTAGGGCCATCTTGTTGAGTTATATGCCTACACTCCAAATGCAAATCAAAATTACACACTCTGCGGGATTTATATTTCCACGAGAGAGAGAAACATAAGTCTTCCTGTTTGGGGAGGTCTATTTCAATCATGCGTTTTTGCCTTATTTTTTCCTCTAAAACTTGGCTCCGTGTGTCCGTTCCTACATGCTCCCGTGTTTAATTGGTGCTGTCAGCAAGGCCACCAAGCGAATGTATTTAGTGTCTTTGGGAAAAGAAGTTATGGGTTAAGGCTTCTGCCAGATTCAATCTTTGTTTTGGCATGATTTGAGAATGTGTGTTGTGGCCATCTGTCTGGAGCTGACCGAGTGGCACAGGCAAAGGCGCCCTGCTTCTGAGACAGGAGTGGTCACCACTTTTCACGGGAGAAAAATGACGGCGAACCAGACATGGTTGCAGACATACACAAATTGAATCGTTCAGAACCTCCACTTTTGCACTGGCCTAGTAATAGGTTTTCTGCAAGGATGAGCAGAAATGCTTTATTGCTACTTCCGGAGGATGTGTGAGTCTGTGTGTATAAGTGTATGCACCTGTTGTCCCTCTATCCCAGCTCACCCAAACTTGGCCTTATCAAAATGTGAAAATGTGGTCTATTTTTATACTTTCATTCTCCAAGTTAATAATTTAATATGATATTTTAAAAATCTATCTTAAATGTGATTTTTTTCTACCTTTTAACTGAATTTCACTCCTTCTTTTTATTCCTCATTTTGGATTTCAGAGCAGTAACAAAGGGTCATCTGATACTGCCATTTTTTTGATATGGAAAATCCTGGGGGTGACAAGAGCTGACAGTAATGAGTGCTTCCGACATGGTAGCTGCCAGAACTTTTTTTTTTTTTTTTTAATTTTTTGCCAGAGTCTTCTACAGAGCAGAGCCTGAGGCAGTCATTCACTCCTTTATTTGGGAAGTGAAAGCTCAGGATGGCTAGGGTAGTGAATAGAGGGCAGTTATGGAGGGGAAGGTGCTAGCCCAGCCAATGACTTCATGTGCCCTACAACTTCACAGGAACACCAGAGCCCCCGTTGGTCTCTTGACAGGTGTGTTTACTTGGCACAGAGGACTTTGGGGGGAAATTTGCAAGGAAAAATTCACAATTTGGATATCCCTCATAAGGCAGGAAGGAGGGGGGATTTACCTGCCCAGCTTCCTCCTATTTCCCATCAGCTTTCCTCAAGGTGGGCCCCATGCCAAGCTGACACCATTGTGTTTCCACTTTTTTTTTAATAATATTCATTTTGCTATATTAGTCACCATACAGTACATCCCCCGTTCTTGATGCAATGTTCCATGATTCATTACTTGCATATAACACCCAGTGCACCATGCAATATGTGCCCTCCTTACTACCCATCACCGGCCTATCCCAATCCCCCACCCCCTTCCCCTCTGAAGCCCTCAGTTTGTTTCCCAGAGTCCACAGTCTCTCATGGTTCATTCCCCCTTCTGTTTACCCCCCTTCATTCTTTCCTTCCTTCTCCTACCAATCTTCCTATTACTTATGTTCCATAAATGAGTGAAACCATATGATAATTGTCTTTCTCTGCTTGACTTATTTCACTTAGCATAATCTCCTCCAGTCCCGTCCATGTTACTGCAAATGTTGGGTGATCGTTCTTTCTGATAGCTGAGTAATATTCCATTGTATATATGGACCACATCTTCTTAATCCAGTCATCTGTTGAAGGGCATCTCGGCTCCTTCCATGATTTAGCTATTGTGGACAATGCTGCTATGAACATTGGGGTGCATATGGCCCTTCTCTTCACTACGTCTGTATCATTGGGGTAAACACCCAGTAGTGCAATGGCTGGATCATAGGGTAGCTCAATTTTTAACTTTTTAAGGGACCTCCACACTGTTTTCCAGAGTGGCTGTACCAACTTGCATTCCCACCAACAGTGTAAGAGGGATCCCCTTTCTCCACATCCTCTCCAGCAATTGTTGTTTCTTGCCTTGTCAATTTTTGCCATTCTAACTGGCGTAAGGTGGTATCTTAGTGTGGTTTTGATTTGAATTTCTCTGATGGCTAATGATTTTGAACATTTTTTTCATGTGTCTGTTAGCCATTTCTATGTATTGGAAAAGTGTCTGTTCATATCTTCTGCCCATTTATTGATTTGATTATTTGTTTCTTGTGTATTGAGTTTGAGAAGTTCTTTGTAGATCTTGGATACCAGTCTTTTATCTGTAGTGTCATTTGCAAATATCTTCTCCCATTCCATGGACTGCCTCTTAGGTTTTTTGACTGTTTCCTTGGCTGTGCAGAAGCTTTTTATCTTGATGAAGTCCCACACGTTCATTTTTTCTTTTGTTTCTCTTGCCTTTGGAGATGTGTCATGAAAAAAGTTGCTGTGGCCGATGTCAAAGAGGTTGCAGCCTATGTTCTCCTCTAGGATTTTGATGGATTCCTGTCTCACATCGAGGTCTTTCATCCATTTGGAGTTTATCTTTGTGTATGGTGTGAGAGAGTGGTCAAGTTTCATTCTTTTGTATGTAGCTGTGTAATCTTCCCAGCACCATTTATTGAAGAGACTGTCTTTTTTCCACTGGATGTTTTTTCCTGCTTTGTCAAAGATTAGTTGCCCAAAGAGCCGAGGGTCCATTTCTGGGCTCTCTATTCTGTTCCATTGGTCTATGTATCTGTTTTTGTGCCAGTACCATGCTGCCTTTGTGATCACAGCTTTGTAGTACAGCTCGAAATCCGGCAACGTGATGCCCCCAGCTTCGTTTTTCCTTTTCAACAATTCCTTGGAGATTCTGGGTCTTTGTGGTTCCACACAAATTTAAGGGCTGTTTGTTCCAGTTCTTTGAAAAATGTCATTGGTATTTTGATCGGGATGGCATTGAAAGTGTAGATTGCTCTGGGTAGCATAGACATGTTAACTATATCAATTCTTCCGATCCATGAGCATGGAATATTTTTCCATCTTTTTGTGTCTTCTTCAATGTCTTTCAAGATTGATTTGTAGTTTCTAGGATATAGATCCTTTACGTCTCTGGTTAAGTTAATTTCGAGATAATGTATGATTTTTGGTGCTATTGTAAATGGAATGGATTCCCTAATTTCTCTTTCTTCAGTCTCATTGTTTGTGTATAGAAATGCAACTGATTTCTGAGCATTTATTTTGTATCCCGCCCCATTACTGAATTGTTCCATAAGTTCTAGTAGTTTGTGGGTGTTGTCTTTTGGGTTTTCTATGTAGAGTATCATGTCATCTATCACCTGATTGCTTTGCGAAATCCAGTACCCAGGAAGTTATGACATTTCATTCAAGCCAGAGAAGCTCCTTGATGAAAGGGCTCCTTGTGTCAGGTTTGGAGTCATGTAAAGCTGAGACTTCATGTTGGATTAAAGTTAAATCTCAGAGTTTTACAAGGACACTCTCTGCAAAGTGGCCATGGCCATGAGCGGTCCAACCAGAGGTGTTCGGGGAAGATGGGTAGCCAGTGAAGCAAGACCTGTGAAGACCCGCAGCAGAGACAGAGTCAGGTTCTGAGATCTGAGACGACACCATTTGGGGGTCCCTTTTTAAGAAAAAGAATACAAAATTATTACTATGATAGTGAAAAAAAAAAAAAAAAACAAATCACAACAGATTACATGGATCTTAAAAAGCCAAAAGATGCCATGAAAATGATACTTCTAGAAGCAGATCATAGTATATATATTTAGCAACCAACCACATGACACTCCTCTGTGATACTTTTTTCCTGCATTTTTTGGCCACACAGTCTTTGATGGCCTTTTCACATGGCAAGGATTTTTGTAGTTCCATTTTCTATAGAAAGAATAGAAAGATAATTTAGTTTTTCCCTTAGCAGGGTTTGTTAAAATTTATTTTTTATTATGGATGGTTTTGGAAGTAACTAGCAAATTCACAACTTCTTTTTAGAATATTATAAACAATTTTAGGCTTGTTTTTAAATTTGAAGAAACCTCTACTAGTTTTCCTTCATATAAAGTCTGTGAGACTTCAGTGCACTTCAAGTTTACTGGCATAGTGGTACTCTTCAATACTCAATAAATTGACCGAACTCCTGAGTGAATTTCGGTTGTGTTAGTCATATTGACATATTCTGAGGTCGATGTTGTTTTCGTCAATGTTAGTGTATCATGTCAAATCAGCAAAATATTTAAGTCTTTTTCCTATATGACCCTGTAATTATTCCTCTTCATTAATTATCAGATAATCGAAAGGCCTGTTTTGCTACATAGAGTTATTTATTGATGACTAGTCTAGGAATTTGGTCACTGGAATAGAGCACTTCTTTAGGCATTTTGCTAAGCTGTGGCAATTTCTATGGTACTTGGTCTGAAGTCCAGATTTCCTCTGGTTAAGACGTCAGATGCAGTAAGACGTGAGCCAGTACGTGAGAGCATGTCAAAGGCACAACTTCGCTGTGGAATTGCTATAGGTTTCTGCTTCTCAAGCACAGGAATACTACTAAATTCTATTTCAAGTTATTTCCTTTAAAAAAGAAAAGTGCATACGTTGTGTTTATGCTTGTGTCAGCTGCATCGGACAAGGTATTGATGGGAATCAATCTTCCTCTTCTCATCTTACACATCTGATGAGTATGAGAAATATCTACAGGTGACCTTCTGGCTCCCCAAATTCCAAACCCTGTGTGTTTCCTCCATCCACATATTTCTGATGCTTGTGCCAAATAATCTATCATACCCCCGATCTGACCATCAGCCGTGGCATTGGGGGAGCGTGTCGACAAACTCAGTGCCAGGAGGATCCTGGAAGGTGTTCCTAAGCCAGAATACTTGGCAGGAAGGTCATTCATTGCAGAACTAACTGTACCATACATACATCTAACTAAATGGCAAGCAAAATGTACATTGAGCTCAAGTTCCCCTTCGTTAGGTACCCAAAATGCCCAGGACGACTTCAATACCATCTAGCCCAGGAGAGTTCTACCTAGAATTCTACCAAAGAGGGGACGCTGGAGTGGAAAGATGTACCTCTCCTAACCAACTGCTGTTAAAATACCTTTTCAAATTCCCAGAAATACTTGTCCACGTAGCACATTGCTAGATCCCCACTAGAGCCATGAAGGGGCCCGTGCAAGAAAAGAACCTTAAAGTTTCAGTTTCTGTAGCTAAACAGAAACTCTGCTTAAGTAGTGTGCTGGGTTTGTGTACTGACAGAGTGTACTCTTCAGTGTTCGTATCTGCAGGAAAGGCATGTGACTTGCCAAATGTAGCCTTACTGCAGTACCCTAAGACTTAAAAGGATTTTGATTTTGAGATAATTTTCCATTAAAGCTGTAATACTATTCTCGTAGCCAATAGAAGCAAGAAGTTTGGGTTTTGGGGTTTGTTTTTTTTTCCTTTATTGAGAATGAGAAAAATATCTTCATCTCGTTGGATAACTCTAATACCAAATATCTCATATACATAGAGATAGAAGGTTTGGGAAATTTTATTATTATTATTATTATTATTATTATTATTATTATTATTTGGATTCCTCATGGTTTCTTCAGTGCACCTTCCCCTCACACACCCCCAAGCATTGCCTTTGGGTAAACATTGCAGATAAATGAATTATTAAGCTGATGTATAAATGGATGAATAAAAGGATTTTTTCTAATTTGTCTCATAATTTTCTGTCGGCAGACAGAGGATATTCTATCCATATTTTACAAAGAACTTCACATCAATATGAAAAAAAAGGAAAAATTGGGAAAGATTATTTTATCCGTTAAGATTAAGGTTAAATTGCAGGTGATGGGAGGTCCATAAAAGAAAAGGCTTAAACAGACAAATATTTATTTCTCATTTAAACAGTGTCTTGAAATAAATGGTCCAGGATTGGTAACATTTTTTTTAATCATTATCATGGATTGAAACCCTTCTATTTTGTTGTCCCAACATCCGTAATATCTGTCTTTTATTCATGGTCCAAGATGAATGCTTAAGTTCCCCTGTCATATCCAAATTCCAACTTAGGACATGCACTTTTCCTTTAAAAACACTCTCTAGAAGTGGCAAGCTTTCCTTTTTTCTTACATCCCATTGGGTAGTATGTAGCTACATGACTATCCCTCCATGTAAAGGAGGCTGAGAAATGTAGTCTTCCTCCCGTATGGCCATGTAGCCTATTAAAAACTGAGATGTTCTTACTAAGGAAGGAAGAGGGTATAAAATATTAGGAATCAGTGAATGGTCTCAGCTGGAGATACAATAGAAATATAAATGACCAAACAACTTTAAAAGTGAACTCACTTATCGTTTCTAAAAGAAGGTTAAAATAAGATATTTCTCAATTGATAAAAATGAAACAGAGAATGTTCAGTCAAGGCTATAGGGATATAGGTTCTCTCATGGACAGTTTTCAAGGGTGTGAAGTAGTAGGGCCAGTTGGGAGGACGACTTGATGGTATCTGTGAAAAGGACAATTCCTTTTTCCCCAAAATTACGCTTCCATGTGTGTTTTTTAAAGAAAGAGTTCAGACAGGAATGTACTAAGCTGTTCAATGCAACATTATTTGAAAGAGTGAAAAGTCTGGATAAAAAAATAAATGTTTTACACAAGAAAAAACAGGTGTTGGCGAGGATGTGGAGAAAGGGGAACCCTCTTGCACTGTTGGTGGGAATGCAGACTGGTGTAGCCACTCTGGATAACAGTATGGAGGTTCCCCAAAAAGTTAAAAATAGAGGTACCCTATGATCCAATAATTGCACTACTGGGTATTTACCCCTAAATATAAAAACACTAATTCAGAGGGACATGTGCACCTCTAGGTTTATAGCAGCAGTGTTTGCAATAGCCAAATAATGGAAGCAGCCCAAGTGTCCATCAGTAGATGAATGGATAAAGAAGATGTGGTGTGTGGTACATATATAATGGAATATTATTCAGCCAGAAAAAAAAGAACAAAGTCTTGCCACTTGCAGTGACATGGGTGGAGCCAGGCACTAAGTGAAAAAAGTCAGTTAAAGAAAAACAAATACCATATGATCTCACTCATGTGTAGAATTTAAGAAACAAAACAAACAAGCAAAGGGGAAAAAAAAAGAGAGAAAGAGAGACAAGCCAAGAAACAGACTCTTAATTGTAGAGAACAAACTGATGGTTACCAGAAGAGAGGTGGGTGGGCAGATGCGGGAAATAGGGGATGGAGACTAAAGATTACACTTATCGTGATTTAAAGAAAATAAAATAAAATGACCAAAAAATTATCTGTAAGTTCCAAAAATAAATTCCAAAAATAAATAAATGTGTTATCTTGGGATGGATTTAATATGTTTCTACATAGCAATGGAATTCTAACCAAATATTAGTAAGAATGAAGACTATATACTGACTTGAGAAGATCTCCAAGATATACACTGTATATGCATACATATGTGTGTGTGTAGTCTGTATACATATATACAAGATATACAGCATAATTCTACTTTTCAAAGCTATGTATTTACATTCTTCACCTCAGACTAATGTCAGTGGGTACGTTGGTGGAGGGTATAGAGAGGTGAGTAGCTTATTGGGGATTTTGATAATTGGGGAGTTTTACTTTTTGCTTTATATAATCTGTAATTATTTATTTTTTATAAGAATATGTTTTCTCTTTAAAATTTAAGAAATGAAAATATATCATCTCTACCCCCACTACTCATTCACTGTTGTTACTATTTTGGAGGTTTTTTTGGTCCGTATTTTTTTCACCTGCACAAATGTGTATGTGTGTATGTGTCTGTGTTTGTGTATTGTTAGATAGCAAGATAGAATTGTGTCCTATAGTTTAGTATTTTGATTTTGATTTTATTACATAGCAACAGGTTGGGAGAATTTTCTTCAGTCATGTCCGTTTCAAAATGTTTGTTTTCATGTTCTTCTATGGCATATTTTATTTAAATTACAAGTACTACATTGTATTTAATCACTTTCAAATCGTGGAAATTTAAATTATTTGCAATTTTAAAAATTATTTCTAAATAAGGCTGCAGCAAACATCTTTGTAGGCAGTCTTTGTCCCCATCTCAATCATTGTCATAGGAGAGGTTGCTGGAAGTAGAGTTGTTGTGCTCAGAGTTACAAACTTGTTTAAAACTTGTGATACGGGGCACCTGGGCAGTGCAGTCGGTTAAGCGTCCAACTCTTGGTTTCGACTCAGGTCGTGATCTCAGGGTCGAGAGATCAAGCCCCGTGTCAGACTCCATGCTTGGTGTGGAGTCTCCTTGAGATTCTCTGTCCCTCTCCCTCTGCCCCTCCCACTCCTGCTCTCTGTCTTTAAAATAAATAAATAAATCTTAAAAAAACCACCACAACAACTTGCGATACAGACCATAATACTCATTTGTCTTTCTAAAGATTTCGCCAGTTAACCCTCCCACCAGGAATGGGAGTAACAAAACTATCCGCCACTGAACAGAAGAGCTTGTAAATTTGATAGGCAAAATAATATCTTATTGTTTAATAAGTTTAAATTACTGATAATGAGGTTAAGCGGTTTCGAGTATTTACTGGGAAAGCTGTGTTTGTGTCACTGTGGCTGCATAGTAGCATTTTTTACTATTTACATTGGCAGTTTTTTGATAAATCATTTCTGTTTTTTATTTGAAAAGTATTTCCTGCTCACACGCAGTATGTCTATATATGTGCTTGGTGATTGGATGTCAGTGGTAAATAAAATTATCTTTTCTTTGAAATTCATTTTAAAGTATGATGTGCCTTCATCTCAGAACAGTGGCATTTAAGTTCAGAACAAATGCATTTTTAAAGCTGTCATACGGACATCCTCAGAGTAGAGTTGAATTTCTGTTATTATAAGCTGAGCATGTATTTTTATAAAACTAAATTTATTTTGTTTATATTTAATTAATATTATTAATGTTAATATTACTAATATTTAACTTGGGAGTTTTATCAGGGGTAGCACCTATTAGGATACAAGAAATATTCGTAAGAAATCTTCACATCTGTCTCATTCCTTTTATGCGTTTATTTGCTGTTATTTTTTCAAGTGTGTTACATTTGTCTTCATACAGTGTCTTTATCCCCTTTATTTTTTATGGTCTGAGTAGATAATCAAGGACTCCATGAAAAATGAAATCTCCATTTCTGATATTGTTTGCTTGGTATGTAGTTTGGACCATAATATTTGAATGAAATGTACGTTTTCAAGAACAAACCCCAGTCAGTTGCGGGTCCTGAGGCATTCATAGTTAGATACGCTGCATTGACTGTCTCTGTGCCCAAGCAGAGGGTAAGACAAGACCATGGAACCCATACACCTGACCTCTATTGTCTCTCAGTTCCTGCCTATATAACTGCAGGACCTCGCCCAGCACAGCACCCCCATCGTTAACCACGGGTCTTCTCCAGTGGTTTGCGACTCCGTGGAGTCTGCAGAAACAAGTGTGCTCAGTTCCAAGCCCCTGCTTTTTGAAGTCAACTTCCTTCTCATTATTTGAGGGAAATATCATCCCATTGTAGCAGTGTTCGTGCCTTCTCTGAAAATGGCTTTCCTTGCTGTCAGTTAACTGCCCCACTTGCTGAATTCAGCTTCAGAGTGAACAGGATACCCAGTCTTCCGCACTTTGCTTGACTTTTGTCAGCATGACCCCAGTATTGTACTTTCTCTGACCTAAGCCTCCCAAGGACCCCCCAATCAAAATATGATCGCTAGGCTCCCATCTACACACCCTTTATTTATGGCAACCCAGACCCGGTTACTCAGGAGGGTTCAGGAACACCACTGGACAGTTGTCCATTTCCTTCTTTTCACCCTGTTCAGTCCAGTTAGGTTCATCCACACCCAATACTCCTCTGTGGCTGGACGCAGTCACACTAATAAAAGTGTATGTCTGTGTTATGGTCTAAGTTTAGCCTTCATGGTCACCAGGGCTGGTCCCTATACAGCCCCTTCTCTAGGAGACTTTCAAAGGAATATTAGTTAGCTTATCAGAGTTCCACATCCCCAGGTGTTCAGTGTTCTCCTTAGAGCAACAATGTGACCTGATTTGCTTGATTCCTTGTTTGTTTGTTTGTTTGTTTGTTTTCCAAGAGCTTGGTGGCTCAAGCTATTTCTGGAGATATTGCATTGAGGAAATTAAAGATGAGATTTCTTACCCTGTAAATACAGCATTGTCACTTGTGACCATGTGTGATTATGTTTAAACTTCTTTGTATTTGTTATAATTAAGCCTATATAAACCAGAATCAAAAAGTGCATAAATGTTTTATATGCCCTGAAAACTCTTGACAAAGCCAGGACTTTGGACTTTTATTAACCAATTAATATGCACTTTTAAAAAAAGAGAGAAAAGAGATAGAGTGATATAGAATCACAGTATTTTATTTTACAGATGAAAATATCCAAAAACACAATACCAGAAGTGTCTACTCTCAATATCATCTAATAAAAAGAAGGCATTTTAACATGTCAAATAGGAAATATATGGTCTCCAAATAAAGGAGTTTCTTTTAATTAGAATAAACTGGCTTTATCACTAGTCACTGGTGAAAACCACATACCAGGTCTCGAGCTCTGTTACTGGACATCTGGAAGCACCCAATGCCCTGTTTATTCCATCAATGGAAGGGGCCACTTAGCTCTAGTGTTGAGACTCAAGACTACCACCACTCAGAGCCTCTTAAAATTGGGCTGTATTGGTGCCCAGAATTTATTGAAGTCCATGAATGAACACAACACGTTGATCGATTGAACTTTCTATTTATTTCCTTCAGAAGCGATAGTGATGGGGTATCAGGAGTTGTTTGGTTTTTTTTTTTTAATGTGATTCCAGATTAATTATCTTCCAATTCCCTGGGAACACATTTCCAAAAAGTGGGATTGATCAAATCCTTTGGCCCAGTCTCTTTCCCTGGGAAAATGGAAACAAAAATTACCATATCAAAGAGAACAACTATAAATAGATAGATTTGTATATAGATATATATACACACATATGCATGTGGTATGTGTGTGTATTTATATATGAAGTAATTAAAGCCCAAAGAAAGACCTTACCTTATTTCTTCAGTTTCCTTTTGCTGGAAGAACTGATCTGTGTGTCCCATTTGGGAGGACAGGAATCAAGGCATATACCAGATTATCACAACTCCGTTTTCTTTGTGAAAAACCCTGTTGCCTTTTGGGACATCTGAAATGGAGCATGCTTTCAAATGAAGCATAGTGACAGTCCTTTCCAAACTGCTCAGTAACAACAGTGGGATTAAGAAAGCAGTCATGTGCAGAAAAGATTCTGCTTACTGACTCCGTCCGACTAGATTATGAGAAGGTAGTCATGTCTGAAAAATCTTTTGTTGAAGAAAGCATTTCACTCTTAATTCTCTTTTCTGCTCATTAAATTTCTCATTGAGGCAAAATCGACATAGAATAAAACACACGTATTGAAAGTGTGTAGTTCGATTAGTCAGGACACAAATACACACCTGCAAAACCACCGGCATAATCAGGATCAGGATCATCTCCATCGTCCCCCAAACACTGCTGTGTTTCTTTGTATTTTCTCCCTCTCACCCGCCTCCGTCCCCACTTGCTATCCCCGGTACACTACTGACCTTCTGTGTGCTGTGGTAGACTGTTTCCATTGTTTAGAATCTTTTACAAATGAAATCGTACCGTATGAGCTTTGTTTGGCTTCTTTCACTCAGCATAATTATTTTGAGATTCGTCCATGTTGTTGCATGGATCCTCCGTCCGTTCCTTTTTATTGCCAAGGAGTCAAGCGTTGTATGGAGAGACCACAGTTTGTTTCTCCACACACCAGCTGAAGAACATTCGGTTGTCTCCAGTCTTGGGCTATTACAAATAACGCTGCTATGAATTTTCACATAACAGCTTCTGCATCAACACATGCTTTCCTTCTATCGGTTAGATGTCTAGGAGAGGAATGGCAGGTCTCAGGTAGGAATGTGTTGAAGAAACTACCAAGCCAGCTTGCCAGGCGGTTGCACAGTTTTATGTTTGCGTGAGCATCTGGATGCTTGAGGGGAAGGCCCTGTGCAGTCATCTGATGGACAGCCCCCTCTCGTTTTCAGTTTCCAGAACTTTTGCTGCCTTATCCCCCACATGAGGCCCAAATTTATCTCTCTGACTCTGCAAGTCTACTGGGCTTTCCTTGGTTCTCTATGGCCCTCATGCAGGGCCTGGAAACTCCCTACAGCAGAAAGCTGAGGCCGACATAGGACTTACCTCATTCATATCCTGCCTCCGTTGGAATATTCTCCTTCATTGCCTGATGTCCAGGGTCTTGAAAACCATTGTTTCAAATATTTTGTCCAGATGATCAGGTTGTCTAAAGCAGGAAGAGAAACCCAGTGCTTGTTAATCTATCTCGGCCAAAAGTGGGATTCTGAGAAGGAAGTTTTGGAAGTTGACCAAGTGATTAATTGGATACTAAGAGCTGAAAATTTAATCACCAGGAAGTAGAGTCATCTGTTAAATAATCCATCACCAGTCCATAAAAGAATAGTAACTCTTCTTTGTATAGGAGACTCAAGTTGATATTATTAGATAAACATATAGTATTTTTAATTCAGAGTATAATACCTCAGATTGTATAAAGCTAGGTAGAAAATGTATATTATCATTCCCTTTATACATGAAAATTGGTGTCCAGAGAGTCAGTGAGACCGTCCTGTAATCACGTGGAGGAAGGGCTGTCACTCACAGTTATGCAAGTCCTAGCTTTGAGAATAAATTGGGGCTGGAAGCCAGCTCACACTCTGCCCACTAAACTTAGTGCCCTGGGAAGTGGTTGCATCCGCCTAAAGAGATTTTTTTCATTTCCACAACAGCACCTTGTAGACCCCTACATGACGTCAGTCTCAGATAAGAAATGGTATGTGTTTGTCAGAAACCTGTTAGCTCGTAGCCTCCTTGCCTTCCGAGAGCAACGCCTCCAGCAGCACAGTTGTGTTGGTCTGGGCATGAATGTTTGCTCTGTGTGGCTGTGAAGGAGACTTAACAGGGGTGGAAAATAACACCAGATGAATTCATTCATAGGATAATGATGGTAATAAGAGGAGCCAGCCTTGCTCATGGCCCCTGAAGACGGGCAGTTCTTGCTCCTTAAATGTTGGCTCTCGCTTTCTGTCAGCAAGTTTCTAAGCATGAGATAAAAGGATTCTCTTCTAGTTGGATATATCTGCTCTAGCGCTACCCATTTTATCTGTCCGAGACTCTTAATTCAGGTCTGAGCGGGAAACAGAAATGCAAATTCTGTGGTCAGTGCAAATAACTGTGGATAGCTGAATGAAGAGATGCATTTGCAGAGGTGTGGGCAGGAACGGGGAGGCCCCTAGGAAGGGCAGTTCCCTCACCCCATGGGGTCTGGAAGGAGCGGAGTAGTAGTTAACATTGCTGAAGCCCTGTGAGTGGTGGTGCAGGGGGAGAGGATGGCCAGCAGGACCTACAGTTTAGAAGCATGAAGCTACTTTCAGAAAATATGGTCAGAGCTAGCAGGTAGCTGGCAACCAGAGAGGAGGGGAGCTCCAAGTCCTGAGCATTTGACTTCCTGGGCCACAGAGCACTCCTAGAAGGGCAGAACATCATTATGATGCTGTGGGGACCATGGGGGCAAAGAGAAAGTAGCCACTGTGATCTTCAAATGCATTTCTTGCGCAAGTATATGAATTTACTCTGCAGAGTATAGCAGGTCACAAAGGTGTTTTTTCCCCTTCAATAGGAGAGGTAGAAGAGAAGGAGGAGAAAACTCAACAGCCATGAGTACCATCTATGTCCCAGACATCTGCTAGAAGCTTCCCACGGATTATCCTGCTGCCTTTCCACCCTATGCAGCTGGACATATTATTCTCATTTGATGGATGAGGAATCTGAGACTAGAGATTGAGGAAAGGGAGACTGTAACATGTTCAGGCACGCACTTCAGATTCAAAATCATGACGAAAAGTTCATATCCTTTCCACTATGTTTCCACCTATAGCTAAGCATGTCCTTAGGGAAAAAAAAATCATAATATGAAATTGTCTCCATGTAAATTGAAATCTGATCCATCCACAAAGGTTATGCATCTAGTCTCCCTCCTACCAGTCTCACATCTCCTAGGGTCCACGCTCCACATCTCATTTCTCTTCCTAAGAATGGATTTTGCTACTTCCCACCTAAAATCTTGCTTTGGCTTTATGGTTTGTTCAGGTTAAGTCTTAATCCTTTAATCATTTTTGGCTGTTATAAATAATGCTGCTAAGAACATTTGTGTAAATGGTGTAAACACATGGTTTCAGTTCTCTTGGGTGGAGACGGAAGGGCAGACATGTCTCACATGTCTCACTCACATTTTCAAGAAGCTACCAGACTGTTTTCAAAGTAGGTGTACCATTTCAAATCCCCACAATAATACTGGAGGGTTTCAGTTTCGCCACATTTTTGTCAGCACTTGGTATTGTCAGTCTTTCTAATTTAGCCCTTTTAGTAAATGTGTAGTGCTATCTTACTTTATTTATTTTTTATTTTTTTAAGATTGTATTTATTTGTCAAAGAAGACAAGCAGGGGGAGCAGCAGGCAGAGGAAGCTGCAGGCTCCCCACTGAGCAGGGAGCCCAACTCAGGGCTCAGTCCTAAGACCCTGAGAGCCTGAGCTGAGCTGAAGGCAGACACTTAACTGACTGAGCCCCCAGCTACCCCTGTTACATTGTTTTAATTTGCATTTTCCTGATGTCAAATGATGTTCAACATCTTTTCACATGTGTATCTGCCAAATTTCTTGTCAATTTTTTATTGAGTCATTTGTTTTCTTAATACTGAGTTGTGAGAGTTCTTTATATGTGTATATACATATATATATATCATTCCCAAAGCAAGTCCTTTAGCAGGTAGATGATTTGCATATTTCTTCTCCCAGTTTGTTGCTTGCCCTTTCATTTTCTTAAGGATGCCTTTTGACATCACTTTAATTTTAATTTTGATAAAGTCCAATTTTTTTTATTTTTTATTTTTACTTTTATTGTTCATTTTTGCATATCCAGAAATCTTTGCCTCACCGAAGGTCACAAAGAAGTTTCTCCTTCTTTTCTTCTAAAAGTTAAGGGGCGCCTGGGTGGTGCAGTCGTTAAGCGTCTGCCTTCAGCTCAGGGCGTGATCCCAGCGTTCTGGGATCGAGCCCCACATCAGGCTCCTCTGCTATGAGCCTGCTTCTTCCTCTCCCACCCCCCCTGCTTGTGTTCCCTCTCTCGCTGGCTGTCTCTCTCTCTGTCAAATAAATAAATAAAATCTTTAAAAAAAAAAAGACTATTACATATTAAATAATGTTAAGTCTAAAAAGTCAGTATTTTCCTTAAGAAGAAACTTTGCTACTCAGGGCCATGAGCTGATAAGCACCCAGAGTATCTGGTCTGCTTTTTGTCACTTTATTTCCAGAGCACGCATGGCACCAGTGATTCCAAAATCTATATATCTTGACCCAATTCCTCCCTCAAGTTCTATTCTTACGGTTGTATCGGACCCCTTGGCGCCGTACTTTAGATTCATCGTCGCCCATGGGCACAAGTCCAGAATGTGTCTCACCGCCTTCCTTTACAATCAGCTGCCTGACCCTTCCTTGGCTCTGTGCTTCGTGGGCACGTGGAACTTCTGAGTCATCTCTGTTCCTCTTATTCCCCTGAGGATTGTCAAAACGGGAAGGGGCATGCCCAATATGGTATTTGTAACTAAGGGAGTACTTTCTACCCAGGTAGTACTTTGAACTTTTCAAGTTACGTGAATATGGTCTCCATAGTCACTTTGATAATAGAGTAAACAAAGTTTAATTCTTTTCATTTGTCTTCTGGTCATGACACCTTTTGAAGTCTTCCCCCCAAAACAGGTTAACATGGTTTGAAAATTGGACAATATATTTTATTGTTTATTAATTATATCTATGTCAATAGAATTTAAAAATTCATTTTAGTCTTCCTATTTTGAAATAATTTCAAATTTCTAGAAAAGATGCAAAAATAATGTTTAGAAAAACTTTCTACTAACAAGGTTCACCTATTGTTGACATTTCACATTTCTTCCTGCTGCTTTTTCTTTCTGAACACACACACACACACACACACACACACATTTGTTTATTCATCATGATTTTCTGAAGTGTTTGAGAGGAAGTTGCAAACATCATGGCCCTTTACTGATAAACAGTGTTTCGTTAAGTCATTTGTTTTCTCTTCCATGAAGACAGTACTGGCATTCACGCAAGTAAGTTCAACAGTGATACAGTGCTTCTGTTTATATTACCAGCTGCTCTTCAGCTTTCTCCGTTGACCCAGTGATGTCCTCTACAAAATAAAAATTATATTTAAAATTTAAAATATAAATATCTTAGAAGAGTATTATGTGTTAATTTAAATAATTAAAACAGGGTCTCTAAAGAAAATATTAATAATCTTCTTTTTCCTATCACTTATCCTATCCCTCTTGCTATCTGATGGTAAAAGTTAGTTATGCCCTCTTCTGTATCTTGGAAATGAATGTATTTATGGTCCCAGAAAATCGAAGATCATATAGAAAATTTAAATGACATGTCACATTCAGCACAACTAGTTAAAAACCAAATCAAAGTTATAATTCTGTGTGTGTTTCTGTGTAGCTTTGGGTTGAACTGTGTTCCCAAAAATATATGTTGAAGTCCTAGCCCCCAGTACTTGTGAGTGTGATCTTACTTGGAAATAGAGTCTTTGAAGACGTAACTGAGCTGTGAGTAAGGTGGGCCCTTAGTCCAACGTGACTAGTGTCCTCAGAAGAAGAGGAGAGACAGAGGCCGACACGCACAGAGGGGAGACAATACGAGGGCAGAGGCAAAGTGGAGGGAAGCCTCTGCAAACCCAGGAACACCAAGGATTTGTGGCAACTCCAAAAGCTAGGGGGAGGCAAGGAAGCACCCTCAGGGGATGTGTTGGCCCTGTAGGTCCCTGAATTTTGGATTTTCACCTCCAGAACCGCGAGACAACAAATACGTGTTGGTTTAAACTACCCTGTTTGTGGTACCTTGTTCTGGCAGGCCTAGCGAGGTAGGGTGTGTGTGAGCCCGTGTGCACAGGCGTGAGTGCCAGCCCCCAGTCCTGCACGCTTCCCTGTCGTCCGCATCACCCTTTCCTGGGATCTCTGCTAAAGTGGTCTGCTAACTTAAGGGTTCACAGTAACATGGAACATGCCTTGTTCTCATATTCTTATTGGGCCATGTGATCCATTGAACATAATCCTCATGAAATTGTACTGAGAAAAACATAAGATGATTATTAGTGCCCTTTTCTGCTGAAGATTAGATTATTTGTACTGTTTAAATAACACTTAACCAGGCATATCAAAGTAATGAAGAAGACCACCTTGGAAATCTGTAACTACCGTCCTTGTTACGTTCGGATGAGGCTTACAAAGGAAACTGGGTAGGTTCTTTTACAGATTCTGTTCCAAAGACCTTTTTTACGTTGGTGAAAATGTTCAAATATTCTCAGTTGATCCTGTGTGATTCTCTCTGTAGTTCAATATCAAGTATCTTTCAAGCTCGATTATGATCTCTTGAAGAGGGTCTGTGTTTCCTATTTTTCTGTAAAATCCCCTTGGGCCTCCCCTGTACCTTCCAGTGCCTGGTAGATGCTCACCAAAGTTTGATTTGACATTTGGGCAAAAGCTTAGTGGTTAATCTTGCCTTGCACCCTGTGTGGAGCCCTTTGTCTTCTAGAAGAAGGAGGAGTGTGGAGAGCATCCTGGGTCAGTGATATACTCACTGTCCAGCAGATGGTCACAGGTGGCGTGGGCTCTCATGTTGTAGAAAGAGAATTGACTGGAAAAGGTTTAGTGTCAGCATAAGTTTGGGAGAGGAGAAATGGCATAGGTCCTTTTGGGTTAAAAGGTGGCCTACTGTGTCTCTTCTGTATCAGAGAAGCCAAGACTTGGAGTGTTGTGACAAGCGTGGATCATGGCTCACCAGCACAGTGGGCAAGGGCTGCCCAGGGGTCAGCTGCTGCACATGGGGCGGGCGGCCCCCACTCCACAAGGAGGGCCTGGGGCCGGATCACGTTGCCCAGGCATGTGGGCACTGGTGTTGACAGCCTGGGTGACCAGGCCACTCTTTATCTCTCTATACCTTGTGTTAGAAGCAAGCAAAAAAGGAAATCTCCAATATTTATTATTGAATTTATCTTTCGATCTGCTTCTGGGCACCAGTTCATCTGGGAAAGGATTACAGCTTGAGATTATACCTGCTCTGGGGGTAGAACTCTTCTACCCTTAGGACAGGCAGAACCTTCCTCTTGGTCTAACAAGACAGGTAGAGCTGCCAACGAGCAGAACCATCACAGACCGAAACGGGCCTTGCTCCTTCCGTGTCCTGCTGCATGTGCGCTTGGGGGCAAAGATGAGAGAAATCAGTGTCTATTTTGGGTGAACTGAAATACAGCGTTACCCCTTCTTCAGGTAACAGCCGCTGCTTCTCAAATAAAGAACCTTTAGACACATCCAGTGATATTCTTTCCTGTGTTCTGGAAAAGCCTTGCCTCATCGTAGAGGGAACGGGGGTGGAGAAGAGAAGAGAATAGACCCACAGGAGGGGCTCAGGGTGACTGGCTGCCATCGGGGGGCCTGTGGCAAGCGGGCCCTAGACCAGACTCACTACAGCAACAAGCCGTGCAGAGAAGGGATCCAGCCCTCAGAACGTGAGCGCTCAGACAGGAGGCTCTGGACGTGTGTCTCGGCACACTGGGGAAGGCCATGGGAGGACACCCCCAGGAGGCTGTGCAGAAGAACGATGCTGGATCTGATAAAGGTGCGAGGTCCGTGAGCATGGATATTGCAAAAGGCATCTCTTCTACCATCAGATACTGAAATAAACATAGGGTGAATGTTAAGACAAGGTTGCCGCGAGGGAGGGGATTTATCTTCTCGGGGAAGATGATTTTAACATACCAGCTGTGTAGTGAGACACATTGCATCTTCAGTAACCCAGGCATAAAATTCATGACTGTTTATAGCTGCCTTCCACTGTGAAATTTCCTCAATTTATATTCTTTTGTAGTGGGCGGTAAGTGGAAATGTGGTTAAGTGGGCAATAGGATAACCTAGATTCTCACAATCTGTGAGCTGAAACGGATAGTCGGATTGATGCCAAACCACTGTGTCACCTTTGACAAGTTATTAACCTCAATTAACAGCCTGACTTTCTTACCTGCAAAAGTAAGAATTCATGAAGTCCTGTTTACACATGTGGAAAATATCGGGCTTTGAAGGTTGAGTAATGGATCTGGCCCTTCTGCTATAGAAGAGCAAAGGAACAGCAATTGTTTGGGGAAACAGAATCTAGAAATTTCCTCCCAAATGATGGAAGATGCTTGAAACTGTACGCAGTGGTTTTGTTGTTGTTGCAAAACTCCAAAACCCAGTGTGGTACCGGGGCAGGGTCCAGCCCCAACAGAGCACACTCACAAGAACTGTCGCTAAGTGGTGCTGAAATATACATACAAGTTATTTTCTGTCAATTGTCAACCTCATCCCCAAATCACTTCAACCCAACAGGATTTGCTCAGTCCTTCCAACTTTCTGCCTTCTCCTTCTCCTTGTGGGTCCAGTCTCACCAAGGGGGAAAGGAAAGGGGACAGAAAGGGGCTCAGAGACATATTTCAGCTGTCCTTGCACTTCTGGGGCAGAAGGTGACCAGTCTGTCAAAGGGGCATGTCCTCAGAGTCACCCCAGAGGGTTCTGTGCTGAAACCTGACAATGCAATGGCAGCACACGCACGACGCAGTCTCCAGACTGTCACCAGGCTGTCACAGGTCAAGTTTGCTGCTCCTCTGCCTAGGTGCACTGTCCCCTCTCCGGTCTCCCTACAAAGTCTTAGGTGGCTCCATCTACTGGGAGAGGGGCAGGTACCCAGGGCCCCCTGTTAGTCAGTCTCCTGAGCCTCTGCATTGCTCAACCAGTAACTACTTGGTTGAAATCAAACATCCCCCCCTTCCAGCGGTTTCCTGTGGAGCAGCTGTGGGTCCCAGGGGAGCACCCTTCTGAAGCATGGCATGAATCTTTCAACAGGCCGCCCCTGACCTCTGTGCGTGCACCACACCCACTCCTCTTTCGGGTTCAGCTTTCTTTCCTTCCTTTTAGTGAAATGGACTGGGACAAAGCCTTGCTATTTAGGGTGGGTAACTGGCAATCTGACTTGAGTCTTTGTTGCATTTAGTAAACACGTTTATATGGAGCACCTGCTATGTGCCAGGCATTGAAACACGACAGTGAGCAGACGAGATCTCTGACCTAATAGATTTACATTCTAGTGATAAGAGGCAGACAATAAACAAAATGTATAATAAATGATGAAAATGTACGGAAGGGCAGGGTCAGCTAGAGCTAATGGACAACCACGGAATCTCAATGACACATGACAGTGAGTAGTGTTTCTCACTCACCCCTCCGAGCTTCACCTGGGTTTGGCTGCTTGTGGTCGGGCTTAGCTTAGCTCTGCTTTGGGCAGTGGATGTTTCCAGTCAGTTCTGTGGGTCATCAGCCTTGATCCAGTAGCTACCCCAGGGAAGTCCTTCTGCTTGGGAAAGGCAGGAGTGCAAGAGGGCAAACCTGAGTGCACAGCACTTCTCAAGTGCTTAATTGCCTCACATCCGCTCACATCCTCTTGGCTAAATGAAGCCATGTGGCTCAGTCCATTGTCAGTGGGATGTGGAAATATACTCCGCTTCTAATGTGAGGAAGGGCAAAGTCACCTGGTGAAAGGTGTGGGTTCAGGGAAGGATGAAGCATTGGGAATAATAGTGCAAATCTGCAGAAGGTAGAAAAAATAAAATGGGGTGAGGGGTTTGGGGATGCGAAGTGGGGGGTTAACTAGTTTTATGTAGGGTGGTCTGGGAGTGGCTTACTGGAAGGAGACATTTGGGCAAGAATTGGAGGAGGTCAGGATGTGAGCCATGTGAATATCTGGGGGAAAGCATTCATGCAAAAGGAGGAACCAGTGTAAAGGTCCTGAGGCAGAAGAAGGTCAGGCATGTTTGAGGCATAGCACAGAGCTCACTGGGCCGGACCACAGGGAGCAGAAGAGAAGGAGGTGAGGGCCCCAAAGGGGTGGTTTGGCAGCATTGGAGGACTGAGCAAGGCCATTGTAAGGACTTGGGCCTTTTTTCTGAGTCATGTGGGGAGCTGTTGCAGGGATTGAGTGGGGGAGGGAGATGATCTAACTTTGATTTTAAAACCATCACCCTGGTTTTTGTTTGGAAAATAAGACTCTTCCTCCCAAGAGCTTTCCATGCCATCTAGACTGGGTTAGGCAAGCTTGCTCCCTACTCCCCTGCCCACTTTGTAACTGCTGTTGCCGTTTTCCTTCTGAATCCGTGAATTCAGTGTGAGACAAACCTCTGTCTTGTGCATCGTTTAACCCTTGAACCAACCGTTTGCTTGCACACAAGCAGATTTCAGCAGAAATCAAGAAAAAGAAGATCCCTCCCTAACATTCCGTTGTCCCTCAGAAACTTCGCTGACCAAATCTGCACATGCCCAGTGTGAGCAGGCCTTCCCCACTGTGTGAGCAATTCTTCCCTACTGTGCGTGGCACCCAGAGCAGCTGAGACTCCTCTCTGGGCCTCACAGGGGCAAGAGCTGAGCGCAAGCTGGGAGGGAGCTCAAGACGGGCTGCTGTAAGGCTCAAAGGGCAGCATTTGATTACCTTAATAACTGAAAGTGACCAGAAGTCATGGACTCTGGATGTTGCTGGAAGCCCACTGCTCCACAGGCATGTTTGCCAGAACACAGGAGTGTCGGGTACTGGAGACCAAGGCCAACTGTTTCATGTCTGTAGCTCAGGAAAGTGAAAACCTCATCAAGCCAATGACGCTGTAATGTCAGTGTTCTCCAGGGGCTCTTCTGGACCCCCTCCTCTCCTCGTTTGACGCCATCCACAGATGATCTCAGCTGCTCCCAGGGCTAGAATTATCCTCTCTTGGCTGATGGGTCTCCAGAGCACTTTCCAGTTCCAGGCTTCCTCCGGAGTTGAAGGAGCACATACTGAACTGATCGCTGCACGTGTTCCTGCAACATCCCAGAGACATCTCAGACTCAGCGAGTCTAGAACTGAAGGAAATCTTCTGCCTGTATTTCCAGTCCTGCTGCTCCTCTGGTTGTGTTTGTCCCGCATCAGCAAATGTCACGGGTTTCCGGGCCAGCCCTAGGCGGACGCATGCGGTGTTGAGGAACAAGAGTGGAGCTGGGGCAAATCACTTCTGGTGCCTCCTCTGTCACTCCCCGGCTCTGGGTCCCAGAGGTCTTACAGCTCTCCGCCCCTGCGCCCTCACCTACTCCCCCCACGGCAGGACATCTCACTGTCCTTGTTGTCATGGCAAGGACAGGACGGGGAGATGTCCATCCAGCTTTCAACAAATATGTTTGAACTCCTTCGCATACGAGGCCCCGTGTTAGGAGTGAGATCACAGGAGAGGAGACACAGAAGGGGCCCTGCCCTCCCAGGGCTTTTATAGTTCAGTGGATTAAATAAATAATGCAGAGAAAGCACTTAGGGAACCCGGCCCATTAGAAGCATCCAATAAATGCTTAAAAAGAGAAGCTGGACGTCATGTCCGACTCTTCTTCCTGCCTCAGGTTAATTAACCTCTGAATCTTGTCAGTTTTACTTCCTAAATATGTCTGATATCTCCAGGGTCCGCGCCCCCTTTGAAGATCCTGTCTCCCAGAGCCTTCCTGACTTGGGCACCCCTGGCCAGCCCACAGTGGGCTTCCAGTGAACTTTTGGCTCCTTGTTCTGGGCCCCGCGCCATGCCCAGCACCTGGCACCTTATAGGAGATCAGTAAAGACTCTTTGGACAAGTACCTGCATCGAAGTTTAACATGTTTATTAATGTACTGTTTTTAGGCTATTTTTAGATTCGTTATCTTTTAGTGTAGGCCCCAGGCAAATATTTTGAGTTAAATTTATATGGAAACCACTGGAAAGTTTGCATTTTTTTTTGTATAAAGTACTTGGAAAGGTGTTAATTTTCTAACAATGGTCCCTTGGATTTGGGGGCATGCTCTTCAGATTTCCTAAAAGTGGAGAAAGCTACAAATGTTAGTAGAAATGATAAAGAACTCAGTAGGAAACAAGCAAATGCTCTGTTGTCCCAAACATATTGTCCACCTGTCCATGTCTCTCTGGCTCCCCTGCTTAGTCCAAACCAGCATCTTCTCTCCCAGGAGGATTTCTCAACATCCACGGGACTCCCTCCCTTTCTTGCCACACAATAGTCCATGCACTGCACAAAGTTGGAGTGGTTTTCTTAAACATAAATGATGTCATGTTGCTTAAGTTTTGTATTGAATTCTTAATGCCTGAGAGTCAAATTCCTGATTCTTTAGACAAAGACTTCACGTTGCTCTTCCCATCCACTTGAACTTCATCTTGTTCCACACACCCCCTTTCTTCTCAGCATGTCCCTGTCACACTGACTTTGCTGTTCATCTTCAAGCATGGGGATGCCTGGGTGGCTCAGTTGGTTAAGCATCTGCCTGCAGCTCAGGTCATGATCCCAGGGTCCTGGGATCGAGTCCCATGTCGGGCTCCTCGCTCAGTGGGGAGTCTGCTTCTCCCTCTGCCTGCGTTCCCCCCTGCTTGTACGCTCTCTCTCTCTCCCTCTTTCTCTGACAAATAAATAAATAAAATCTTTAAAAAAAAAATTCTTCGAGCATGCCAGGTGCTGCCATCCAAAGGGAGTTTTCCCTAGCTGTTCCTTCCCGCAGAGCCCTCTTGCATGGAATCTGTGCACCACATGCCATTTGCGGATCGGTGTAAGTATGCTTGCCTCAGGCCTTCCCTGACACCCGATCTGACACTCCATACTATTGGCTTGCTCTCACATTTCATCAGCTAAGCAAAGTCCATTTCCCTTTTCCTTTCTATCATGTGGGAATGGCCAGCTTTGTACACTCTGGTTGAGATCAGATCAGCTTAATAAAAAAAAACATCCTGAATGAAGGGAGATGATGTTTGTAGCCTTGAAAAGCAGCATTGATGGCTTAGCTCAAAACCAGTAACCTGCACACCTCTCAACCTGCAAAAGTTGTTGATCTCTGGCTCTCTGGCACTGCTCCTGTTTGCCTTCCTTTGTGTCCCTCTTCATTTACACTCATTCATTCAGCCAAACAGTCAGTCGGCAGACCATTTAGAACATAAGCATTTACCAAACAGCAGTCATAGGCCAGGCACTCAGAAAACCAAGAGCTAGGGGCCCCTGGGTGGCACAGCGGTTAAGCGTCTGCCTTCGGCTCAGGGCGTGATCCCGGCGTTATGGGATCGAGCCCCACATCAGGCTCCTCTGCTATGAGCCTGCTTCTTCCTCTCCCACTCCCCCTGCTTGTGTTCCCTCTCTTGCTGACTGTCTCTATCTCTGTCTAATAAATAAATAAAATCTTTAAAAAAAAAACAAAAAACAAAAAAAAAAAAACCAAGAGCCAGCCCTCGGGTTTATGGAGTGAAGAGCTGGAGTAGGAAACCTTTCCTGGAAAGTCTTTCTGGTCCATACAGTCCCTGTCACAACCACCCAGCTCTGCCTTTATAGACAAAAGCAGCCATAGCCAGTATGTAAAAATGGCTGTGTTTCCATAAAACTTTATTTACAAAAGCGGGCTATGGGCCAGATTGAGCCCCCAGCTGGAGTTTGCTAGCTTCTGGTCAAGAAGAACATAGACAATTAAACAAGTAACTGACTCTTCACTGTGATGGGAGGCCGGGCGGGGGAGGGTCCATGGGAGCACAGAGCATGGCAGAGGGCGCCTCATCGCTGGCTCTGATCACTGGCTGACTCCAATCACCAGCTGACCTTACTGGGGGGAAAAAAGAGAGAGAGAGAGAGAGAATGAAAAGAAAGAGGGGGTTTAAAATTAAATTAGCTTTTAGTTGTTGAGAGTTATAGAAAATATTTTGTTGCTTTTTTTGTTTTTGTTTTGTTTTTTTGTTTTTTAATACTGAGCTATGTCTTCTGATTTCCTTTCAATATGCTGGCTCAGGGCCTCCCTCCCAACATGTCTTCCCAAAAGTAAAGTCTCCAGAAATCCCCAGACTCTTAGCCTGGTTCAAGAGGTAACCGTAGTGCTGACATCCTAAATAGGACTTGTCTTTCGCACCTAATTCCAAGTCAGGTTTGAGTTCTACAAGCTTTTAGTGAGGAAGAAATGTTGTGATCACTCATGTTGGAGGCTATAGAATCTTGGTATCCAAAAGGTCTTTAGAGATCTCCAGGTCTAACCTGCCATTCCACAGATGGCTTTCACAAGAGCTGCGTTCTGAAGCCTGCTCCTGGCACAGCCCTCTCAGCCCGAGCCTCCCGAACCTCCCCTCCGGCCTCCAGTGTCTTGGGGTGTGCAGCGCAGGCCGTTGAGTCTTTGCATGAATTCCCTTAGCTTGGTTTGACACGTGAATTCATTTGGCTCTGTATCATTACGTCATGTTGATTTTTATTACTTTTAGGGAAATATTGTGGCATGCTACAGACGGCTTTTCTGTCTATCTGTAAAACAAAAAACCAAATTAGGACAATAATTTTATCAGCTACACTCTACACATTCTTAAATGATGTTAATATTTTCGTGCTGAATCCGTCTAACCATACCTCAGAAATGTCACAGTACCTCCTCGTTTTTGAGACATTTTTGTTGTAGAACTGTTTTCAGATGCCAACAATCCTTTAGGCAGTTTCCTCAGCCCAAACTACTGACCTTCAGAGGACCTGATTCTTAACATTTCTCTGATAAGAGGAATAAAAGACCTGGCATTCTAGTCGCCTTCATTCATTCGCTTTAAGAATGAATGAAAGACCAGCGGGAAGTCCTCTGTGCCAGGTTTTTGTGAGCTGGCAGCAAAAGACACATCCTTTTTAAACCACTCTGTTTTGTAATAATTTCTTATGTTAAATAGCTCTGAACAGTCACAGCCACTGGACTGATTCCTAGCACAGTAATATTTCCTGTCATGAGATTTGGGGACACACGAGAACAATTTATTTCACAGTGGGGTTCTCCTCTACACCAGATCTGTCTTCATATCCTTCTCGTTTAGCAGAATTCTGCTGCCGTGGATACAGGCATTTCTCTGCCTCTAGCTGCTGCTCACAACAGAAAGAACAAAGACAGGAGATGTGCATGAGTTGGTGTGTGTTCCTCTGGCGTCTCCAACGGCTGATTCATTAGTGGTGTCATGCAGGGGCTCTGTGCAGGTGATGGGACCCCGAAAGTGTGCTATGTTAGAGGGGGTCTCAGCTTCTCTCGCTGGACACACTGACAGTCTGAGCAGAGCATGCTCTGAGATGATAAGTTGGAAGTACTCGACTCTTACAAATATAACATTCAGCACTTGGCCTTTTATAAATATAATTCTGAGAACGGAAACTGTGAGTTGAGGAATAGGAACGCATAATGTGATAGATTATTTTTCACGAGATGCATTTCCTCCCATGGGCCAGGTACCCCTTGGGATTTTTAATTTTATTGTGTTACATGCAACAGTTATTTCATTATGATTTACCCACTATTTACAATTATTTATCAGCGTCTGTTTGCTAATATAAATGCTGTAGCAAGAAAAGTTGGGATTGTTGCCAGTAAACTAAATCATTGTAATGAATTACTACAAAAAGGGGTTGACCTCTTTCCTTCTAAAACTTTAACTAACTTTTCAAAAAGAAAGAGGTTATTTTTTAACTCTAATAGACGTTGTTATAATGTTTACAATCTAGCACTTCTAGAATGTACTGGTTTATGTTTAGACTCAACCTGTCAACAGTAATTATATTCAGAAATATCATATATAAGCTATACTAAGATCAAGTAATTATTTTCAAAGATTGATACCATCTGGAGGAAATTAATAATCCATTAATTCCCTCTTGTAACCATGGCTTCATATTTCTATTTTGTGTTGCCTGTTTATCGTTAATGATTCAAAATGTTATAAATAATAGAACCTAATTCAGCTACACTTCAGGTGTTACATAAACCTAAAACACGGGCTTGCACATGTGGCTTGTGGAAGCAGCATCATTATGCTTTAGGTTTATTTTTAATTTCTGGAGGAATTCAGAACTTTGATACATGCCGAAGAGATAAAATGGAGATATATCATACGGCTTCCTAACCTTACCTAATTTTATGCCATTTTAAATGTTTTTCCGTGTTTGCCTCACTTTCCTCTAGTTTCTTGGTCAGGCTAATTCCTTCTTGCCTTTTGGGTCTTAGTTTATGTTTTGTTTTGTTTTGTTTTGTTTTGTTTTGTTTTGTTTTGTTTTGTTTCATTCGGAAGCATTCTCTGTCTGACCAACATTGGATTAAGTTTTGCCCAAAGACTTCTTTATCTCACCATTAGACAGAATTCCTTGAGGACAAGAACTGTGTATCCCATCCCCACGTCAAGCAAGGGAAGCAGCACGTAGTAGCCTCCCAATTACTGTGTTCCATTTGAGCTCATAAACTAGGTAGACAACAATACAGTGACATGTACTAACACACTCAGTTGAAGAGAAAAGTACTACTTTGTAAACAGAGCATTATAGGAAATTGGAAAGTGAGTGGGAGAATCAGTGTTAGCTGGAGTGTTATTCAAACAGCTTCCTGAAAGAGGAAAATGAAGGTAAATAGGAAGAATCTTGCACAGAGGGATAACAGCATAAGGGGAAAGGAGGTTCAGTTCTGAAGCTGTGAAGAGAATGACCTGGGAAGGATTTGGGAATGGCATTTTGTGGGGCAAGGAGCCTTATGGAGGGCTCTGAAAAACAGAAGGAAAACCTGGGGTCTTAATACATTGACTTTGGGTAACTAGTTCATGGTTTTGGCCAAGACCTCCCATGATGAAAGCTACTTTAAAATAACATTGCTGAGGTGGGGCTGATTAAGGTTGGGTTGCGGGGGGTGAATGTGGGAGGAAGAAATGGTGTGGGGGCTCATTTAGGTTTCCTCCAGATTGATGCTAATGGGTTTCAAATTCGGACTATCCCAACACTTGAAGACCTAATCCATTTGCTCTAGAGGGCCCTATACTTTTGCTACTCTGTATCTTTACTCAACTATTTTTATAGCTCCTACTTTGTAGGCTCTCAAAATGAGTAAGTGTATATGGAAAATAAATAGGGTGGAAACAGAAAAAGTGGCTGCTACTTGAAATTTTCTTTTTCTGTAATATGACGGTAAATAGAACAGGTTAACATATCAGTGGGCATACCATTGACTTGATGGGGAGCCGTTACATTTTTTAAAAAGGCCTCAGAACCTACAACAAGATGCCTTGCACATAGTAGTTGCCCACAACACATATGAGATCAAGGCTTAGTCCCACTGCAGAAAATATGTCCGTGGAATCGTCAGGTATTACATCCTGAGTGCATATGAGAATTTAGAATATTTTGGTGAGTGTCGTAACCACGGGATACATAAAACCAGGTGGGAATAAACTGTGCATTCATGACAAGAGATTTTGAACAGTCATGGTCAGTGGGATCAAGCTTGGGAACAAATGCTGAGGTTAGAGTTCTCTTGAGTTCAGTTAACATTTAATGTCACAGATGGGATATGGAATTACTGAATGAGTAAAAAAGAGCAAAAGGGAATTTTGTCAATTAGAAAATGAAACAGAGTATATATTTACTTCCCATTTTATTTGTTATGTATTTACTGCATTTTATATAACACTTTATTTAAAGCCTTTATAAACAAGGGAAGCCATTTAGTTTGTTCAATATCTTCTCTCTATATGGATTGAATGCATGGAGACATGAACTGCCTTGAGACCCCTTACCCTGACCCCAAAGACTGCATTAGATGGTCTCTAAATTCATCCCTGTGGTAGCTTTTACTACACCCTGAGATAATGACTTGTTTGTCTTTAACCTTATAGGACCATGACCTCCTGAGGCAAAGGTCCATGTCTTGTTCACTTTGATGTGACACCCATGGGGCAGTGCCCAGAATGTTCAAGAGAATTAGCAGAATGGTTTGATGACAGTGATTCAAAAACATAGGCTTTAATAAAGAGTCTTTACTTTGGTGATGTTGTCTATGCTGAAATATTGGGACTTGTACAAGCAAGCTCACAGAGCCAAAGTCACCCCTTTTTGTGAAACAGAGTGGACAGAATAAGGTAGCAAGAACATGAGCAGAAGGAGCAAGAAGAAATTGGGAGTGGTGGTAAAGGAGCTTGTTCGGGGTCTGCCAGTGCCCTAATAGGGTTCTGATTCCAAACAGACTAATGGATAAAGGAACTTACTTCAGGATCTTAAACTTGGCTGCTGGATGGAATTTTAAAGATAATTCGACTGTTGAAGCTTATTTTAATTTCTAAACATTGAGTCTATCAATTAGCATCTTGGATCAGGGGCCTCTCCAGTGATTGGGATTGCTCACTTGGCTAACTCAAATAATGAACTTGTATGACTTACATGGGCTAAAATGTTATCTCTGGCATTTCTGTGGGCAGACGCCATGTTGGATACTCCTTTGTCATTGGTACATTTGGGCAGTTAGCAGGTGATAGATTAAATGAAAATGCATTTGGTTTCTGAGATTGTAGTCATTTATCTATTTATTGTTTATCTAACTAAAAGATATTTGAAGTGACAGTTGTTAGGAAGATAGATTCAAGTTCCTTAATGGCAAAGCTTTCCTCCTCTAATTATTTTTATCTAATCTAATGCTTTATTAAACTCCCAGGAGTCAAAGTTGTTCATGTACTAAGGGTTTGTAGAGAGCTTTGAAAGATTGCTAACTGGGGCATAACGTCTGTGTTACTGTTGCACAAATGAAATATTGTAAAAACAACATGTGAGTTTTCAAGGGTCAAGTGTTAGCTAAATTCAAGGACTAACTTTCTCCCTGCAGGGAGCAAATTTTATTTTTATCTCCTCAATGATTTGCACTTAATATTTTTATTCTAACTTTCACTGCTTTTCATTGCATTTCAGATGATTCTACTCTCCCTAAATATATATTTCTATATAATTTTGCTTTTCATTGGGGTGAATGGAGAAACCGGCTGTGCTAGACAACTCAGCATTCTCCTCCCATGCTCTGTACTTTTGCAATTCCAGTCTCTTCTGTTGACCTGGAAGGTTTTTTCTGTCTTGATGCCCTGGAAACCTGATCCTCTTTTTTTTTTTTTTTTTTTTTTTTTAGGATTTTATTTATTTATTTGTCAGAGAGAGAGAGAGAGAGCACAAGCAGGGGGAGCTTCAGGCAGAGGGAGAAGCAGGCTCCCCACTGAGCAAGGAGCCCGATGCAGGACTCAATCCCAGGACCCTGGGATCATGACCTGAGCCAAAGGCAGACACTTAACCAACTGAGTCACCCAGGCATCCCACCTGATCCTTCTTCAAATGCCACTACCTGCATGAATTCTTTTCTGATTTCTTTTCTGATCTGCTATCTAAATGTGATTTCTTCCTCCTCTGAGCCTGTATTAGTTAGATATTGATGCATAAAAAGAAAAAAATTACCCCCAAACTTAGGGGCTTAAAACAAAAACAGATGTTGTCTTGCACAGTTTCTGTAGGTCAGGAATTTGGGCATAGTTTGGCTGGATGGTTCTTGCGTGGGGTACCTCACGAAGTTGTAGTCAGGGTGTCAGCCAGGGTCATAGTAGCCTGAGGGCTTGCGTGTGCTGGAGGGTCTGCTTCACACAGGAGTGATGACCTCAGGTGGCCGACAAGCCAGTGCTGGCTGTTGGAAGAGGCCCCATTTCCTTGCCATGGAAGCTTCTCCATTAGACCACTTGAGTGTCCTCACAACATGGCCGTCACTTTGCTCAGAGCAGGTGACCCAGGAAAGAGCACAGAGAAGCCATAGTGTCTTGTCTGATCTAGTCCTGGAAATCACTCATTGTCATTTCCGCATGTCCCCTGTAGATTGCTCAGCTCAGTCCATTGATAGGTGGGAGGTGGGGATCACTAGCGAATATCTGGAGGCCGCCACCACAGAGCCTGCCAATATCTCCTACGTCTCTAATGTAATTTCAAATGTTCTGTCCTGTATTATAATTATGTGTGTCCTTTCCTACCCACTTTATTAGATTTTTTTTTCCTTTAGAGTTTAGACTTGCTTCCTTATCTTTACATATCTTAAAATTCCTGCAACACTACATTCAATATATGTCACATTCTGTTGAGAGGTTGGAACCACAGCCTCTTAATGGGTATCAATGAAGATACACCTGTGGTAAAGAAGTGGACAGAGACAGAGAAATAGATTTTGGCAGAGAGAGAGAGGGAGAGCAAATGAGAGAGAGCGTGCGTGCATGCACACAAATGAGGTGGAGAGCAGATTAGACATTTGATCGGGTAAATATGAAAATATGGTGCTATTTTGTAGATACTAGAGAGCTAATTTTATGGGAGTTTAAATGTTCGGACTACTTACTTTGTAACAGTATTCTGCTTTGTGTGATGTATGTGAGTGCTTTGCCATACTTTTTACTAAGATTCCTTCATATGCCTCATATTCTGTGAACAAAGGGCTTTTGGATCACTCCTTTAATAAAAGTAGGGAAGTCATTGCTTACTTACAAGTAACTCTTCAAAATCATGCCTTCAGCCCACACTGTATCTCACCGTGCCGCCCGCTTTGGACCTCTGTTCTCACCTTGGCCCAAAAGGGACACACTGCACCTGCCCCAGCTCCTGCAAATGCAGAGAGTGCCATTGTCCCTCCTGCAAGAAGAGCCACCACTCCTGCTGCCCGTGGGTGGAGTCGGGTGCCCAGGGCTGCATGTGCAGAAACGCTTCGGACAAGGGCAGCTGCTGTGCCTGATGTCTGTTCCAGATGTAACCAGAGCAACATGTATAGATCTGCAGTTTTAAAACATTTTTTCAGGGGCGCCTGGCTGGCTCAGTCGTTAAGCGTCTGCCTTCGGCTCAGGGCATGATCTCGGCATTCTGGTATCGAGCCCCACATCAGGCTTCTCTGCTGGGAGCCTGCTTCTTCCTCTCCCACTCACCCTGCTTGTGTTCCCTCTCTCGCTGGCTGTCTCTCTCTGTCAAATAAATAAATCTTTAAAAAAAATAAATAAAAAATAAATAAAACATTGTCCTATTACCCTGTTTCCTACTGTTTCTGTGAAATACATGAATCATAATGAAAGTTGTTGACTTTAAAAAATAATAATAGTAACTCTTCAGAATGTCAAGTGCATCATTTATAATTCGTTTTCCATATGATTGAGAACTTTATTTAACCTTTGATTAACTGCTGTGTAGCCTGGCCCATTGGGGTAGAACCATCTTCTAGACTAATCAATTAACATTTATATATAATTTGAGCAAAGGGCACAGAGGAATGACGGGAGGAATGAAGACCCAAGAGAAGAGGAGTCCTGGCAGGTTTTCCTCAGAAATGTCACTCCTTGTCCATTTCTAGAACCGCCTGCACACCACAGTCTGCTTCCTTAGTAACTCATGCCTGAGTTATTAAAATGACCTTCAAATAGTTCTCACTCCTTCCAGTTTGTTCTCCTCCACACGTCCCTCAGAATTAAACTTCCTAAAACATCCCTCCCTGCCCATCCTGAGAAGCCTCAGTGAAGCCCATGACCTACAGGCCCATCCCTCGCAGCCCTCTGCCACCGTCCCCAAACCTTTTCATCTCTTTTCTCTTTTCCTGATACATCCTCTCAGTCAGCCCAACTGATAGCTTTTCTGTTCCAAGAATTCTTTCTCACGTCTGTGTTTCCTGCCCTGCCCAGAAACCGCATTTGCCTCCAGGGACCCTGTGTGGATCCTCCGTTCCCTTAAGTTCATCTCAGGTTCCTCGCCCTGACGCTTCCTTCTCTGCTGTCCCAACTTCTGTGCCACCAGAGTCTGATGACCACACAGAGCTCCTTTTAGTACCAGTTCCACACGCACGTGGTGTCCGTAGAGTATGGCCTCTGACGGTGCTTACCGCACTTACAAGGTGTTGATTCACTCGCTCGCTGCCCTCGTCCACGCGTGTTGATTAAGTGCCTGCTTTAGCCCAAGTGCATGCTCAGTGACTGACTGAGTAAAAAATACTAAGGCTGGGAGCAGAGAAATTATGAAATAAGAACATTTCGTTGCTTGATGCTGGTGCGGCCAGTAACTGTTGATTACGTAATTGTCATGCGCTCATCGCGGAATCTGGTGAGACATGGGTCATGAAAGTGTTAATCGAGTATCACCTCTGTCACTTCAGGACTTTTCATGTTGACGGCGACGGCTCTGGCAGCCATTTATGAGACGCTCGGAACAGAAGCGAAGGCAGTGTCTGAAGCACATTAGGATAGACCGTGTGGATGAGGAGGTAAAGGAAGAGAGAAAAACCAGGGAGAGTTGAGCTCCAGACCAAGTTCCTTAGAGGTCTTGTCTTGAGCTGAACCCGGAAATTTGGAATCTTGATTTGAATGTGAAGGCTGGTCTGAGACGGAAGAGTGGGTGACGAAGAGTTTGAGCCCAGGAGTAAAAGAAGCAGAAGCCATCCGGAGGCAGAGAGAGGAACAGGATGCGGGCAGAGTGGGGCACTTAGTTTAGGAGGCTGCATGGAAGAACCTATGTGAAGCTACTAGCAAGGTGCCCAACCCAGAGCAGCGATCATAAATCCTAGTGTTTCCCGCCTTCTTCCTACCTAGTGCTTAGGAAGTTAATTATGTGGTCCCTCCAGCCATGAAATGATTCTCACTCATTTTCTCAGATGATTCAGATGACTAATCCAATAATGTTTCTATGGCTGTCATGCCTATCCCTCGCCTAACTTTCTTCTAAATACTACAAATGTTCTTAGTAAGAGATGAGCAATCTTACCTCAGAACTGTTTCAAGAAATCCAATGGACTGATCATTCTATGTGCATATATGCATGTGCTGTCTACGTCCATGTCTGTAGCATATCTTCGTATCCATCAGCATATCTTTTCTACATGTTTATCTTCTCTCCATATCTCCGTCTGTGTGGGTATATTTAAAGTCACTGCATATGGATGGTGATGGATGGTGAGAACTGCCGAGTGACTTATCTATACTTGCACCTCCCTGCAAAGCTTGTGCGCTTCTTTGTTCTCCGTAGCGGCCATGTAAAAACCGCGCATGTGGGTTCTCCTGTCACTGACGCTCTAGCTTCTCCTGGCTGCACTCCGCACCCGGTGTCTAGGAGGGAGCCCTCCTTAGGGGCTTATGTGATCTTCTGCCCTCACTTCCAGTGCTGAACACATTGTTATCTCTCGGGCCCTGTGCCCTTCACTTCTCGCTGTTTGGTAAACTGCTGTTACCTGCTGTTCATTTCACCTACTTTTTATGCCAGGTGAACATTCCCTAAAGCCCTTTCTGATGTCTAGTATTTTTTTGTAATAATAAGGGTCATTGATGTTAGCTGCTGCAATGGGTAAATCATCAGGGCTCTCAGGTCCCGGTCACCAGGCACTTCTCAATGCTGCCTTCATGGCTGCCTTGTCCGTTTGCCATTAAAATTCCAGAGGGGAGTCTCAGCAGATGTCCCAGTGGACCAGCCAGATAGCACGTGAATTCTCCCCGCTTCCGCGTGCCACAGCAGCTCTTGCCTTCCTGAGGATTATGATCAGTTAGTCCTGTCAGCTTGGCCGGTTTGCCTTCCCACCTACATCTCAGTTCAAGGAGGTGGAAGTGAACTGGTGAGGTTGCAGCTAAATGATCAGTAGGGCTCCTCCTGTGTCCCCACAAGGATGTGCTCCATTCCGTGGGAACCAGAGCCTGTGTTTCCACAGGGCCTGTGATCGCCTCATGCTGCTCTATCTGTCGCTGTGTGTGTGTGTGTGTGTGTGTGTGTGTGTGTGTGTGTGTGTGAGTGTGTGTGTGATACAGGGACGGGCAGATGGACTGCTGTGTCCTTTAGTTTGTTGAGTGTGTCCCTCCGTGCCCCAAACATTGGGCCTCTCAAACCTTTCCTAATGTGGTGGGCCCCTGGGTCTGCATAGGCTTTCCCTCACACCGTGGCCACTCGCATAATTACCATTTCTTTCTAATCTGTTCTAAAGAGTAGGATGCCATCTATAGAGTAGAACAATTGAAGTTCTGTGGGTTGTCTCCATGGTCTAAGGTTCTTCTGGACCATAGTTTAACTGAAGGGCAAAACCATAAATGTGTAGTGTTGTCCATACATGAAAGAGAACTCTTTCCATTTTTTCCTTAAGAAGGATGGGAAAGAACTACGCTTGCTGGGCCAATGGCTATGCACACCACGTACCTTCATGTCTCTCTGGTACTCCGTGGCAGTAGTTCATGGGCTGACTGCTTTGGCTTTATAAGTTTTCTTTTTATTTCTCCTGCAAGGTAATTGCTAAGCTTTCTTTTTAACCTTGTTATATATAAGCACATTTTTATAAATGTTCTAATATTTTCTCTAGTGTTTCCCTGTGTTGATAGCAGATTAGGGATCTCTAAAGGCTTAGCGACCATGTTGCTAAGACCAGAATGGAGAATATTTTTCACAGAACTTAGCTATGAGGAGAAGATAGAATACGGCAGCTCCGTAGGGTCACCCAGAGTGAATAAGGTATGTGTACCCTTGTGCCTGTGTGTGTGTGTGACTCGCAATAGAAATGGGACAGTGTTATATTTTATCGTCTTCAAGCAGAATGTTATTAGAAGGGAAGGGGTTGAAAGTTCAGAACACAGTCAATACCTAATTGAAAAAGGCTCTGGAAATGGGAATGATGGCCCTGAAAGGACTTCAGTGGGTTCAGAGATGAGAAATTGAAGCACATAAAAACATTTAGGGACACTCTTTCTCAGCTTAAGTTGACCATTGCCCTATAGACCCATGTCATTAAAATACTGAGTTATTTTTTTTGTTTTGTTTTTGTATTCGATATTGCTTTGAAATAAGTGGGAAAGCAGAATTTTGAAAACCTTTTAATTGTTAAGAAGTTATGTTCTACTAATGTTTAATATCAATTTTTTTCCCCTGGAGACGGCTTTTGCAGAGCTCTTCTATCTCTTAAGAATCATATATGAAATAAAAAAAGTATTTTGTATTTTGTTGTCATTATATAGAGAATAGGTTTATCTAGATAAGCTCCAATGATTTTCTTACTATTAAAATGGCCTTGGGGCTGATGTGAAATTAATATATTCAATTTGTCTTTTTTTGGTCATTAAATCATGTGGTTCATTTGCTAGCAAAAATACATGGTTATTTGGGGGATTTTTTTTCCTATAAAGCATTTTACGGGAATACAAAATTTTTAACTTATATATATCAATTTATTAGTGAGCACCTAAACTTAATTTAATAAATTGGATATTTGGGTGGGGTAGGGGTGACACAATAGACAAAATCTTATAGAAAAGAATCTGTGCTAGATATTTTTTATTTCAGAATTCTACTTATCTGCTTGCAAATGAAATATACGTGATCATTCCTCATACCTATTTCGGTACAACAGTAGTTATTCTTATGGCTTTAGGGAAGTTCAGATTTTATATATCATTAAAATTAAATTCAAGGAACATTTATTTAAAACTTTACAATGCCTGGTATTACAAGAATATCATTGTAAAGCACAGTATCTACTTTCAGAGAGATCACAGTCTATAAGAGGAGAAACATACCAATTCTATGATGTAATTATGGATCAGTAAAAATATATGTGAATGTATGGGGTGATTCGTGGGTTAATTGCAAATTATGAGGCTTCTAGAAGACTCCTACAAAGAGGTTGTATCTGAGCTCGGTTTAAACAGCTGATTGGTAAATATGTTAATATTAAAATATAAATTTAGGAAAATCAGTGTTGTAGATAGTTAATGAAGTGCATTCAGTTTTTAAGATGTAGCGTTGATAGATACGTGCTCAGTGCTGAGCAGTGCAGATCTTCACACAGAGCATGCCCTAAGCAGCCCGACAGGATTACAGAGTGTCCTAAAGCACCTGTTGCCGTTCCACCCTCACAAGTACTGGAGGAAATGCCTTTCTTTTTCTGTGCAGGAGCCCTGTCCTGGTTTTTCAGTGCAATCACCGCCACGTGATTTGCTTAGACTGTTTCTACTTATACTGCGTGACAAGACTTAATGACCGGCAGTTTATCCATGACCCTCAGCTTGGCTACTCTCTGCCTTGTGTGGGTAAGTCCAGCACTTCTTTTTCCTCCATTTTTAATGCTAATTAAGAACAGAAGAATTGCTGATGCAAAACGTTCTTAGATAAATTCAGTCCCTGGCTGAAGGGTTGAAAAGTCAAATATCTGTTTGATCCCTGTCGAGCAAGAAACAATGTTTGGATCACAAAAAATATAAAACACTAAGGTACGAAGGAATTATGTTGGACTAGAAAATGCATCACCTGCACGAAAGTATGGAAAACAAATCTTAAAATATTATTCAGCCAACATACGCAAGGTCTGTCTATGGATTCACCCTGCAAGTTACAGATTACCCTGGGTCTTGAACAGCACTATCAAATTGCTAAATTGTTACCCTTATTGCTTAAAATGTTGAGCACATACACATATATATGAAAGAATATACATTTAAAAAGAAATTAAGGAGATAAAGCTGAAATATTTAATATTTAAAATTTTTTATCTTTCAACATTGCAGAATATTCTTTACTTGTATTATACTGCTATTGTTACATGTGTTTTTTTTAATTGAGGTGAAATTCACATAACATAAACTAACCATTTTAAAGTGTACAATTCAGTGGAATTTCATGTTTTCACAGTGCTATGCAATGACCATCACCTCTGTCTAGTTTCAAAACTTTTTCATTACCCCAGAAAAATGTCAATACCCCACATTCATGAGTAATCACTCCCAAGTTCCCCTCGCCCCCATCTCCTGGCAACCACTGTGGTCTGCGTCTATAGAATCATCAGTTCTAAATGCTTCCTTTAAAAGGAATCATACAATATGTGACCTTTTGTGTCCTCCTTGTTTCGCTTCACGTAATGTTTCTGAAATTCATCCAAGTCATGGTGTGTACCTTCATGCCTTTTTATGACTGAATAATAGTCCGTTATATAGACATACCACAATCTGCTTATCCATTTATTTGTTGATGGACATTTGTGTTGTTTCCACCTTTTTGCTCTTATGAATACTGCTGTAAAACATTTGTGTATGTGTTTCTGTGGAGATATGTTCTCATTTCTCTTAGATGTGTACCTAGGAGTGCAAATGCTGGGTCATGTGATAATTCTATCTTTAACCCCTTGAGGAACTACCAGACTATTTTCCTTTGCTGCTGCACCATTTTGCATTCCTACCAGTAGCTTGTAAGGGTTTTTATTTCTCCACATCCTCTCCAATACTTGTTATTTTCCTGTTTTGTTCTGTTTGGTTTTTAATAGCCATCCTACTAAGTTTGAAGTAGTATCTCATTGTGGTTTTGGTCTGCGTTTCCTTAATGACCAGTGATGTTGAATATTTTCTCATATGCGTATTTGTCATTTGCGAATCTGTTTGGAGAAATATCTCTTCAGGTCCTTTGCCCGTTTTTTTAATTAGGTTGTTTATTTTGTTGTTGAGTTTGTAAGAATTCTTTAGGTATTCTGGATACTAGACACTTATCACATATGTGATTTCCAAACACTTTTCCTATTCTGTAGGTTGTCTTTTTACTTTCATGATAATATACTTTGATACACAAAAGTTTTTAATTTTGATGAGGTCCAATTTATCAATTTTTTCTTTTGTTGCTTGCGTTTTTGTTATCAAAGGTAAGAATGTGTTCCCAAGCCCAAGGTTGTGATGAATTATCCCCATGTTTTCCTCTAATAGCCTCGTTTTTATGCTTAGGTCATTGATACCTTTTGAATTATTTTTTTATATATGGAGTGAGATAAGGGTCCCTACCTCATTATAAATATATATATTTAATGATTGCAGTATGAGTAAATATGCTTCACTGTTGAGAATTGTGATTTGAAACTGTGTGATTCCTTGAGTCAATGATCAGGTTTAAGTTTAATTTATTGCAATACTTATTTGTAATACTTAGTTCTAACGTTGATCAAAGCTGAAAAATATACCTCAAAATTATTTCTCATTTCCAAATGGAAGAAGCTAATTGCATTGTTGACTTTGTAAATTATGACACTCATTTTTCAGTTGCATCTGCCAATAATGCAATGTTTTTAATTAAGATTCATATAATATATGTGTCAATATATTATTAAGGAAAACTCACTGGAAGGTATTGTGCTTTTATATTTTCAACAAAAGCATCAAAAGCATTCAAAAATTAGTGAAACATTTACTTGCCGATTGAAAGATTCTGTTTTTAATATTTTTCATGTGATAATTTTGTACTGGTAAACTCTCTTTTTCACAAAGCCATATAGCATGGAAAAATTTCTAAATATCCATTTTCATATCTTCTCTTCATACTCAGGGCACTTCTGAAAATCAATTTATTTCTCACTTATTTTTTAAATTTAAACCTTTTGAATTCTAGGAAATTTCAAACAAACGAAATAAAAAAATAATAGTACAGTGATTTCCCTTGTACACATTAGCCAGGCTTTCTAGTATAACAAGTTGTTCCAGGCTTTTCTTGTAATTCTTGCTACCTTTTATTTTTTATTTGCAATCCTTTTAAATACTTTTTGTGACTGTACCTACTCCATTGCTGGTTATTTAAACATAATCTTCCATAAAACCTTGCTTTAATTTTTTAGAATGCCACTTACTACCAAGAACTTGTCTTCCTGACACCTCTTTCTTTTAATGTTTAACAGTAAGAAGGAGAAAGCTACGTATTTGTGTATTTGGTTATTAAAAGATAATGCATCTGGAAGAGAGTAGCACATGTTTTCTGCAGTTCCTGGTGATTGAAAGTTATCAAAAATATTTAATAATATTGTGGATCTGTTGATAAAGAAATATTTATAAAAACTGACACATAGGCCTGTATTAATCTCCACACATTAGCAATGTTGACTGTCACCCTTCATTAAGGAAACACCACAGGGCATGTGTGCTGGGGCTGTGCGATTTAAAGCTCGGTTCACAGACACGGGCACCATGCTCCATCCCCGCCATGGTGACCTGAATGAATTGGCCTGGCCAACACGTGCTGAAGCATGACCTAAACAATATCATCTTGATTTGTCTGTGTGTGTCTGTGTGTGTGTGTGCAAATGTGGAAACTAAAATTGATATATTTTCATGTTAAGTTTTTCTATACTTTGATTTTTAATAAATTTCGGAAACCAGGAAAAAAGAATGCAGCAAATAACCACAAGCTAAGAGGAGTTAAAAACAACCTACTGACTTTCAACTGTGTAGTAAACTTTCTACACTGTAGAATTCATTTCCATACTTGTTTCTTTAAATCTTCAGCAGTGTTTTAATATATATCTTCAGAAGTGCTTGTAACAAAATACAATTCAGTTTGTCACAATATTGTCATGTATTATTTAGCTTTTTTTAAACTGTGGCTCAAATTAGAAGTATTCTTCATATTATGTGAAAAGAGGCTTTCAAATGTTATAGAATTTTTTTTTTTTTGTAAAAAACAAACTGGATTGTCTTGACTCCTTTCTCAACAGAGACGCCCTAAGACTCTCTGTTTTAGGACTCCCACTGCCCCTCAAGATGCCCCCTTTGCAGTTCATTACGTAATGTATCCGATATATACACCAGGGTATGGCAAGTTCCAGTATCAGCCTGTACATTAAGTCTTTGTGAAGACTAACTTTTTCGTATTTTAAATAAAACCTATGTAAGCCCTAATATTAACCCCCCCCCATAAACCAATGAATAATTTTGCACATATCCTGGGGTATACACAGAGAGTCAGAGAAGCCAAGTTCAAATCCTGGCTCTGAGACTCACCCCTTTTGTAATGTAGGGCAAGTTACTTATCTTTCGTAGGACTTGGTTTCACTTTAAGGTAAAATGGAGAAACTACAATAGCACCTATGTATACATTGTTATGTGGGTGAATTAAGATAATGCCATATAATGTGCCTTTGTGTTAAATGCTGAAGACAGTAAGCATATAATGAATATTGTTTTTTGTTATTTTGGTTGCTCTGTAAGCATGTGTTCCTACAGACAGTATATGCAATTTATTTGTGCGTATATGTGTATATTCATTGAAGAACATATACTCAGACATTCTTTATAGGTTGGTGTTTCCTATAATTCAATACATAAATTGACCATTTACCAAGCATTAATCACCTATCCATATATCTGGTTTATTTGACTTTCCCTTGATTCATGGAGCATAGAACAAGACACATAAAATAAACTAGGGGAAAAAAACAGAAATAGAAATAGAAAATCAAGGCTTTTCAAACTATAGATAAAAATAGCAGACTATCAGGAACAAGATGATTGAGCTCATACTAGTTCCATGGCACAGTCCTCTTTCATGGTGGAGTTAATTAAAGTGTTACATCAATGGGGAAAAAAGGTTTTATCAATGTCTATAAATCTTATGACTAAAACTTAATACTATGTATAAAAAGCAAAACTACTGGCTACTTCCATAATGGTACTAAAACTGTGTGTCTGCAAGGTCAACTTGTTGTTATTCCAGCAAGGCTTGAATTCAATGCCAGATCCGTTTGGCAAAGAAGGTGTGTTGCTGGTCACATTGATCATGGTTCTGTAGAACATTCCCTGACGGCTCTTGCCTGACCTCAACAGTCTTCTGTAGAAAGCCTGGATCTCAAAGGCTCCAGTATTCTCTTTATCCTCAGTTTTTGGAGGATTAGAAGTGTTTTGGAAGCTTAACTTGTGTGTGTGTGTGTGTGTGTGTGTGTGTGTGTGTGTGTGTGTGTGTATTCTTTTATTGTCCATTGGTTTAGCCTGACTAAATATTGTTGATTTCTCTGAGGAGTTGCCCATTTATCTGAAACATGGCAGTTTAAAATGTCTAGCCAAATGGTTTCATATCCCCGTGGTGGCTACTAGCCATTTTCAGATTACATTTTTTCTAAGAAAATTAAAGCAATATTTATTTAGATAGTCAGGGGACATTGTATTCCTAAAGCCACCACTTCCTTTCAAAGACAGACTTCATCTCTAACCGCAAGAGACGGTTACTCTGGCACTGGAATCCACAGCTTTGAATCACTCCGTGACTTTTCTGGCCTCGGGGGTCTGCATGAAACAGTAAATAGGGCAGATTCATTGGAAAATACATATTTGAATTTGCTTGGTGACTGTGTTCCTACTTTGGCACAGGCCAAAGGACTTTTCTGATGCTCACCAACTGGAGGGGATTCTCCTGCTAGGATGGCACGGGTACTTTCCAAAACTTACAGGAAACAGGTGTCCATATCCCACGCCCAGCACCATTGAAGATGCTCTTCCTCTCTGTGAGTCAGTGCAGCTGTTAACCTTACCCTCCCCCGGTCCATACGGAACAGCCTCTCCCCCAAACCCATCATGTACTAGCTCCAGAGCCTGGGAAACAAACCATTGCCTAGTGTTTGAATGGTGACATTATGAGGGGAGAAAAATGACATCGGTTTTCTGGGACTACGAAATTTACATAAAATAATAGAAACTATAATAGAATTAGCAAACTATTTTTCAAACTGCAGTGGCCCTGTAGAAGGCACAAAAAAGCTAGATAGAGCATTTATTTCTATTGCTAAATGACCCACATGCCCAATGTCTTGCTAACGGTGTCTGTGTAAATTCAGCATTTCTATATAACTGTCTAATACCTCTCACCACCAAATCATAAGTGTTCTTTTTTTCCATAATCTAGTCTTTCAAGCCTCTTTCAAGATCATTAAACTAAACCCTTTCAAAGCTCAATTTCAGATATATACATTCTTCAAGGTATGGATGGTCGAAAATGAAGCATCCTTTTTCATTGCCGTAATTATGATGAACAATTAAAACTAGTTTAAGGGGTGCCTGGGTGGCACAGCGGTTAAGCGTCTGCCTTCGGCTCAGGGCGTGATCCCAGCGTTATGGGATCGAGCCCCACATCGGGCTCCTCCGCTATGAGCCTGCTTCTTCCTCTCCCACTCCCCCTGCTTGTGTTCCCTCTCTCGCTGGCTGTCTCTATCTCTGTCGAATAAATAAATAAAATCTTAAAAAATAAATAAATAAAAATAAAACTAGTCTAAAACCCTTTCAGGTACAAACCCTGATTCCTTTGTGTGAGCTTCTCATTTGACCAGAAATTTTGTTACACCTTGTAAGAATGGGATGCCAAATTTTATTTCCCTGAGAGTAAAAAGTAAGCACTGATTAGAACCGTTACCGGGTACTTACTGTCTATAAGGTACCGCTCTGAGTGCTTACATATATATATATATATATATCCGTTTACCCCTCCAAAGACCCACTGGAATGGATGTTGTCATTCTTCTGCTTTTATAGATAAAGCACTTGAGGCCCACAGGAGCTGATTAAAGTACACATGATCTTACAGCTGACAAATCACAGAGCTGCTGTTTGGTGCCGAGTAGTTATGGCTCTAGAATGTGTGTTCTTAATCGCTATCTGACTAGAGAAGCCTGTAAACCACGGGTAAAGTACTAGACCTTTGAAAGTTCTGTGGAAAAGAATGTCAAAAGAGTATCTAATTTTCTAACACTTCTTCCATATTTAAATCAACCGTAAACTTGAAAAGCAGGAACTGTTCTTACTTCACAGAGGAAGAAGTAAAACTTTAATACAACTAGTGCCCAGGACCACAGGAAGAATAGAGCTGAGGTTTCCCATCCAGCCGTGGTGGACTCCAGAGCGCCACGTTCTCGCTCCTCTCCCACCTTGCTTCTCTCTAGGCAGTGGTTCTCAACCCTAGATGTACATTTCGGTAAGATGAAGTTGTAAAAAAATCCTGATGCCCAGGCCATGCCTCGGGCCAATTAAAAGAACCTCTGGGATGCCCCCCAGTATTTGTTAGAGTCCTCGGGTTTTAAGTTTGGGACTACTGCAGGGGCGAGCGTTCTAGAAGCAATAAGGCATTGTCAGTGGGAGACTGTAGCGTTAGTAAGTACGAAATGACTCCCTCTGCCCTTGCCTATTTTGTCCGTGAGCGAGTTGATTTGCTAGCCAGCGTAGGTTTTTCAGTAAGCGTTGACGGAGTTGAAAATAAGATCAACAAACACAGCCAAAATGGCCTATTTCCAGAGCCTCTGAGAAGCTCTTGCATGAAGCTCTGGGCTTTGGGAGAAACACCATAATTATTTTGAAATATTTGCTGTCTTTTTCCTGTACCTGCTCTTAGGAGGATTCCATCTAAAAATCATTTTGAAATGCCAAAGCACTGTCTGTATCTGCTCTTAAGACTGAGTGTCACTCACAACCTGATGAGCTTCATTAATTTCAGTTGATTTATTTTAGAGCTGCCCTAGAATGATATGACGAAGACTGCGTAGAACGGATTTACCGCTCGTCCACTATAAGCCCCGGCAACACAGACTTCCTGTAGCGTCAGGGTGTCCGAGGAAATAGTTCCTTGTTTCTCTGTGACATGCCATTGCCATGGCCACTGGTCCCATCCAGGTGTATCCCCTCCTCTGTCCTCAGTGGTTTGCATTTTTGTTTTCTTTTGTTTACTCTTTTCTTCGCAGGTCACATTCTGTAAAATTCCAATTTTTCGTATAACTTAGAATGCCATTTCCTTTCTACCTGATATGTCCACTCACCAGCTGCAGTCCACTAGAGCCCTTAGCATCTGCGTGGGCAACATTAAGCACAAGGCAGGTGGTCCTGATCCTTTTGAGATACAGAGCCCTTCTTGATGCCTACAGAGTCAAGAAGACTGGTTTCTGGACAGCTGTTCAGGGAGCTAAACATAAAACCCAAAATAATTCTTTTTGGGTTTTGAGTTTTACTCTCTCAAATACACACAGATAACCAAGTCAATATAATTGCTAAAACCACATTGAAAAGTAGGGAAATAAATTAAAAGATGGGTCACCAAAGGATATATGCACAAAATCAATACACATTAAAAGTTTAGCATAATTAGTTACTAAAGAATCGCTAATGGAAAACTTAAAATATAATGTGGGATGGATACGCATGCAAAACAGGTAAGAATATAAAATCATATATTTCTAAAAAGCAATTTGGCAATCTATAATATGAGCGTTAAAATAACAATAAACTCCCTAGAAACCTATTTACACGCCCATTCTCTGTATGTCTGACTCTGAAATACAGAGCTGCTTGTCTTCGGCTCCGAGATCTTGAGTAATTGAGTGACAGACACCATGAAAATGGCAGCACCAGGATTTGCAACCTGACAAGCTTACAGGCCAAACCTGATCTTCCTTCTGCCTTAAAATTAATTGAAATGAAATCAAATTTACTAATTTTCTGAGATCATTGCTAAGCTTCTTTTCAGTTTTTTTTTTTTTGTGTGTGGGGTGGCGACTTAGCAATTCTGACAGTATTCCTTTGATTTGATGTATTAAAGTCAGGATCGTAGCATAACTTTTTTAAAAGCAACACTGAAATCACAGAATCAAGGTTTGTTTCCACTCGTGTCACGATGCAGTGTGGGTTGGCCGTGGAGCCTTTGCCCCATGGCATCATTCCAGGACTCAGACTCTGAGTTCTGCCACCGAGTGCCTGTCATCCGCAGGAGCCTCCGAATCCACACTGGCTTCTCTTCATCCAGGCCAGCGGCAGAGACAGAGAGGGTGCGAGTGTCGTGCTGGAGTTTATAGTGGCCAGGTCCGGAGATGGAGCACATCATCTCTTCCCAAATTCCTTATACCAGAACGGGGCTCCACGGCCCCACCTGCCCACATGAGGGTGTGTGTGTGTGTGTGTGTGTGTGTGTGTGTGTGTGTGCGCGCGCGCGTGCATGCACACACACGTGCATGTGTTTGTATGTGCACGCAGGTAGGGGAGTGCGGGAATATGGTCTGGCTGAGTGCCCAGGAGGAAAAGCAAACAGGACCGCAAACACATAGCGGTCTCTAATGCTGGTGGAGAGTATGGTGAAATGTACAATTACTGAATGATTTTTTCTTCCGCTCTCTCTCCGCTCCTGCAACAGGAATAACAGTCAGGTAGCTTTATTATAAGGAGTGGCTGGTCTATGGACAAGGACCAGAAAAAGAGCTGTAGACAGAATTGATGGTGTTCAGGAGCTCATTCTAGCTAGATCAGCGGCACTGTCTGCACTGTCATCTGTTTGACCTTGGAAATGCCTGCTTCAGCGAGGACAATGGGCTGCTTCTGCATTTGTTTGATGCGTGTGTGTTTAGTATTGCGCAGATGAAGGGATTCTATACACCCACTGGAAGTGGCTCCGGCAGCATTGCTTCCTTTATCTTTAGGAGGAACCCCATGTCCAAGGAAACTATGCCCTTGATTCTTACTTTGCTTAGGTTTTTACTTTCCAAGCTGCCTTTCATCTTCTCTTGCATCTTAGTAAGTGGTTAAAAATAAAATAACATTTTAGAAACCAGAAGTAAGGTGGGAATGCTTTCAATAGCCAGCAAAGAAAGCAAAAATAATTTCTTTCCACCTACTTCCACCCCGTACTGTTAAGAGGAACATGCTACCTTTGTTTTATGGGGGGAAAATCAAACTATTTTTAAGTACAGATTTATTACTTATCCAAAGAGTTCTAGAAAAATGCCTATAAGTGCTTAAGATAGTGACAAGAGTTGTTCAAAACAGCTGTCTTTAGGCTTTCTTCTTCATTTTTATTAAAACATATGGATCCAAATTCCTCTCCCTGGCCTTATTGGCAGTCAGCACAATTTCTGAGTTTGTGTACTTGGCATTATCAGTACAGAGGATGTTCTGCTGAGGCTCCAAGGATTGTAATCATGTCAACAGAATATTAATTGACTTTTAAGTATATCACTTTAAATGGCTTGATGTATTCTTAAATTTATTATGAGGCATCTTACACATACACAACATGCATAACCACATTTGTGTTGTTATAGATTGTATGGTTATAGGGAACCTCTGGAACCACCTCCCAGATCAAGAAAACTGGCACCACCAGCATCCCAGAAGCCTTTGCGTGTCCTGCCCAGTCACAGCCTCCTCTCTCCTGCCTAGATGCAACCATTATCTTGACTTCTGTAATACTCATTTCCTTGCTTTTCCTCATAGCATCACCCCCTATGGATGCACATCCCTAAAAATGACAGACATTTGCCTACTTTTAACTTTCAAATGGATGCTCGAAAGGTTTTGCCAAATTTCCTTCACCAGCAGCATCTAAATTCCAGTTATACCCTCGTCAGAAAACCCTGAATACGTGTGCAGAGTATTCCAATATCCGGGATGTTCATTCTTCTCTTTGTTATATGTATTTTGTTAACCATGCTAGATAGTGGCTGTGTTTATGTTTCTCTTCCTCATCTCAGTTGCTATCCGCTGTGAGCAGGTTTTATTCTCTTTTTCACCAGATAAATTCTGAGTTTACAATCAGAGGCATAAAAATAAATAATAACAGGGACGCTGAAGAGTTACTTGGGAGAGTAGGATCAATTTTAGCGCAAGTTGGTGAGAGTAAGAGTCATATCCGTATTGTGAATTTTAAAAAAGCGCCGCTCGCTATGCAAAATGTCCCCCTTCGTTTGTCGGTAATTCTGTGTACCACCGTCAACAGCGTCGCGTTACGGTTTTTGGTGGCAGCGCTTCAGCTGCCCTGCAGTTTATATCGGAGCATTTCGGTTGCTGAGAACCGCCGAGAAAGCCAAAGGGGCTCTCAGCAGTGTCTGGTGTTACAGATGCAGGGACCAGACCCCGTGTGCTCTCTAGTGTCTCAGGAAACGAGAAGTGTGCCGGATCTTTAAGAGCTGCGGATTTCCGGAGCGAGCCACAGTTTCATTCTGAAGAAATCAGGGCCATTTGCGGCCTGGGTCAAGAAAACTTAAGTCCATTGGAGACAAAAATTTCTTTGGGTGTTAAGTCCGATTCCTGATTCAGACAACTGTTTTCGTGACTTGCCCCTTCTCCGTCATCATCCACTGTGCTAGCCTCAGTGTCCGCTGGTGCTGTGTTCAGTTTTGTATGTTACTTTGGCCACACACACACGTGCACACACACACATCCATGCACACACGCACGTGCACACACACATACACACGCAGTAACTGTGATAAAACTTTATCCTTCCTTACTGTGTGATGTCTTATATTAATGAGACTTCATGCATAGAAATTGCTATGAGCTGTTGACCTCCAACTATCTTTGAAATAATTAATAATGTGCTTAGAGTGGCTGATTTACATATTCATGAGAGTTTGTATCATTTGGTTCCTAAGCAGAACAGTGAAACAATTTAGCGTTTTAAATGCATACCCATTTAGCAAGAGGAGGAGGGGTTTAATATTCTAATGTCGAGATGGAAATAAAATATAGTATCGGAACCAAGCAATTACGTCGCACATTTCCAATAAAATCTTCATGCCTTCAGGGCATCTTATATGTTCTACTAGTTCAGGGTGTGGAAAATTAATATTTCTTTTTTTTTAAGATTTTATTTATTTGAGAGAGAGAGAGAGTGAGGGGAAGGCAGAGAGAGAGGCAGAGAGAGACTCTTAAGCAGGCTTCAGCGCCCAGTGTGGAGCCTGAGATCATGACCTGAGCCGAAATCGAGAGTCAGACTCTTAACCGACTGAGCCATCCAGGCGCCCGGGAAAATTAACATTTCTTATGTTGTCTGCTTATTAAGCCTTTACTAGAAATCTTTTATCTCGGACTTGCGTATTTATAGAAGGGAACTCTGAAAAGCAGTGGAGAGGAGTGGGGAATAGGAACATGCTCCAGGAAGCAGTTATTCTGTCTGAACTCCCCTCCCGCTGCCAGGAAGGGCTCTTTCTTGTGGTTCCCAAGTAACAATGCTTTTGAAATTGGCTACTGTATTGGTTTGCTAGGGCTGCCATAAATAAAAAAATACCACCGACTAGGTGGCTTAAGTGACAGACTTACTTTCTGGCAGTCCTGGCTGCCAGATGGTTTGGTTTCCTCCGTGGCTCACAGGTGGCTGCCCTCGTGCTGCCCCTACACACGGTCGTCTTACGGGGGCTGTGTGCAGCCCTGGTGTCTCTCTCTGTGTTTTAATCTCCTTTTCCTGTGAGAACATTACTCAGATGAGACTAGAGCCCACCCTGATGGCTTCACCATAACTAAGTTACCTGTTAAAGGCCCTTCTCCAAATACTGTCACATTCTGAGGTACTGAGGCTTTCAACATGAAAGTTTGAGAGATACAATTCAGTCCATCACGGCTGCCCTCTAGATTCTGAAATAGCTTTCAAGTATTTGGCATCCCCAAATTTCGAGATGGTCTATTGAATATGACCCCTGCGTATAACTTCTGCTCCACAGTGGTTTAACTACGGGGTGCTCCTGAAGGTATATCCTGTTCTCCCTCCCTCCTTCTCCAACCTCACCCCCACTCCTCCTTGACATTGGCTGGTTTCCCACTAGCAACACTGTATACCTAAGGAATACTGGGAATGTTTTGCCAATTATCTAATTTAAAAATCTGGACTCAATAACAAACATTTTAGGAGAGGATCCACTGAACTTTTCCATCTTTTGTAAAAGTAAATTCTCAATAATCTTCTTTGAGGTGGAAGCAGTTAGGATGTCATTTGCAGCCCTGTCTCCATCTTTGGTTTTCCCAGATGGGTTGTCGTGAATCAGAGCCTCTGAAAAAAGTTTTACGAGTTATTGTAGACTAAAGTGCTATGACCAACGGAACTCAAGATGTAATGGCTCACACACAAATGTCGCTTGGTTGGTGCCTGGGGTGGGGGCAGTTTTCAGGTGGGTGAGTGGTTTCTTCAAAGTGGTGTTTCCATCCTTTGGCTCTGCTCTCCCACTGAAATTTATCACTGTCTTCATGGTCACACTGATCCCTGTACCCAGGGTCCAGCTGGCAGAGGGGAAAGAAATAATAAATAAAGACAGGCATCTTTTTCATAAGCCCCCGCCTGGCTACGGCACACGTCTCTTGATTCCATTGGCTGGGGCACCGCCATTTGACTTTATGTGCTGCAAGGGAGCTTGAGAAATGAAGTCTAGATAGATGCCTCGGGACAGAGAGAATTTAGGTAGACACTTGGCAGTCTCTGTCAAACAGGTCTGCCTTTGGAGAGTTGGTCGTTTAGCTTCTAAGAGTGGTAGACTGAGTTCCATATCCATGATTCAGGGATCATGGGCCAGATGCTGACTTTATAGTCAGATGGTCCTTATCCTATTCCAGATTTTCTTACCAGATATTGAGCTATTTTCTCATTTAAAAATGAAAATAAGTCTGAACCTAGAGAGAATCAAATGAGATTGTCTGCAAAAATGACTGCCACAGTTCCTGATACACAATAGATATTCTGTATCTGGTAACTTCCCAGACACCACCAATCATGGGCCCTAATTTCAGAGTATATTCTAGATCCTTAAAATTCTAACAGGAAACCTGAAGCTGAACCTTAGATTTAATTAAGGTTTCAAGACTAAAACGCAAAAATAAAACATTCTTTTTTGACATTTTCCATATTAGTACATTAACAAATAATGGAAATAATTAATTCCTGTGAGTCAGGAATTAACATTATAGGAAGAATAAAATGTTACATAAATATAATCCTGTAAAAACATACTTAAAAAGTTCTTTATAGGAGTTCTTATTAAAATTCCTAAATTAGATTCGTTCTATATAACCAGATTTTTCAAACTAGTCTTTTATAAAGTAGATATATGTAGGAATATAAATAGTTGCATTAATGAGGCTACCTTTATAATTTCTCTTCTTTTACCAATAGCATCAATTTAGGCTGCCTTCACTAGGATCCTAGTATAAATTTTAACTCCTTTTTCAAAAATTTTGTATTCTGAAGAGGCCATGTAAATGTATAGAATATATACATAGATGTAATTTAAAAACCTTTCACAAAACCATTATTTCCTACTATGCAAGACACAGTCTGCTATTTTCAGTTTTATCCTGTTTCAGATGCATCCAAAATAGGTAAAATCCAGCCTTCTTTTTAATCAGCTCACTTTAAGCCTTATTTCTTCAAAGGAATACCATACCCTCCCTTAGGAACCCACCTTAGTGCTCAGTCATTTCAAGGACCAGAAATATCTTCAAATACTATGTAATTAAATAATTGTTTATAGGATTTTTAAATATAACTCACGTCTTACTCTGAAAAAAAAGAAAGCACCTTAATCAAACAGACTAGATATGAACAAAGTAGAAAAAAAAGCCATCCATCCATCCATTCTTTGAAAATAGTCATTTAGAAAAATTTAATAAAACATGTAAATTTTTGACACAACTCAAAAGGAAGCACGTTTCAGATGTACATTTCATTTGCAGGAATGCCATCACCAGAGACAGAAATAACATGGAAGCTCTGGAGCTCTGTCCCGGGATGGGGCTACCACCCCACTCACACCTGGCTGTCAGGGTGCTGTCTCCATCGGCGCCATGTTCAGAGAGCTCCCCCCTCCCCTCACTCCTACCCCACAAGCCAGAAAATGTCATAACTGTTACTCGTACATACAGTGACCTCTAGAGAAAGATAATTTAAAATATTGTAATAGCCTGAAAAGTAGTGACTTCTAACAGTGTTCACTTCTCCATTGTGTTGTAATTTATAAACAAATTCTTTGTTATGTCCTTAAAAGTTCATCAGAAATGTCCTAGCTAACTGTCCACAGCTCTGGCTGTGGTGGTTTCTGCCATGCTGATTCTTGTAAGGGAAATGGTCACAGTTTGCTTGCAGTTTGTTCTTTGGGACCTACAATAAGTTGCATTCGCGAGTGAACTTATATTTGTTTCTCACATGAGACGGCTATTGTAGAGATAGGGCTGAACTAGAAGTCGTAAAACTTGTCCTGACTCTACCACTAACTAAACACCTAGTTAATTTGGTCAAATCACTTGATAGCTACTGGATACTGGGCAAGCCTTTTGCATACGGTACCCTATTTAAGCTTCAGAATGAGTCTGTGTGGTCAATACTAATAATCCCGATTTGCAAGGGAGAAAGCTAAGGCTCTCAAAAGCTAAAGTGAAACATGGGTCTCTACCTGACTCCAAAACCAATTTTTCCTCTCCACTTTTTATTCATGAAATTAATTTCATCTCCAGGACCTCATCCGCCTCAAAAATGCTAGGATCCTTGACTGTTGGCCCCTAAACCAAGAGTAGCTATTTATTTCCCTGAAATTTAACAGACTCAGAATAAAAAACAAAATTAAACACAAAAACCAACAGTGAAACCAGTAAGTTCCAGCTAATGGATATGCAAGATACGCTAACATCTCAGTCTCTACGTGGTGTCTTTAGATCAGTTTTTCTCAAACTGTGTTGCATGGAGCTATGGGGAGGGGTTGTCCATATGGCATATTGAGGCTTATTTTATGGAGAAGGAAATATGTGGACAGCGACAGTATTCACAGGTTGTGCCTGTTACATTAACTGAGAGTCCTGTTTCAATACTTATCAGGCATAATGAAGGGTCCATAGACTTCAAGTCATAGCAGAGACTGTTTAAAATGGTTTAGTTTTCTTTATATGCATATTTTTGAAGAATAAAATAAAGGAACTACATGCTTTTACTGTGAATTAAAATAACATAATTAAAAATGGCGAAGACCAAATTTTGATTGCCCTATCTCATTGACATAGAGGGGAAACCTGACTTTGTTACTACTGTTAAAGTACTGTGTTGTGGAATGTTGTTAGTAGGCACTGCAGCTTCTAAAACGACTCAAATCATTTTTGTTTCCTTTGGATTTCTCACTCCCTATTTTAATTTGAACTCCTTGCAGTTAGAGACTGTTTACTTTCTGTTATTCACTTTAGTTAAATCCGGCCTTGGTGAGTTTTTATTGTTCACATATAACTAGGCAAGTAGTAAAAGATGTTGGTTCAGAGGGAGTAGGATCTCTTGTTGGATGAAATACTACCACCATCATCAGAATTTATTTACCTAATATACCACTTTAGAAGGTACTGTTTCAAAAACTGGGTATTATTCTAGGCTATGCACAGCTGCCTCATATCGATACAAGGAGTAATTACCTATAAAGTATGCTTAACTGTACATACATGCGAAGCGTAGCACACTGGGTATAAATCAACAGCAGCTAAATTCGAACTTTGTTTTCCAAAGCAAACCTCTAGGCTGCACTTTTGCCATTCTTCTTTCTGATCCAAAAATAACAATAAATCAAGGTAGAAAAACAGCTGTAAAGCTGATAATGAGATTTGCAGCCAGCTAAGATCCAAGTAAGTCATGGGGAAGAGCAAAAGTCCTGTTACTCATTTTCCATTGTGCCTAAAATCCAGGAGACCCCCGTTCCGGGAAGAGGAAGCCCACCTTGTCATTTCAACAAGAAGGCTGGCACAGGTAGCTCTGCTTTTCATATCTACGCCCCAGGTCCTAAGACGTGTTTGGGGAAGGTTTAGGGGATCACTGACAATTTCGGAAGTTTTTTGGGAAATAATAACCGCTGGCAGGGATATTCTGTTTACCAGAGAGACTGAAATGAGACTCGGGTAAATAATAAGCATTTCAGAAAATTACCCAATCACATATTTAACCACTCCAAGACATTCTCCAGGGAAAATAGCATGCATTTTACAAAATTGCTTATAATTGTGAATTGTGTGTTTGTGAAGGAACCCGGTGAGGCGGTGGGAGGCACATTTGTCAGAGCTTAGCAATGGAGTCTTTTTTTAAAAAGGGCTTTGAATGTAAGAGAAACATTTGCAGTTGCTTTTCAGATGCCACTAAAGCACGTGTTTCGGAATGTTGGACATAATATTCTAGCAAACACTACAGAGTTATTTTGATGCCCGGGGGGTTTAAATCAAAGTACCTTGAATTGAAAACATTTAGCTATTGTTTTAAGAATACATTTTCTTTATGAGACTCTAACTACATTGTAAGGAGATATATTTCTAAATTTTAAATATTAATTATTCGTCTTACACAAAATACCCTATTAAGTTTGCTGTTTTTATTTCATGTAGAAATGGATAGTTTAATTACTGTATCCTTCGAGAAGTTATACAAATAGTTTAAAATAATTTCCCCTTAGCTTGGAAGTAGGCTTTCATTGTTATTAAAAATCATTCATGGTCCCATTTTGGGGAAGTATGTTGAACTATTGCATCTTATTGAATGATAAGATATCATTTATATCACCTGAGTAAAAACAGACATTAGGGCTATACATTTTGTAAAGTTTGCCCTTAGAATACCAGATAAAGCAGATCTTGTTATCATGGCCATTTTATTTATTTTTATTTTTTATAAAGATTTTATTTATTTATTTGACAGAGAGAGACAGCCAGTGAGAGAGGGAACACAAGCAGGGGGAGTGGGAGAAGAAGAAGCAGGCTCCCAGCAGAGCAGGGAGCCCAGTGTGGGGCTCGATCCCAGGACCCTGGAATCACGCCCTGAGCTGAAGGAAGACGCTTAATGACTGAGCCACCCAAGCGCCCCATCATGGCCATTTTATGCGAAGTCGTATCTTCTACTTTCTAGGCTCTGTTTGAGCAAAGAGGGAAACAACAGTTCACAGAATTGATAAGGCTTGTTCCCCTCGTGGAGCTCACATTCCAGTGGGGGTCACAGACATCCATCAAACATGCAGCTGTGTAATTCCTGATTTCGATAACAGGTGGAAGAAAGGGAGGAAGTAGGGCAAGATAGGGAGAAGGGTCCTGACAAAGGGAACATCCCAAAATCAAACCTGGAGACAGGAGGGAAGACAGCAGGTTTGATGAGTGGCAAGCAGACCAGAGTGGCTGGATCAGTGAGAAGAGCCCGGAAAGGTGGGTGGGGCCACAGCCGCCTGTCCCTGAGCTTGCCGTGAAGACTTTGGTCTCTTTAAACCTCGGAGGGGAAATCAGAACTCTCAAGGCTTCCAAGAAGAGAAATGGCAGGACCGGGTTTGTATTTAATCACTCCAGCTGGAGAAAGGAAGGCAATTGCAAAAGGGGCGAGGGGAGAAGGAAAAGGCCAGGAAGGGGTGGAGCACTGCAGCATAGACTTAGTGCCAGTTTGCCTGAGGGGCCCTCGTGCCGGTGCCACTGGACCTGGAAAGAACCGGACAAACTCCAAGTCACGTGGAAGTCCTACGCGACAGGAGACAGGTTGATGGACCTCACAGTAGGAACCAAGGCAAGAGGGAGGTGCTGAAAGATAATGCTCAGGTTTCTACTTCCACTATAAGGTGGATGAGAATTCCAACAAAACACCTGTGAGAAACAAGGATAAAGTTTTAGTACGTTCTCTCCATTCTGTTATTAAGATGCATTTGTGGTGAATGATGCTGTATTGGCGATTGCGGAGAGACCTTCACATGGTATCTAGCAAATGCTCGCGAAAAGTATCACGGAATCTAAAAGTAAACAGAAAATTATTTTTTATTCAATTCAGTATGGGAAAGGGTATACTTTTCACTTGGTGTGGAAGAAAGCAGCCAGGTTGAATGCTAATGAGGTGGGAGTCTATGAATCACTCCTGCTGAGTTCGCGGGAGCCTTATGCCTCTCAGATCCCAGAGAAGGCCAAAGCCAGAACCAAACACAGAATGTCTTCCTGTAGGCCTGCCTTTGAGCATTATGCCCACTAGCACAGTGTCAACTCACAGAAGAAACTTCTCTCCACACTAAGACTCTAGTAGTTGACAAGAACAGAACCACCCAAACTGGGCATAAGAGAGGTGGAGTTCATTATTGAGGGTGGGGTGTCTCCTGTTGCCCAGGGATCGATGTGGTAAAGACTCTTGTCTCTGCATGTCTACTCCACCCCTACCTGTCTGCTTCCTTCCACCCTTGCTATAAACCAGTTTCCTCTGTTTCTCCATCTCCTGGAGCCAGAAATACAGTCCTTAGCTCGTAACTTAAAGCTTAAAGCTTAAAGTCACATGCCTTGGCCAAATGACTCATTTGGTACAAAGATATTTGGACTTCAGTCGAGGAAAAAACATTGATTCTCCTGAACTACACATATACTTTCTGTGCCACGTGTAACATTACTGTTAGAGATTAAGATGTCTCCTCTGTTCTGACCACTAGAAAGATCAGAGCGTTCAAAGCGTATCTGTAGCAACTATACTGTTCTACGGTATGTATTTTGCATGCTGTCCTAAATCTGTGTCCTTAGTAGTCTCTTGCTCTTTTCTGTTCTCTCCCAGGCCTTTCTTTAATCTTATTGTAGTTGTATATATCTGTCTAATGTCTCAAATCCTTTCTGGAAGGTTGCATGAAGAGATCAGTAAATAAAGAATTCCATTTGAAAATAGTAATAGAAGGGTTGAGAACAATTATGGCCTAGAACATAACAGATATACAACAAAAGTATAACAACAGACAACATAGTCTTTGTAGAATTTTGTTCCTTTTCTTCAGGCATTGATTTCATGGCTCTATAGTGAATGGAATACCTTATTTGCATAGTCTGGCTAACATGATCCCGCCATGATCATATGTGCTTATATAAATCCAAATTTACATCAATTAAAATGATAGAAGATTAAAACTCAGTTTCTGATGATCATAAAATGATTTAAATACATCCAGTAGCTGCCACAGTAGAGCAGATGTTAGAGCATTTTCATCATCACAGAAATTCCTATTGCACAGCATGATATCAGATGGTCTGAAATGTCCTCATTAATAGCTTGAAAGTAACTTGTGAATTAAAAGACCCAAACTGACACCTTTTGGTTCTTTCTCAGTCCTATTTCTGGTGCTTTTGTCTTTTTTGTTTGTGTCTGTTCTAGTTTGTAGCTCTCAACATGCATGCCTTACTCACTTCATCCCTGAATTCGATAGGTATCTCCGGGTCTTCCCACAGCTGCCCATTTGCTCACTGTGTTTACACGAATCAGGATTCCATTTTCACCCATCACATCAGTGCTCTGGCTAAGCCTCCCGTGACTCTTCGTATTGCTTCTGAAATTTAGTATCAGATCTGCCTGGGTCTCTTCCTTGGCGGCCTGAATTTCCCTCCTGTTAACTCTCAGCACCCTGCTGTTTTGCTTATGGAGCCTCACGTGTAGAAGTCTGTTCCCCTCGGTGTCCTTGGGCCTGTTTGCCTGCCCACTTCCCCCCTGTTACTCCCGAGACCTCAATGTCCTCTACCCAATTAGACCTCCCCAGGTCCAGTGTTATGTCTTCAAGATGCTCATCTCCTGTTCCCCTCCAGAATCACTACCTATGATTGCATTACCGGATAGAAATCATTCTCGACAACTCCAGATTAAATTGTAAGCACCTTGAATACACCCTTCAAATTTTGTTCTGTCTCTGGATTCCCCATTGCTCAGTGCCAGCCTCACCAGGAAAAGCCACTTCATAGATGGGCATCAGCTGAATTGCTGACGTAATGTAAACTTTGGACCAAAGTTAGGGCCTCTGATTTTGGGTTGCAACTCTGCTTCCTGCTCTCTGTGTGAGCTTGGACTGGTTCTTTCCCCATCCAAAATGACTTCCTTACTCACCGGAGCCTGTGCTAGTCAGTTGCTGATGGTTCTCCCAGCCTAAAATAGTGTACTTTTATTTCTATTTTTTTTAAAGATTCTATTTATTTGAAAGAGAGAGAGAGAGTGAATGAGAGGGAGAGGGAGAGAGAATCTGAAGCAGACTCTGCACTGAGCACAGCCGGACATGGGGCTCAACACCACAACCGTGAGATCATGACCAGAGCCCAAGCCAAGAGTCAGACGTTAAACTGACTGAGTCACCCAGGCACCCCTAAAATTCTGTATTTTTATAAAGTTAGTCTTCTAATCTGTTTTATTCTTGGGTTCCCTTGTATATCTTCGTAGTACCAGTCTTAAGAAACTGCTAATTTTACATCTGATAAATCTAATGATTGTCATTTGGCATGTGAACATTTTGCAACCTTCTACCAAGGCCACCTGTTACATTGTGCTTCATTGGAACAAATCCATCCAGCCCTCCCTCCATGGATTGGATTATTCCTGAGCTCAGTGCCAGTGCTCGTAATAGAAATGCAAAAGCCAGGTGACATGGTTTCCTCTTTCAAGGAGTTTCTAGTCTTATTTGGAAATAGATACACACAAAACTATGAATTAAATAATTTACTTATTAAGGGAAATGCCTACAATATTCTGTAGTGACATAATAGTTTATCATGTTGTTGTTCTTAATTAAAATGGCCGTAATATCTTGTGACTAGGACATTAAGTTTCAGTAATTCTCTATACCATCTATTTAAGCCATAAGATTCTCCTGGTAGAATTTGGCCTCAGTTTTAAGGGGACTCTGTCCCTCTGAAATTATTGCTGAATACTAAAAGCATGACACAGAGAAAAGCACTTTGTTGTTTGTGACCAAAGAATTTGTATTGTATTGAAATATTTACCGCATCAGTGAACACTTGACTCGATCATGTCCTCGGTAATGGTTTGGATACATGTAGATATAGGCTGAAAACCCACAAACATTAGGAAAAATAAAATATTTGATGATTTATGCTCTCAGAGTACTTATGCTTCAACTTAGCTCTTCTTTTGCATTGAACTTTGATCCTTCCAGTACTAGAACTGAAATTGAGAAAAAAAAAAAGAATCTTTCTCCTCTTCAAAGGTATTACTCTACTTAGTATGTCATTTTTATTAAACTAAAAATATAAAAATCCAATTCCAGTCCACATATATATGTATAGGTGGTATTTAGTTGTGTTCCAGTTCCCACCTGCACTTACAAGATTGATGTGGCTCGCACTGACATTGTGGCATCATTTCCAAATTCAGCTCAGTCTTACACTGTTACCAATTAAAGTGTGAGTGACACTAACTAATTAAATCGAAGAAAAGGGTATTCATAAGTGGATGATGTAAATAGAAAATAAAGTTAGCAATTGACATTATGACCACAGGATTTTTTTTTTTTTTGGAAGAATGAGCTGTGTGTTAAAAGGGTATATTTCAAGACAAGACAAAAAAGCCATTTGATTGACAAACATGGTTTGTGGTTCAATTAGCAACATTTATGCCTTGCTTACTGAAAGTACACAGCATCCTTCAATTTTATCACAAAGCTTCTTTTATGTTAGTGAACTATTAGCTGTGTCAACTAATTGATCACACCTGAAAAAGCTGAGCCCAGTTTTGTGCCTTGGTATATATTTTCTATATCCAGGGAACCCCAAAGCACACTTAAAAGGTGAGATATATAGTCTGAGATGTTGTGACCGTTGGCCGTGCAACCCATGATAGAAATAAGGTTACATAAGCCAAACAATGGAAAAGCATACAGGAACCTAGCAATTAAGTTCAATGTATTTGAGTCAGTGAATAGAAAAGATAACTGAAATATGATATATATATTCATGGCATAAAAAGTATATAGAATAAAAAAGAAGAGGTAGGGAATGGATGCTACCTAAATCTGGTGGGTGATGAAGGTCTGTATTGCTACTGAGCTTCCTTGAAACGGTTAGCATTGACGGCACAGAGTCATGGTTATTAGGAGTGAAAATGAGACACAGTTGTTCTATTAGTCTCTCATTTTTAATGGCTTTTTGGTACATTCTGAAGCATTCAGAACATCACCTTTATATTTACTCTAATGGCCACGTTTTTCAACCAAACACATTCTAATGGAGGGTCAAAGAAGTGCTCTCAGTCCTTCACGATGAAGAACATGCCAGTGGGAATTTAGTTTCAGTTACTGATGGAAGAAATGCAGACGTGCCATGAGCTGAAACATATTTGTTATCCTCACTGAACATGTTGAAGGAAATTTGGTGTCTTCTGAAATGAATGACATTGTGCTTGAAACCAGTTGGCTTCATACAGACTCCTAGAACTTTGGAGCTGATACCAACCCTAGAGATTGTTTGACCCACCTGGATACTTTGGGTTTGTTTGTTTGTTTGTTTGTTTTGTTTTGTTAATTTAAATTCAGTTAATTAACGTATAATGTGTTATTAGTTTCAGAGGTAGAGTTTAGTGACTCATCAGTTGTGTATAACACCCAGTGCTCATTACATCACATGCCCTCTTTAATGCCCACCACCCAGTTACCCCATCCCCCACCTCCCTCCTCTCCAGCAACCCCTAGCTTGTTTCCTATGATTGAGAGTCTCTTATGGTTTGTCTCCCTCTCTGATTTCATCTTGTTTTTTTTTTCCCACTCTTCCCCTATGCTCCTCTGTTTTGGATACTTTGTAGGTGAGAAAACTGAGGCCCAGAAAGGTGAAGAGTGGCTGTGGTAGATTGGGGGCAAGACTGGTTTTGTACTCAGATAGACATTGAGGCCGAATTCCATCTCTTCTGGCTGTGTGACCTCAGGCAAGTCACTTTGCTTCTCTGAGCACTGGCTTCCTGATCTTTAGTTGGAAGCCTTCTTCCCTAAGTGGGCCTGAGTTAATTAGATGATTAATGTGCGATCCTATTGTTTTTAACAGCTTCACTGACATAAAAGATGCACATGTTTAAAATGTACCATTTGGTAAGCTTTACATGTGTATACACCACTGAAATCATCACCATAATCAGTATAAGGAACATATCTATCAACCCCTCCCACACCTCCCTGCCCTACCCCCATTCCCCTAGCAATTGCTGATCTGTTTCCATTTCCTCTGCGTTTTCTAGAATTGTGTATAAATGCTACATATAGTATGTGCTTTTTTTGGGGTATGATTTGTTTCATGCAGCAAAATTAATTTAAGATTTATCATCGTTGGGGCGCCTGGGTGGCACAGCAGTTAAGCGTCTGCCTTCGGCTCAGGGCGTGATCCCGGCGTTCTGGGATCGAGCCCCACATCAGGCTCCTCCGCTGTGAGCCTGCTTCTTTCTCTCCCACTCCCCCTGCTTGTGTTCCCTCTCTCACTGGCTGTCTCTATCTCTGTCGAATAAATAAATAAAATCTTAAAAAAAAAAAAAAAAGATTTATCGTCGTTATGTATGTATATCAAAAGTCCATTCCTTTTAATTTTTGGATTATATGCTGTTATACGCATATCACTATGATTTGCTTATCCATTCAACTGTTGAACATTTGGGTTATTTCCAGTTTCTGGTTATTACAAACCAGGCTGCTGTGAAATTTTATGCGAGTCTTTGTACACACATATTTTTCTTCTGAAATATGATATATATATTCATGGCATAAAAAGTATATAGAGTAAAAAAGAAGAGGTAGGGAATGGATGCTACCTAAATCTGGTGGGTGATGAAGTCTGTATTGCTACTGAGCTTCCTTGGAACGGTTAGCATCTCAGAAAGTACTGATGACACAGTATAAATACCTAGAAGCAGAATGACTGGATTATATTTTAGGAGTTTCTTTTTAAGAAACTGCCAAACTGTTTACCAAGGAACTTGTACCATTTTAAGTTCACGTCAAGAATGTGTGAGAGTTGTAGTTGCTCCGTATCCTCTCCAACACTTGATATAATTAGTCTTTTAAATTTCGACGTTCTACTAAATGGGTGGTGGGAGCTCATTATGGTCTCACATTGCATTTCCCCAATGACTAATGATACCGAGCATCTTTTCATGTGCTTTTTGCCATTCTTTTCTTTTCCTTGGTGAAACATCTGTCCAAATTTTTTGCCATTTTTAAAAATTGGGTTGCTTTCATATTATACAAATTTAGTATAATAATATATAATTTAAATTTAATTTGTATATTCTAAATACAAGTATAATATCAGATAAGTAATTTGCAAATCTTGTCTTCCTGTCTGTAGTTTATCATTTCATTTTCTTAGCAGTGTCTTTCAAAGAACAAAGGGTTTTAATTTTGATGAAGTCCAATGTATCAATTTGGTTTCTTGTGGATCATCCTTTATGTGTTGTGTCTCAGAAATCTTTGCCTAACCAAAAGTCACAAAGATTTTCTCGTGTTTTCTTCTAGAAGCTTTGTTTAATGACTTAGATTTAGGTCTCTGATCTATTTTGAGTTATCTTTAGGGTATGGGGCCAGGTCTGAACTTAAGTTCACTTTTTCATACGGATATCCAATTGTTAAAAGACCATTCATAGAAGAGAGTATCCTTTCCCCACTGCATTAACTTTGCACCTTTGTTGAAAATCAGTTGGCCGTATACATAAGGGTGTATTTTAATGCTCTCTGTCCTGTCCTATCAATCTATGTATCTCTCTGTATGCCAGTTGCATACTTGTCTTGATTACTGCCGCTTTATAATCGTACTGAAATCAGGAAGTCTTTATCCCTGAACTTTGTTCTTCCTTTTCAAAGTTGTCTTGGCTGTTCTTGGTTTCTGTTGCTGTTTTCTCACTCCAAGTCTAGAGTGAGGAGGCTGGGACCTATCCCTAGCTCAGTGCTAAACTAACCTCACTGCCCCACAAGGGCCAAGCAGCTCAGAAGAAGGAAAGAAGAGAAACAAAGAGAGGGAGGGAGAGAGAGAGAAAGAAATGAAAAGAAAAAGCAGCTCTTTGGTCTTGCATAGGAAAAGGATTTCTAAAGAAAGAATAATTTGAACAATAGTAAGCAATAAAAGTTAAAAGCTGATAGAAGTTTTCTTTAATGGAATGTTTAGTTTAACTAAACATGAGCTATGCATGAACTATGATTTCTGAGTAAAAGCCATTAGCTTTTTAGCCACTTTGCCTTTAATCAGTCTTATTGTTGTTTACCACTTTGATTCCTTCATTTATCAGTTTCAACCCAGCTGATAATTCATTTTCAATTGCTGATGAGTCCTTTCTCCAAAGCCTCAGCATTTTGGCTAACAATACATGGCCACCACCTATTGGCAACAGAGGGCAATATCTCCAGTTCTGCTGGCCTGGGGGAGAGAGTCTGTTTCCCATTCACCTGCTTTATGAGCTATTTTCTATGAACTGGTCACCGTGAAGATAGCCCACGATACCCCTAAATCCTGACTAATAGAATGTTAAATGATGAAATTCTGAATAATAGAAATACTGTTTTACTTCCAGTGGCTTCACTCTGAATTGTTATGAATAGTGTTTGTCTAGTGTCTGTTGTTGCAATGAGTTTCATAATGAAAGCAATAAAATACTTTGATTATTATAACAATAGCAACCCCTTAAATATTGCCTGCCGTAGATGAGGCACTACTTTTAATATCTCTTAAATGAAAATGCTACCAGTAACTCAGTCTCTAGGAAGGTCAGGAATGTAATCGAGACTTTTTCGCATCATGGGGACCTAGGTGCATAATCCTTCCATACTCTCATCCAGTCCCCTTTGTAGTACGTTATCAGGTCTTTCCAACGTGACACTCTCAGCACTACCTGAGAGTGATGATAATGACTGTCATATGAAAGGTCACCAGGAAGAATGACAGAGATATTGAAGGATTTTCTTTTTTTTCCTCGCTATCTTTTCTGCCTCGGTCCCTTCTCCTTTAAAGGAGTCCTGCTGATGTCACCCAGTGCAGTATTTTGAGAAGGAAGTGTTGCCCGTAGGGATTGTTGCAGAAGGCCTAGACGATAAAAATAATATAAAGTCCTCCCATCATGTAAGTGCCCCAGTGACAAAAAAGTGGGCATTCTTGTGGCCACTGTATCCCTGGCCCCTTGAGAAAATCCTCCCACCCTGGAGGTGCTCAATACTGTCACTGAGTAAACAACAAAAAATATTTAAGCCAGGTAAAGTGATCAATAAAATATTTACCTGATTGGGACTTCATTACCCAACCCCCACCCAAAAGAAAAAAGAAAGAATTTTCACTGGTAGCTATATTGGCAGGGATGCATGGTTGAGCTTTCTTCCCCAGGGCAGGGTTCCCAAGCCGGGACCTGAGAAGGTGAGATAATTCTCAACATTGTGCAGGCGACAGGTCCATCGTTTTCACAAGATTTTCAGTAGAAGAATCTGTGACATACCAGAGAAGCTAAACATCGTCATCTAATGTCAAGACAGTTGTAATTTTATTTAAAATAAGAATTTGTGGGGCGCGTGGGTGGCTCAGTCGTTAAGCGTCTGCCTTCAGCTCAGGGCGTGATCCCAGAGTCCTGGGATCCAGCCCCACATCAGGCTCCTCCGCTGGGAGCCTCCTTCTTCCTCTCCCACTCCACCTGCTTGTGTTCCCTCTCTCACTGTCTCCCTCTCTCGCTGTCTCTCTCTCTCTCTCTCTCTGTCAAATAAATAAATAAATAATCTTTAAAAATAAATAAAATAAAATAAGAATTTGAGGGTTTCTCATGGGTGAACCAGACGTAAGGAATGTTTTGAAATTCTTTAGCACAGTATTTATCATCTTTGCACCAAAGATGAGTAGAGCCAGAAAGAAAGGAAAAAAAAGGAATCTGGGCAGGTCACCAGCACCTGCAGTCACTGTGGTCTCAGGGTGGGAGGGCCCTGCTGGAATCCCCAGGCTCCCAGAGACACTCCAGTCTCTCCATCTGCCAAGGACACCCCTCCAGCTCTTTCTCTCTCCCTCTCCACAGGCCACAGGCCCAGAGATAAAGCGGGGGTTCTTTAATTAAACACAGTACTTTCTAGGTCACTACTGCCCTCGTTAGCCCCAAATTCCTCTGAGGGTCATCATTGGTCTGAGCCACTTCCTCTCCCTCTTCTTCCTGTGACATTGGGTCCACGGGTCATTCCTGCTCAGTCACAGAAGCTTCTTCTCCCCAAATTCCGCCCTCACTCCTGGTGAGCAGTCTGACTGGACATGAACCCCTCCCTCACTGTCCCTGGGAGAGAACCCAGGCCGCTGGACAGAGCTGGGCTGACTGTGCATCCAGACACACCCGGCTACTTGAAATTCCTTGTCAACTGAGCACTGGGTGCCACGTGATGGTCCCATCGCCTTTCTCTAGTGGCCCTGTGTGCCGTGCTCCTCTGTGACCTTCCATACCGTGAGCTCTGCCCTCCCATCTCTGGTCATCCGCCCCCCCCCCCCGCCTTCCTTACCAGACGACTGCTCTGCATACATATTTATTCTTTTAATGTAAAAAGTGGAAGCCCTAGAAGGGAGCTTTCTTATTGCCTCACAACTAAATCTACAGCCTACTTGACAGTCGTCTGCATTTTGGCCACTGTCCTCCTGTTACCAGGAAAGAACTGTTCTGCTCCGAGCGGAAGCCAGCCCTTCCCCAGGGCTCCGAACTCAGGCCCTCTTGTCTGCCTCCCGGCTCTGCATTTTTAGTCACCTGCTCTCTCTCCTTCCTCAGCTCTCCTTCCCTGTTGAACCCCCTGCTCTCTTTCTTCCACGCACAGTATGTAAACAAACACCAAACAACCCAAAACAAAAGCCCACCCGTGAACCGCTCCTCCCCCTCCAGTTTCTAGGCAATTTCTTCACGCCTCTTCCCAGCAGAACTTCTTGTGAGTGTGGTCGCCAGATTCTGCTTTCATTTCTTTACCTCCCATTTCTTCTCTGATCCCAATCTGGCTTTTGAGTCCTCCATTCCACTGGAATATTCTGCTAAATAAGCCAATCAATAAAAACAGTCCTATTTAATGAGCGGTTACTATGTGCTTCTCCGTATTTTGTCTCCCTCGATGGCATCTCCTCCTCTGCCTGATTTCCAGTCTCCGGAGGCTACCGCCCATCAGCAGCCACCTTAAATGCCATTTATGTGCCCATGACTCCTAAATTTGTATCTCAGCCTGGAACTCCCTCAGAATTGTAGGATTTCATGGCAAGTGGGCTCCTTGGAAACCGCTCAGATTCCCCACAGCATCAAAAGCATCTCAGGCTGTGCTTGTTTCAAAATCAGTCCTGATTCCAACCCCACCCGTACACACACCCGCCAGACCGGCCCATCTGACACTCCGCCATGGAGTCAGCCTCACCCAGTCGTGCTCACGCCAGAAATCTCAGCACCATGCCTGTTCCTCACTCTCTGGTGCCCCTGAGAAGCTGTCACCACGCCCAGTTGATTCCCACCCCCAAAGGATCTCCAAATATTTCACTTCCCTCCACCTCCAGGTCACCGTCCTAGTCCAAGGCTCTACCATCTGTTTCTTCGACTACTGTAATGATCTAAGTGCTTTCTCCCTGTCTCCCCCGGGTACCTTACAACCCAGTTGCCACATGTGAGCAAGAGTGGTGTTTTTCAAATGTGAATTTTATCATATCCCTGTCTCTAGTGCTTCCTGTTTCATACAGGAAAAAAGTACAAATTCTTCATAATGTTCTACAAAGACCTGAAAGTTCCTTTCCTATGTCTTCTCTCCTTCCTTGCCCTTCCATAGTCATACTGGCCTCCTTTAAAAAAAAATTTAAAAGAAAAAAAGATTTTATTTATTTATTTGAGAGAGAGAAAGCACGAGCGAGGCAGGGTGGGAGGGGGGAGAGGCAGAGGGAGAGAGAAAGGGAGAATCAGACTCCCCGCTGAGCAGGGAGCTCAACATGGGGCTGGATCCCAGGCCCCTGGGATCATGACCTGAGCCGAAGGCAGCCACTCAACTGACTGAGCCACCTGATCCTCAGGCAAGCTAAGAGATCTTCCAATTCAGGGCCTTTGCACATGCTCTTCCTGCCCAGCCCCTGCCCTGCCCCAGCCCCTGCAGTGTGCATAGCTCCTTCTCAGGCTCAGCTTCAAGAGTCTTGCTTAAACCATGCATCCCATAAGCCAGGCACCGAGCCACAGTTCCCTCTTCACTCTGCTGTATGCTCCTTGTAATGATTTGTATTTATTTATTCATTTGTTAGTTTATTTGATGTCACCTCTTAAAAGGCCAGAACAAGGTCATCTTGCTCACAATTGAACTCTCAGTGCCTGTCACTGTCTGCAGGCACATAGTAGGGGGCACAATAAATATCAGTTGGATTATTTAATACAAATAAATGTTGTAACCTGGACTTTAAGACTTGGGCTGCCATAATTCTTAACTTATTTTAGATCGTGTAATTTGGTTTATGTTCTCACTTCTAAAAGCATCCACATATCTTAAAACTTAAATATCAGCATGAAATTTACAGGTAATCATAAATTTGTAATGTAGTACAGATTTAGTGCTAGATAACAAACCCAGCTATTATTTGAATTTCAAAAATGGGAAGGCTTTAATATTTGATGGGCACTGAGTGTACCAGGGTGTTCAGCTGGCTAGTAGAATTATGATTGATCTGAAATGTGAGGGGAGCATCGTTTCTGTCTCTACCCGTGGAGGAGATCAAACAGAGAAGAGGTCTTACCTAAAGGGAGATTTACTCATCTTGTCCTTGTAGGTGTTAACCAAGAACAGGAAATTTTCCAATTTGAGTAAGAAAAGAGACCTCCATAAATGACATTTATTTTAAAACTACATGTTTTGCATTTTGCAAATTGGTTCTATTGAATCTTTTTCTTTTCACACGTTTCACCAATATCTATTATTTGTGATATTGGTGGCTCATCACAGTGAAATGAAAAATAATGTATATGGTGTGTAGGGAGATCCACGATTAACGTTAAACCACATGTGCCTAACCAAAGAGCAGCAATTTCAAATAAAAGCTTGTCTGAATTTTGTCCCTTTTCCCTCTTTTCCGTATCCCTGTTTCTCTGACTGGTGAAGCACAATTGCATCCCCTCTTGAATGACTACCTCTAATATAATTACATGTTTGGTGTACCTAGATCTCAATCTTCTTGCATTATGATGGTCAAACCAGACTTATTGACTCATCCATTCAGTCAATTCAAAGAACAGAATTTTCAATACTGACTTTTAAAATATTAACTCACTTATGGATTTGGCAGGGAGAAAAAAAAAAGGCCTTGATGCCTCATTTATAGCTATTTGAAATCACCAGGCCTTCCAACTTATTAGTTTCAACAATTATTCAGAAATAGAAGTCAATTAGAAGTTCCAATAGAAAGCATGAAAAGAAATTTCCCTGGGGAATAAATGTGTTACTTGGTAGTGTTGCTAAGTCAATTAAATTACAGGCCATATTTTGCCAAGATGTAAAAACTCTCAACATGTTCATGTAATAAGAAGAAAGAATGGGCTTCCAGGCCTTATAAGTCAGAAGGCCAAACAATTTTGTCCTAACTAAATATATATGTGTATAACTTATACTCATGCTATTTTTATTAATGTTCTATTAATTTAAAATATGTCAGTCAAATTATATTGCTTCAACCAAACTATCCCTGTATTTATAGAAAAGAATTAGCTATCGTATCAAAGGCAGTGCAAACACAAAAGAATATAAATTCAGCGTTCAATATAAATATGTGAAAAGAGTGGGCTTTTTAAAAAAATCAGTTGTGGGCGCCTAGGTGCCTCAGTCAGTCAAGCGTCTGCCTTCGGCTCAGGTCATGATCCCAGAATCCTGGGATGGAGTCCAGCATCTGTCTCCCTGCTCAGCGGGGAACCTACTTCTCCCTCTCCCTCTGCCTCTCCCCACCCCTGTTTGTGCTCTCTCTCAAACAAATAAATACAGTCTTCAAAAAAAAATGTTTTAATTTAAAAAATAAAAATTAAAAAATTAAAAAATCAGTTTTCATCTGTGTTTTGATTTTCAAGGCATTCTAGTTGTCACTTCCTGCAGGCTAGCAATGCAGGAGCAGGAAGGGGTGAATGGTGGAGAAGAAGGAACCATGGAGTAGGATGAGAATTTCTAGATTTAATTACAAGTTATTCTAGTGGGGGAGGAGGGACGAGTCTGAACCGGTAGGCCTTACCCATCCCCTCCGCAACCCCCGCCCTAATCCACATAGCTGCTCCTCAGTGTAGACTCTTCCAGAGTGCCGCAAGAAGAGGGATGGTCTTTGTTTTTTTCTTCTTCCCTCATGATAAGAGGTGCAGCTCAAGGAGTGCAGCAAAGCCCAGGACCCTTGATAGAACCCAGTTGCTAGAATGGAAGACTTAGTGAAAATTTTAATGCATTAATAACTTACCAGGAATCACCTCTTCTACTTAGAAATCCTGCTTGCAAATAAGTGCTTTCCTTCTTCCTTGAAAGCACTCAAATGATGTCTAATTTAGCATGTACGAGCGGCGTCCAGTTGCGCGTTTATATATACCCTTGCATGCGTTTGTACGTACATACTGGGCGCTTCGCCGGTTGCTGTGTGGTGTCCAGAGATAGATGGCTCCGGGCCTCACGGTTGTCCGAGAAACGAGCCGTGCCCCTCAGGGCGGCTCCAGAGGCATTAGCGTGAGCAGGTGGCCCCTGCTGGGTTCGCAAGACATCATCAAGCTTCACGGCCAGCCCGCTCCCTGGTCCAGAACCCCTGCTGCTAAGAGTCACCTACTGAACGGGTGGGAGACATGTCTCCCTCCGTCTTGCCAGGCCCTCCGTCTCTGTCCGCTGCTGCAAATGTCTCCCCGCTGCCTTGGGGTGGTTCATCTGCCTCATTCTTTCCTGTCATCCCTTCATGCATGAGGGCGTCCCATCGGCGGCAGGGAAGGCCGCAGAGAGCTTTCACTTTAAGCTCGGGACTGAAAGGCACTTCAGCAGGGCAGCTAAGTGTCCCCTCCTCGCTACTGAAATGTTTGAAAGGAGGCTTTCAGCTCTCCGGAGCGGGAGCTCTAGGGGAATGATTGTCGAGGTGGGCGCTCCAAGGAAGCAGTGGCATCTGGCTCTCCGCGCACTTGGCGGCAGTGCCTTCCCAGCAGCCCCTTTTTGGCTTTTGCCTCATTAAAAGAACCCACAGGAGAGACGTGACTCTTAATGAATGCCACTCTCCAGTGGCCCCACGAGCGCCCGCGCCCAGCCCGGACGCACCAGCCGCGTGCCACCCCCTCCGTGGGCTGGCGCAGCGGCACCTGCCGTGGCGGAGGGCAGCCCACCACGGCCTTTGGAAAGATGAGCTGCTTTCCTGAGCACAAATCAAAGCAGGGATACGAGTGTTATGCCAGGATTTTCTGTAGATTACCTTTATGTCCTGTACTCTGGGAGCAGAGGACAGTTTATAGTCTGGAGTTTCACTTTTATGCACACGTCCGTAGTGGTACATAGACAAAGAAATGTAAGCGAGTGATTCAGACTTGGCAAAAAGTGAAGAAAAGCAAGGTGTATCTCCTCCCCTCAGCGGATGGGTTTTTTATTCACCAACACATTTGAATTAATATATTGTGCCCACCACGAAACATCGGGAACGTCTCTCTCTGTGCATACACGGGTCGTAAATGCTTCCTCAAGACTTGGACAACATCTGTTGTGATGTCCCAGTTCTGTCATAAAAGAGGATCCATGTAAGTGTCAGCTGAGGTCTGAGGTAAACTCTGTGCCTTTCCCTCCTTCCTGCTGGTTGTGCCGGGCATGGCTGGGGTCTCAGAGCTCTCTGAGGCACCCGAATACAATGCCTCACAAACAGGAACAGTGAATCCCAGAAACAAATCCGCATAATCCACCTGTTCAGGTTACATTCCTGCCGTATATTAGTTAAGAATCACTGTGTTGTGCACCTCCACGAAAACCAGGAAATTCGCATTAAGATACGTTTTTCTTAACTACGTGCTCACAATAGTCATTGGAGAATTCCACCAAATTCCATTAAATTCTGGTTCTCTGCTCAGTAAATAGCCATGAAAACACCATGGTACTTAGAGCAAATTCTCAATCCCCTGCTAACACCTTCTATTACAACCGCCTAATTACCATGTTTTGCAGTCACCTTGTGGGACTTCCACAGGTAATTAGAACTCCAGAGCTTTGCTGCAGTAATCCAGTAAGGACCTCTTAACTAGAAAGGATTATGCGCTACTAATAGTGTTGTGCCCACGTGTTCTCTGCAGTTAATTGTTTCAATTAATATTTGGCTTCATTACAGCATCTCGTGTAGCTTCATGTTGCTGACACTTCATGAGTCGACTCGGAAGTGAACACGTCACCTTCATGGCATCCCCCCACATCCATCCATCTCTCCCTCTCCCTCTCTCTGTGTCTCTGTCTCTCTCTCTCCAACCATTTTTCAGTCATCAATATCCTGAGGAGAAAAAACCACCTCATATCACTTCAGTTACATTTTCTTTATGTGCATTACAATGATTTCTCTTTAGCTTCTCTCGAGGCAGCAGGTAGACGTCTAAACGGGTTATAACTTCCATTGTGTCTGTTATAGAAATCCTAAAAGAGGAAAGTGGGAACTCACAGCAGTCACGTATATCAGCTTCATTTTACACACACACACACACACACACACACACACGTGCAAATTCCTTTCACCCAAACATGGCAGCTCTCTTCGATCGCTTGGCTCTCTTGGCTCTCCTTCCCTGTCTCCCTGTCCTCTCCTTGTCTTCTCTCCTTGTGGGTGTTTGAGCATTAAGTTTAGGGAGAATATGGACATAGACCCAGTCAGTTACCACCTCGTTATAAAGTAACGACTTGCTTTTTTGCCCAAAGTCTCTTTCTGCCCCCGTAGCTCAGTTTCACCGAAGTCCCCCAGGACGATGGGGAACGGGCAGCTCTACTCTTGGAGAACGCCTACGAAAGCTCCCATCGTAGCACGTACATGTGGCACAGGGAAGAGATGCTGGGTTTTGCTGGCAGGGAGACTTGTATTTGAATACCAGTACCACTTTAAGACATGCCTTGGCCTCTGAATCCATGATTTCATCCTTAAATTGAGGATGACGATTCCTAGTTCACAGAGAGAACTGAGATATCCAGTGAGACGTGCCTGGATCTTAGTAGGTTCTTAATGCCAAGTTTCTCTCTGTGCATTTCCACCCCATGATGCCTTGTCAACTTCAGCGAGTCAGGGCCCTCCTGATGAGAACCTCTTTCATCCTGGAAGAGGCTCCCACAGGGAGGTGTCCCCACGGATCCCTGAGGCTCAGCTTGTGGCTGGAGCAGGGGCTGTGGTTCGGCCTTGCTCACAGGCACAGATGGAGAGGTTTGCAAAATGTCTACCGTCAGCTTAATCATATTACTGTCCTAATTGAATGCACACCAGCCTGCCACACTCATGCTTTATGTCTGATTGACTGGAAAATAATGATCACTTGTTCTTCGCATCAGGCTTGTGTAGGGACGTGAGATATTCATTCACCCTTGAGCCCACCTGCACCCCTCCTCTTGCCATCCCCTCTTCCCGGGAAGGTCTTTCACCTCGCAGACCTAGTCCCACGTCACCGCCTTTGAGGAGGGCGTTAACTGCGTGCTGCTTTTGCTCCACCCTGGATTACTGAGTCCAGGATTTGCCCAGGCCAGGCTTTCCACCTGTTGTCCTCAGGAAAATCCCCTCGTTTTCCCTCCATCTTCTATTTTACTAGCAATCCTAGACCCTTTCCTCATCTGTGGCACATTTCTACATCCAGGCATGGGCAACATGTATGTTGGTTTTCTGTGATTTTATTGGCAAGACTTATGGAAAAGAAGGGTAGATGGTTCTTACATTGCAGAATTAAGTCTACTACTTCATCTAAAACCAAGGCCCTGGAAGAGAAGGTCTGGCAAACTTAACCAAAACAGAAAACTTTGATTAAACAGTTTTTATGACCTTCAAGAGGAAACTTTTTCTTTGGGTTTTCTTTATCCAGAACTCACTGGCACTACATGGAAATCATTTGCTTAGAAGTTGTTAATATTATAAAATCAAGAATCCTGTGAAGTCACTTTGCAGTGCTAATGAATCGACACCACATTTCTCTGTCAAAATCGTTGTTTATTTATTTTTCCAAGGGAAGCATTTTAAATCATCTTCGTGCCTGTTTTTCATGTCATCAAGCCTTTTAAAATAAAGATTATAATATTTATAATGAAAAACAATTAAAAAAAGTATGTCAGCATAATAGTAAACAGAAACTCTCGCAAACTAATTAAGCCATTATTTGTTTTCTTAACTGGTGAACTAAGAAAATATGAATAAAGTAACAAATAAACATTGAGATTTAGATTTTTTTTTCCATTTACTTTGGACCCCAAGTCATGAAAACTTTATTCCAGTTTGCATCTCAGAAAACTCTGTGCCCCGTTCAGAAGCAAGCAGTCGGTCCCTGTGATGTGGTGGGGACTGGGAGATAGGCATTCAGAGATTTCCTCACCAGGACTTGATCTATCTCTCTCTCTCTCTCTCTCTCTCATTTTATTCGATTATTCAGAAAACCAACATATTTCCACCCTGGTGCTATTTACTGAACTCATCTTGTGAAGCAGCTCACCCCCCAACTCTTTTCTTTTTTCTTTTTTTTTAAGCAGTGGTCACTTCTAATCTGACTCTTGTGAAAACAGAATGAAATTATAGCAGCAAACTTACATAGGAAAATATATGCCACCTGATCGGTACTGAACCGCCCTCCTGAATACCCCAGCACGAGCAAGCCAGCCCCACCTCCTTTCAGCTGGGCAGTGTGAACACCCATGTGTCGGGGCAGCAGCCAACTGTGCCTCCCCTGGTCTTTGCCCTACTTTGCACACTTGGGCATCAAGCTGCCCTCTTGCTCCTGATCACCTGCCACTTACGTCCTCAAACTCCTCTGGTCTTGTTTTTCCTGCTGCCTTTAAAGGTGCCGTAGACAGGTCTGCAAATCTGATGTCCTCGGTGCTCATCAGGGAAATGCACGGGCTGCCCAAAAGATAGTCATATTCCAACTAAGAAAGAGATGTCTGCCCTCAGTGCTGGTCACTGCCTGGCCTTTTGTGCCACATCAGGGAGCCTCACAGTTTTATCCATCCTTTCTTCTTGTACCTCCCCCCCAATCCCTGGTCAGATCATCGTGCACTGAACAAACTCCTTTTCCATGACGCTGTTCCTTGGTCCTCTGTTAGGGAATCCTTCTGGTCTTCCTCAGAACTGTTTATCATTTCAGGACCCTGGGAAGCCCACCACTTACAGGAAGCCTGCCCTGACTACCTGCCCATACTGAAACTCCCCTCTCTCAACCCCCATCCTGCACACAGTTATTTCATTCTTTCATGTCTCCCTAATTAAACCATCAGTTCCTTTCAGGGAAGAAGCAGAACTCATAAAACTCCTGTATTATACATATCTTTTCATGGTTCTAGATGCATTCAAAGTAGAGCTCTGCACTGAGAGTCAGAGCTCCAGATTCAGACTATGTTCAAATATCACACAACTGTGATTCCACAGCGGTCTGAGATTAGGCATCTTCCTTAATCCTTCCGTGCCTCAGTTTTCTTACCTGTCAAGTGGGCATAAGACTCATATCTACCTGCTAGAGCTAATTGAGACGATATAAGGTGCTGAATGTAGGGTCTGGCATATGTTCAGCTCTCAGCAAACGTGGGCTGCTGCTGTTACGATCAGTAGCACTGTAATTGAAAGAGTGATTCCCGAGGCCGTTGACTTGGCTTTTGTTAAAACCTGAGCTAGAAGTGCCTGCAGAAGGAAGCTTTTCAGACTTGTATTTCGTCATTTGCCAAACCTTTACAGAACACACTTGCCCATACACCTTCCTTGAAGCTCGGAGCATCAGGACGGTGATGGAAAGACCAGGATTAAATGCTGTTTGGGGGATTTTCCCACTCCATGGTTTTGGCCATGAGAACCAACCTCTTGGTCATCATTCCATAATAGGAGGAACACTAATGTTATTCCTAATTCACTGCTACATTTCTGGAGAATGAGAATTAGAAGCATGGCGTGCGGAGCTGACGTCAGATGTCCTGTGGTCAGCACCTGTAAGTGGTGGTTTCCAGTAATGAAATGGACCCTGTTGCTTCTCTGCGCTTATCTAATATTGCCTCTCACTTTCATTGTTTTTTAAAACCTTGTGGTAATTCACAGCGTGGTTCAGTTCAGGGCAAGCATTTGGAAGCCGCCGTTCACTTATTTGCCCCAGGTATGGCTATTTGGAGTCTTTAGAGGGGATCTGAACGTTCCAGATACAAAAGATTTCTAGGAGTATCACAACTTAAGGCTTATTACACCTGACTTATTAAAAAAGAGGTAATAATTTAAAAAATGAAATTAGCTGAGTTCTTGGATGAATATTTAGAGTGATTTTCAAAAAGCACACCGACATACATACAAACGGAAACCAGCAGGTGGCTGTCCCTCCGTCAGAACTCTGAAACAGAGACCGCATATACGAAAGCAGGTGTGCAGGGGAGAAGGGCAGCGGGCAGCGCGCTTCTCAGGGCCCCTCTGTGTGTCCCGCTCCAGGCCTCCAAGGTCAGGAGCCAAACCTCAGGGCTCCGTGGAACCCAGTTTGGTAACCACTTGTTCATCGCGGAGCTACCGTGATGAGAAATACATGCATGGAGGTATCGCATTCTCTTACTCGAGGGCACATCTGCGGCAGGATTTAGCGGACGTCTCAGTGCTTGGTTGCGGCTGTTGCCCAGAATGTACTCCGTCAGAACCGTATTGTTGGTTAGGCTCACTGACAGGCACAGGTTTGCCGATTTGAACATCGACGTTGTTTACCCCTCAAGAGCCCAACACCAGAAAGGGGAGAGCCAGACTCGACCGTGGAAAGCTCTGCCTCCCACACGGTAGAGCCGCTTGGCCCGCCTCCGGCCGGGGTCAGGCAGTGCTCCGGGGCTTGGGGCACACGAGGGGCCCAGCACGCTGCCTCCGGTGGGGGCGAGGGACGAGGGGGTCTGACTCGCCTGTCGCTTGCGTGATCAGTATTCTGGGGTGAGGACGAAAACAGTACAGCAGAGCCAGGGGGGCTGTGAGTGCCACAGCAGAGAAGCAGGCACAATCGTCCCGTCTGAAACATTCGTACCAAATGTTATCTGTGAAAAAAGTACCCATTTAAACCAGCATGCTGTAACTTACTTTTAAAAAGCTGCTTTTATGAAGGAAGAGGGAGGGACTCCTGTGCTCTGAATGGATCTCAGAGAGGCTGATGCGGGGGGGGGGGGGGGGCAGCAAAGCCTTGGAACCAGGACTGACTTTAAACCCTGACTCCTCTTCCAGCGTCCGTGCCCTTATGAACGGGTGGGACTGGCCGCCGGCCACAGGACATGCAGACCCTCCGCAGGCATCCCGAGCTGTGGCTCCCACCGTTTGTCTCTTCCTCCACGCAGAATGCAGCTTGATGGCAGCGCCTCCCGGGGGTTCGTGGGAAGTACACGGCCACCCGTGCAGTCGCCTGGCACAATGCCGAGGCTCAGTAAGCCTACCTTTCTTATCTCTCAGTTTTAGGTGTCTCCTCAGCACCGTGAAGGGGAGGAACTAGTTGATAACTTTGAACCCTCCTCGAATCTGTGAGAGTCTCACTAAGGAACGTGCCCACTTGCTTTTCAAGTTGAGTGTGTGAGGGTCTCGGAGGTAGTTCAGGGGCGTACACGAAGGGTATATTGTTTCAAAGGTGCCATGTTCGGTATACCAGATAACATAAAATACAGAATTATTTGGGAAGGTGTGAGTAATGCTCATCCCAAGGCAAAGAGGTTGAACTGGAAACTCCATCTGTGCACTCCATGGCAAGAGCGTCCCAGAACCTTTTCAGCCAACGGGGTGGTTCTCGCTGCTCCGGCCTCATGCCTGGGGCTGGTATGGGAACAAGCAGCAAGCAGTCCTCCCAAGTCGGTGGGGATCGTGCGGCCTCACCGGTGAGAGCACCGGATTGCCTCGGGATAGACAGGAGCCCCACGCGATGCTGTCAGGCACACAAACACAGTCTCCAGATTGATTTTCCACAAGATGCTTTGATCCTCTGGCTCCCGGTCCGGTCGAGGACAGCCCCAGCAGCTTGTGCGTCGGCTCCTGTTAGTTTGCTTACTCGGGCTCTGAGATTTTTCATTTCAGATGTCTTGTTACCTTTGGAGATGGTCCCTATTCCCAGACTTGGTTTCTAAGGGTTTTTAATCAGGTCCTCAGAGTGACAATTAGATGTCATGGCCACTGAATAAATCCATTGAATTACCTTACATGAATACAAGCTGTTGGAGAAGTTCTCTAATTATTTGACAGATGCTTTTGAACTTCTTGGAGTAGACAAAGTCTCCTGAATGATCTCAAGGATAATGTCAAGTTCAGAATCAAGCATGGACCCTGGAGAACAGGCTAAATTGAGAATGAAAATACATTGCTGTGGACACACTAGCAAATGGATTTGGGTTAATTCTGGACTTCTGGGGGAGTTATCAGTTATTTGCAGATTTACCCAATTATTCATAAACTGGGCTAATGAGTATTTTAAAGCCCTTGAGCTATCAATTCAGTTGAGATGGTGAGACAGTCTTTTGCATATGGAAATGCCACCTGTTCCCAGAATGCAGTCTGCCTTGTCTGTTTCTCCATCCCACGGGCCTATCATCTGTTTTTTTCATAGACCGTCTGCATTTCTGCTTCACTGCACGTTATCACACCAACTGATAAATTCTTCTTTAATGATTAGCAGGTCAAAGGTCTTGTGATCCTCTGTATTTAGTTGGCTGCAAAGCTCAGGCCCACGGCCTGTTCTACACATTGTCCTACCACAAAGCTGCCTGCCCGAGTGCCACCTGTTGCTATAGTTGTAAAACCCACAGCTGACCCAGCTACCCACCCAGTTTCTAAAATGTGTTCATTGATGTTGGAAACAGCCCTTCGGAATGACCAGTCAAGAAACTGCTACTGAAGCAGGGACCTGTAGTGTGGGCCGGGGCTTCCCCGTGTGGACCAGGTGATCCGAGACTGCCCAGGGTAAACTGAGGCAGAGAAGCCACGAGTAAGAGTCCTGCAGTTCAAAAAAAAAACTGAGGTAGGGCAGGTGGTAGTGACGAACTGTGCAGAGGGCTCTGGTCTCAGGGAGTGGAAGGGCTGGGCTTCTGTGGGCATCATTGATAGGGAACAGGGGCACCGGCAGCAACAGCGCCCTCCGACTCAGAGCAGCGGAATGTGCACTGAGAGCTCCAACTCTGGGATCCCTGAGGACAATCATGGGCATCCAGGTGCTACTTTCAATATTTCAAAAGAGCTTGAGGGAAAGTGTTCATTCTCCTTTAGAGAGCGACACGGCTTAAGTGAAATGTCAGGTTGCTTTGGGCAGAAATTACATCAACTCACTTTGACGATACTAGTTAACTCAGGCTGACCTGAAGTCCTCACTAACAGCTCCGTGTGTCTTTGACTTAGAAAAGGAAAGAAAGAGAGAGAAAAGTACTTAAGTCCTGTTTATTTGGCAGCCAAGCATCTTTCAAACACAAGAGTTTGGAAAAGTAGTGGAAGGGAATCTGGATCGTAAGAGACTTCAAACAACCAGGGTAGACTTTCTTCCGGGTACAATTATATACAGACCTATTGCACTTACATCCGTGAGTCAAATAAAAATTGCAAATTTTACGAGTGAAAGGAGCTTCAAATAACAGTGCACCCCCTTTATTCACAACTGAAGAAATTCAGACCCAGCAAGGTCAAAGGAGTTAAGTCACATAGAAGGTTACCAGCCCACCCGTGTCTCCTGATTTCCAGTGAGCGTTTTTACCTAAATCCAGATCTTCTTATCTGACAATTCTATGTCTGTTTCCCACAGTTTTCCTTACGTTTTTTCCCTCTCCTCTAATACTTAGTTGACTTATTAGATTCCCTAGTCTAGATACTTGGCAAGATTGACCTTAGGCAGATTGCAGCCAATAAAATATTGATGTGGGTCAGCACCCAGATTTTATTTTGGATCTGGCTGGGTGGCTGCAGAGACATCAGCCTGCCTGCTGGGATAGCCCATCTACAAGTCTAAGATGGGTATGAAACCCCATAAATGGTAAATGCAGCTCCAGGGCGGGGGTGGCGGGGGGTGGTGGGCACAACCTCAGTGTCTAGGACCCCACACACAAGTTCTCTATCAGCTCTACTTGGCACCGGGTCCAGAGCCCACATTCTTCCAGAATCTCCGCGTGTGTGACAGCTGGTGGCACTAGGAGCCAGTGGTCCCTGGTGCTTTGATTTTTCAGAGAGACACTTTATTTACCCTTTGCTGTGTTACATTAAAGATAGCAAAACTGTATTCTTTTTTTCCCTTCAGTATTAGGTCCATTTCAGGGAATTTTCAGGTTTATGAAAGCTAACCCCCTTTATTACCGCTAAGATAAAGGTTATGACATATGAATGAAGAATATGGAGAGCAAAAATGCAGATTGTAAAGAGGCAGTAAGCATGCCTGGCCCTTCTTAGCATCCAGTGTGATAATCATCCATTTGCTTTCATATGCCATAAAATGGTAACGGTTCATTTTCCCCAAATTAAATTTCTGGGAAAGATACTCCCTTCGTACTGTTATTCCATCTTGATAGGTGAAATTTTGATGTTACTTTTCAGAGAAATAAAGACTTCTTCTCTGTTCTTTAAATAATAAAATCTAAGAAGGGGAATCGGCTGCATTTTAAGAAAAATCTGCTTCCTAATCTCACTTTTGAACTCACTTTTGAACAGGAGTCAAATCTCACATCTGCTACTCTTGATGTTGAAGTCTTATCAAAGAAGGCAGGCCAGATTTATATAGGAGAGCTTGTTAAATGTATTTTTTTCAAAAACATTATTTATTTTGGAGGCATGCAAACATGGTCTTTCTGAGCTATAAAAGTAACTTAATGGGTTACATTTAATATGTAATATATCAGATGTAAAATGGAGAATTCTGAGACTTGAGTCCATTCCTTCTAGAATGGCCTCATGTAACTCACCAAAAATCACCTCCTGCCCTGAACAGTTCTCTCCTGTTTGGTGCTGTCTGTCCTGTGGCTTCTGTGATTGTCTGCCATGTTTATGGAATACTCTGATTGCCCGCCATGTTGATGGAATACTCTGATTGCCCGCCATGTTTATGGAATACTCTAACATTGTAATGGCTAAGAGCTTGCGTTCTGGACAGCCTTGATTCACAGTCCAAGGCTCCACCGCTTTGTAACTGTATAATCTTGCTGGGCTTCACTTTCTACATCTTTAAAAGGGGGTAGTAACAGAAATACCTCAAAGAGTTAGCATAAGGTTTTCATGAGTTAATGTATTTGAAGCATGTCCAATATTGATTGGCATAATCTAAGAGCTCAAAAATATTCTAATCATTCTTATCAATGTGTTTGTACTTATTTCTATCCATATTTCATATCCCTTATTAAATTAAAGCTCCTTAAAAGTCTTATATCCTCTTAAATATTTTTCCAATTTTTCCTTTCCATCCCTAGTCTCTGCTCTTCATTCATTCATTTATTGTTCCTCATCTGGATCTGCCCAAGGGCCCTCCCTGCCCCTAATTACTCCATCCTAATTCCCTCAAAAGGTTCATTGCTGTGATCAAGCAATCCCCTAATTCAGTCACACTATGGCTTTCCCTAGCCTTTGTGGAAAAATCCATATTTCTTCAGCAGGTGCACCTGACCCTCTCCCTTCCCTGTCGAGCTTGAACTTTGGCCTCTCACCCCAGTGCATGCTTTTCTCCCCTTCCTATCTCTTTTTTCTGCTTGCTGATGCCCCCCAGCTCTTCTTCCAGGAGCAGAACATGGAGCTACCCCCAGCTGGACTGTCAGCTCTGACTCCCAAGCACCAAAGATCTTACCCACGATAGTGCTTTAGTAAGTAATACCCAGAATGCAGGTATTTGGAAGCCTCAGACAAACAAGGAAAGATGTGGGGCAGCAAGGGCTGCTCCCCAGGTCTTTTCTTCCCACGTTGGACACGCCCCTCTGCCTAGAATAGATGGAGTATCCGAATGTCTCCAAAATCAGGGAGCTTTTGAAATATGAAATATCTCTAGTTTGTACCCATAGAAGTTAGATAGCTTACGTGACATTCTCTGGGAAGCCATGTCTTGTAGACCCTGAGTTCTATTTACTATGGGTAATCCTTACCCAAGGGATATCCTGCCAAGGGCATTTCAGAAATCAGGTTTCTTCCTCCAGCAACTCCTGGTTGACAAGGAGATTAGACCAGAGGCCAGCCCGAAGGGATGACTCCTGGTAAAGGGAGTAAGTGATAGCAGCCTGCTTTAGCTCCTTCCTTCCTCTCAGAAACATTCCCTGCTGCACAATGTACCCTCTCAGACACAGCCCGTAAACCTAGAGCCTTGCAGGACGCGCTGTGCATGTCTTATCTCTTCTCATCTCTGCGGCGGTTCAGCAAGGCAGATGCTATAGCCCACGTCGTATAGATAAATAAAGGTGCACAGAAGGTAACGAGTTTGCCAAGATTATACAGCCATGAACAGCAGAGGCCAGATTTCAGCAGAAGTCTGAATGATTTAAAAGCCCTATCGCTTTGGTAATTGTTCACGTGAATATCAGTCTTGGCATTAGACCGAGTACTTTGACGGGTAGGATTCCGCCTTACTCTGTGTGGCCGCCACACATTGTGCAGACGTAGACCCTAGTAAATAGTGAGTGAATGAATGAATGAGTGAGTGAAATAGCAATTGAACAGATGCACTTGTCTTCTTCCCATGACTCCAGGGAAGGACGTGTTACCCTACATGTATATAGCACGTGGTCAAGAAATATGTATTATTTAAAAAATAAACTTATTTATAATAAAAATTTTTATAAAAGCAAAAATTTAAAAAGAGGGGTATACAGTAGATTTTTATGACCTCAAACTTCAACATACTTCTGTATAAGGGGAAAGAGATCCAGAGAACGCTCCGTAACAGGAGTGCGGAGGCTGACCTGGATGGTGAGTCTCTGGGTGATTTGTGTGTCCTTCTTTTTGCTGATCTGTATTTCCTAAAATGGCATTGCCTCATACAAAGAAACTATCTTTTCCATGGAAAGTCTCTTTGCAAGCTTGGGTTTAATTAAAACAGCTGCTCTAAAAGGAAACTAATATAATGGGTATCGATGGTCACACCACTAGTATTATTTCTGTTGGTACATTATAGTGTGATGTAGGCAGGGGGAAAAGCGACTTGTGACAGTTCAGTGAAACTATGGTGTGTGTTCAGTTAGCAGATAATTTAAATCGTATTAATACCTAGTCATTCCAGTCCCGCTAAGTGTGCCATGATTTGCTTGGAAAGTGTATTCAGTTCTCTGTGATTTGTGAATCACCAAATGAAGGAACCAAGTGTTGCAAAAATTGACATTAAAACCTTTCCTGAGGCAGGATCTTTCACCTAAATGGACCTAAAGCTCTTAGGGAATTAGTCATTTGTTAGTCTTGCAGCCTAACAAATTACCACAAACATTATTGGCGTAAATCAATACATTTCCCCCCAGAAGCTAGAGTTGATGTTGTAATGTAATCTGTCCATCCGTTGTGTGAACTTTCTCTTTTTATTATTGTGGCAAATAGCATATAATGTGAGATCTGTCCTCCCTCTTAAATTTTTACGTGTACAGTACAGTATTGTTACCTATAAGCACGATGTACAGCAGAGTTCTAGAACGTTTCCATCTTGCCTGAGACTTTGTACCCACTGAACAGCACACCCCTTTCCATCCCCAGGCCCTGGCAACCACCACTCTCCTTTCTCCTTCTCTGAGCTGGGCTACCTAAGATTCCTCGTATAAGTGGGCTTATGTAATATTTGTCTTTCTGTGACTGGCTTATTTCCCTTAGTGTAGACCTTCAAGGTTCATCCATGTTGGGGCATATGACAGGATTTCCTTTTTTAGGGCTGAATAATATTCCATCAGAGATAGATAGATAGATAGATAGATAGATAGATAGATAGATAGATAGATAGATAGGCATATTGATATGGATATAGGTATATATATAGATATAAAACCACATTTTTTAATCCATGGAATAACCCAAAATATGTGAAATCAATTCAACAATATTACCAAGGACTGAAAATTTTCTCTCTTTGGGATCAAGCTCTGATTCATGTAAGCAAATTAAATTACCTTTAGTACCTTTAGGAAAACTTTGTCATATCAAATTGTGTAAACAACTGTTAGGTTGGAAGCTGAGAAAGTTTTTAACTTCTCACAGGTTTAGTAATTACTCCCAAAGCTCACTACCTGTGATATTCTGGTTTTATCATTCCAGAAAAAGTGTCTCTCCAGTTGCCCTTCACTTCTGAAAATGATTCTGCCTGGTGTTGCTGTTTGTACAACAGGACGCATGCAGCAGGCCTCTAGAATTGGGATTCGAAACCCACAGCCATTTTAATGACAAAAAGAAGATTATAAACCTACAAAAAATTCATGAAATCATCTTAATCAGTTCTTTTACTTCCGGCCAATTTTTGTACTTTTCCACATAAGGAGATCCCATGCCCTTTTTCATTAGTTTTAAGACTTAAAAATCCATATGGCCCCAAATCAGATTAAATTTGGACTTACTTTTTTCTATATAGCCAGTAGAGGGGAAAAATGAACAGTTTAATATCTTTCTGGTAATAATGAATCATATATTCAAAGACTAATAGTAATTTTTTTCATTATCAAATTGATAGAAATTAATCTTTTTCACCCTTTAGTAACATTTTCTCAAGTAGGAAGCCAACATTTACTGAGACGTTATATGGCCTCATCATTGTGTTATTGCTTCATGGGTGGATGTGGAGGCGACATTAGAGATCACCATTTATCCTCTGGAAAAACCCTCGCAAGGCTAATTAATTCTGCACGCTGCCAACAAGTGAGGGTGGGGCCTGGTGTTGATTTCATGAGGAGACCGGGTGGTCCAGGCAATACCCTCCACCTTGCACATGGAACTGAGACTCAGCTAACCCCATAAGTCTTTGAGATCTTCAAACATAATAGCTGTGCCTAATGGAATGCATGTCTTTCTGCCAGATCATGAGAGTCATGCACATATGTCAGTGTATGTGTTTGGTGTGTATATATTCACAATATACCCTGGTGCTCGCAGTTTCTCTTTCGTGTTAATTTTAGCTTGCTGCTTATTCCTATTTCAATACTTTTGTTTAATTGGTCCTCATTTCTGTTGCACTTCTCTGTCTTCCACAGTCTCTGTTTATCTTTGTCGAGTCTTGTTTCTGATTTGGAGTCCATTCCATTCATCCCGTAATTTGCCATTTGCATTTCTTCAGCTCAGAGGGTTGGTTTTTTTTAATGTGGATCAGCCACTTTTATAGTTCCCCAAACCTTTAAATCTTTTATTAGATAAAACAAACATTCAAAATGCACACACAATGTACACAATTCAGGGGAAAATATGCTCACAATGAATACATTTATTCTAAAATATTTTATGCCTTATGTTAAATTCAAAATAAGTGAATTCATGTAATGTTACATGTCTAAAATCTTAGCATAATTTCAGAAAATGATTAGATGTTTCGAAATGCCTAGTTACTATAAACAGTCACAGAGATTTTCAAGTAGCAGAAAGGATACCAACCATGTGGTGGGCCTTTCCAATGGTTCACTCCCTTTTTTTCTGTTATAACCCACCAAATGGGCTTGATCCAATCACGATCCATGGACATGCCCATCCTCTCTGCATCATTACTGTCACCCTGGATACGGCTCCATTTTTAAATCTCCCCAAGAAAACATAGCAGAATGCAACTGCCTTACAGTGAAGTTTTCACAGGTTTTACCTGGAACATAGTCTACCATATTTTTTGAATTTGCAAATCTTAGCCCTCGATTGAAGCTCCTTTTGACACACAGCACATCTGAGTTGGACATCTCAGTGAATCAGGTTAAAGAAAAACAGCACTGAGTCTCTAAACTGGGTTAAATGAAATAAAAGGTAAGAAATGGGCTCAAGGGGTGCTTGGGTGGCTCAGTCGGTTAAGCGTCTGCCTTTGCCTCAGGTCATGATCTCAGGGTCCTGGGATTGAGTCCTTCATGGGGCTCCCTGCTCAGCAGGGAGTCTGCTTCTCCCTCTCCCTCTGCCTGCCACTCTGCCTGCTTATGCTCTCTCTCACTTGCTCGCTCGCTCTCAGTCAAATGAATAAATAAAATCTTAAAAAAAGAAAGAAAGAAAAGAAATGGTCTGAAAACTATAAAATGGCTTGCCAGTATAAAGTTGCAGGACAATTTTTAAACTGATTATTCTTCTGCCTGGAGAAGACATTTTTTCCAGTCTCCCACAACCAAACGTAATAATGGTTTCACTTAAAAATACAATTGATTTTACTATTACTGTACACACTAATTTACAGACTAAATTTGTCATTTTTTAATTATGAAGAGAGAAGGATTATATCCATAGAATTTCTTAAAAAGTAGATTTTTTTTCCCCTTTAATTGTTCCTGAGCCTTGGGTCTTATGTAAAGCTTTGGTTTCCATTTGGCGTTACCTTATGGTGTTAATCAGAGTTGATGAGAAACGTGAAAACGTCACCGTGAATAATTATTAAGTCTTCTTAATTAAAGATCAGTGATACAGTATCTCAGATTCTTGACTGAGTGAGTTGAATTTGAGAATTACAATAGGAAAATAAATTATCTTTCATGGAAAGAGTTGGACAAAGAGCAGTCGCCCACTTTAATTAATTCCTTCTGTTTAACTCATCCCCTTTCACAGATTTTAAGTGCAGAATCATTTCAGGGGCTTGAGATAGACTTCTCCGTAAATAATGGTATGTCTGAGTTTGACTTCATGTTGGCTTAATGCAGACAGACTTTAGGATTCTGTGGGTATTTTTCTTGCAGGACAGGGGACTATGTGTGAGGAGCTTTGTTAAGTGTATGTTACTGTACATCTTTTATTTTGCAAAATGTTTTCTTGCTGGTTCAGCCCGTTTATTTTGGGAAGGATAATGTAGCTTGGATCGAGATCATTCTACTTCCTGCTTCAAGAACCTGTGTATCATCCCCCGATGGAGCAAAGTTGCCCCCACCCCTCCCCCACGAGAGCAGGGCTGGTTTCAAAGGCCTCAGAAGAACGTTTCACCAGAAGAGAAACAAAGGCACATTTGAGAGATTCTCTGCTTTTCTTCCTGTTTGTTCATTTGTTTTCAGTCGTGAGCATCTATTATTTAATGACAGTGTAAAACAGTATTTAGAGTATTTTTCTCAGAAACTTGTACAGAAAGTGGGCATTCTGGGTGTCCTAACATACGCTCTGTTTTCGGTCAGGTGGGGAGATGTCACCTTGGCAGGTGTAGCGCGGATCTGGCTGGAACCCCCGTGGCGGGGTTTAGAGAGAACGGTATGGTCCGGTGTGAATGGATCTTCTTGAAGAAAAAAAGCGAAGTAGACGGAGACACAAGATTAGCTCAAGAAAGAGCCGCTATCATTGGCCCCAAATCAGAAATCACTTATTTTCTGTGATTAAAATTTCTACAATTCTGGGATAGCATTTTTTTCCTTACATTTTGATAGGAAAAAAAAAAATCCATTCTCTTAGCTCCACCTGCTGAGACCTGAGAGAAGTTTGAACAGATAGACATTCTGCAAATTGCCAAAAATGTTCACAGCATCTTTAAGCATGTGTAGAGCACTGTCAAAACACAAGTCCTCAAACTTTAATGAGACAAAGATCTTTGCTCTCGGGAGTTCCCATCAGCACAGCAAAATGAGTGATGATGGGCATCTTCTTCCAGAACGTCTGAGGCCCCAGTTATGAATTTACTTAAAAATTTTTAAAGTCTGTGATTACCAAAGTGATATGTTCAGAATCATTTTCTGAGGTACAGAAGTTTTTATTTCCTTATTAAAACTTCTTGCTGTTCAGAGGAAAGTATTTAGTAATACATAGAAGTAAGTAAACCAAATCTCATTTCCAACAACAAAAGAACAACAAAACATTCCAGGTCTTTGTAAGTTACAGGTCTTTGTAAGTTACAGGTCTTTGTAAGTTACAGAGTGTCAGCTAATCTCTTGGAAAATTCCTGGCTTTCTTTGTCGCTGGCACAGGGTCTATTAGGAATAAAAGCCAAGACATCAACCCACATTCCTGTGGCCATGTGTTAAATTGTTGAAGACAAACACAGCAGGTCAGAAGGAACTTGGACCTCTCCTTCCCTTCGAAGTAGATCCTTCCACACAGGAGAGTCACTATGAGCATTTTTAAAAGACCATAAAATGAGAGAATCAAGTAAGCAATGCTAAGGCTTTCTCTACAATCGATTGGATTGTGTTTATTGATCAATAATTAAATGTTTACATATTTCTTCATTTTGAACTGCTTCCAGTTCATCCTCGTTATCTAAAAGCAATGCACTGTCTCGCGGGCAAGTTCGGCCCTGCTCTCTAGAACAGGGATCATCCGGGGACTTGTAGTAGCATCGGGGCTATAAGGGTCAGGGGCTTCAGCTCCTGGGTACGCTGCACATTCCCCCTTCTGTCCCCCCTGGAGAAGGCAGCCCTCAGGATAACAGTGGGACACTACTGCGTTTGCACGGCAGGGGTTAGACAACTGAGGTATGAGACTGCCCCTTCCCTCAGCCCTGCCTTTCTGGACAGGATAACAGGACGCCAGTGGTGGGGAAATTACAAGTAGCTGGCAGCTCCAGTGGCCCCAGTGACCCCAGTGGCCATCTGCAGTCTCATCTCTCTGTCCCCCCTCCCTCTCTCCTTGGATCCATGAAAAGACCACTGTTTATCACAAAACATCAGGCTCCCAGGTCAGGAAGGAAGTCAAGAGGGCAGGACCATTGCCCCTCTGTCTCTGACTCAGCGACAGCGATACCCAGGACACAGAAAGCCAGCTGTTCAGCCACCGTTTACTGGCATCGCTAGTTTGGAAGAGCCAAACAAAGATCGAAAACTGGAGGAGCTTTGCTTAATTGAAAAGAATACAAGCCTGAATTTTGTTTTCGTGGTTTCAGGAAAAAAAAAAAATTGTGATTGCTGATTGGGAGAGCTGTCTGAAATATTGGGCATCTCTCTGCCCCTTTCCCCTGCTGTGTTTCTGTTTTATTAGTGCAGTCTTTATTCTGCCTCTTAAACCACTTGATGGTTTTTCAGTTCTGCTGCGATAGCCTCACTTGAACAGCAGTTGCCTATTGTGGATCTACTAAGTGGAGTGTCGTTTCGTTACACTGATTATTAGTGAGTGCTGATTTTATTATCTGTCTCTAAAGCTATATTTGAATGACACTCTCAGAGGGACATTCTTAGATTCAAGGTCAAGAGGGACCGCATGGATCAGTCCTTAGTTAGGAGAAGGAATAAAAAAGCCCACTCACACTTATTAAGCACCTGCTGTGTGCAAGATGACACATTAGGTGCCCCCTCGGCAGATTTTTCTTCACAAGCGGCAATTGAATGAACTTTATTATGGCACACATGTGTTCTCTTTATTTATTCATGCCTTCCTTTGGTCCTTAGAATTCTTAACAGCAAACAGAGTTTCCCAAAATACATTGGATGATATGACACATCTTTTAATCCACCTGGGTGCTATTTTTACGTGGAATAAATGTCATTTCTATTATGTGAAGTGAACTAAATTTTATTTCCATCCCTCTCCTTGGGAATGAGTGCCTCCTAGCAGGGATCCAGATTTACAAGGTGCAGATCAACGGAAGTCTCAGATTGACTCTGCACCCTCTGATTTGTGAAGTGAAGTCGGCGCCCTCATCCCGGCTGCACGCTGCATCGCCGCCTTCTAGTGCCGTGGTCATGGGATGTGCTAGAACAAATACAGAGCATACTGCATTTGAAAGAAGAGAACCCAGAGCTGCTGTGGTTGACCTTCTGCTCTGACAGGATATGGCGGATCAAAAACTCAAGAGCAAGAAAGGAGGATTGGAGCAGAGGGACTTGTCCCTGCAGATCTCAGCGGGTGCCAGGCACGGAGCTGGGGTCTTTGCTAAAATGCTCTCGAATGCTCACTTCAACCCTGAAACAGAAGAATCCACTCTATGGGCAAGCAAACTAAGAGTTAAGGTTAATCAATCTTCCTGAGGCCTTGGGGCTCAGCGGTCCTAGCACTGGGGTACATAGCAGCCTCCCCTGAAAGCCTTCGGGCTCTTTCCACTGTTCGCAGAATGGTGCTATCACTGTGAACAGGCAATAGGAGCCAGGTGCTGGGCCTGGGAGGCTGCTGAGAGCACTCTGAGAACATTGGGGTCATCGTCGCTGTTTGTGTCTGGACAGATTAAGGTTCTGCCCCGCCTGCCCCTTTAGCAATCCATTTTTACATCTGCCATCTGTGAACCCATTAAATATTTAGCTGATACTATCTTTGAAGGTAATTGATTCCTTACCCTATCTGGCACCAAGTGATGCAGTTCTTACTTTTATTTGTCCTAAGTCTGCTTCCTTCAATCAATCTAGTATCTGGAGAACTAGTCTGAAGTCACCCTATCCGCTGTCTTTATAATTTCAGAGACGTGGGTTGTTGAATTATTGAAATGTCTATGTCAGACAAAAAAATGTAATCCTCTGGACATTTATCACAATTAAACCTCAGTTGTTAATATTATCATTCAGACAGTGGGAGATGGATTCTAGTAACCTCCAGACCTCCACCTACTTAGTTGGCCCCAGAATTATAAAGGACTGCTCATGTATCTGCAGTCTATGTGATAAACTTGGAAGAAAAACAAAATCGAGCATTTCAGTCCAGGCTCCGTGAAAACTATGATAGGCTTAGCATCCAGACACTAAAGGACGTTAGGTGAATAGATAAAATAAGTCAGGTTTGGGGTCAGTAAAATTTGAATAGACATTGGAAATGTAAGCCCAGGTCCCCAGAGTATAATTTTTCAGGCTTCCTGTTCTCATGACCACCAACACCAGCTACAACACAGGTTGTTCCAGGAATGTGACCGCTTATAAAAATTCTCAAGTAGGACTCTTTTACAGATGCAGGAATATGCCTGTTATCTGTGGTGTGTCCGCACAAAAGTCTTTCTGCCTTTGTGCCTGTGCATGCTAACCGGTTGGGAGAGCTGCTGTGGGCTTGGACCCAGATGGAACACTCAGGCTCGCTTTGAACTTGACATGAAAGGACTCTCCCCCTCTGTGGTTGCATTATTAGTACCTGGTAAATGAGAAGCTAGCCTCTGTGGCTGTCCTTCTTAGGGGTAATAGAGGGGCACCCTTAAAGCTAGACATCATCAGTGCAGCAGGAAAGAAGCTCCACTTTCCCCAGTGTCATCAAGGAGAGAGATGTTGCTGTAAAATCTTCTTTTTTCATCTTCTGCAACATGAGGGTCAGTCTGCACGTTGGGCCTTTCTGCTCTCTGTTTCTGTTGAGACAGTGGGGAAGAGCGGGTCTTCCCTGAGAGCTTCTGGGGGAGCACTCGCAGGGAATCTGAATGGGGAAAGAAAGAAAAGACAACAGTCTAGAGCTAGGGGAGGCTGTAGCCACATTTTATGTTTTGGAGAGCACGTGACTCAATTTCCAAGGTGACCAGAGGCCCTGGTATAAAGTGACAGACTCAGTTTCAAGCAGGCCATTCATCATTTCTAGATGCATGAGAGAAAGTGTCTGCCCTTCAATCTTTCCATCACTGAGTTTGAACCTCAGGATCTGGGGGCTGCCCGGAGGCCATAGATCAATCTCTTTGCCCACCGCCACAGCAGTATCCAGAAAGCCACTACTTTCAAGGTGGCAAAGCCAGCAAAAGCTGTAGCTTCTCCCTCCCATGCCACATCCATAGATCGAGGGGCAGGAACTGGTGGAGTACGTCCATAGCTAGAGAGAAACTGCAGCCTCCGGAATGAGAGCAAAGCGCTTCCCAGGAAGACAGGCTCGGAACACAGAGGCTCCACACCCTTGCCTTGCAAAGCCTTAGGGAAAGGGCATGGGCTTTGAATAAAACATTTACAGGGAAAATTACCAACGGCACCACACTAGGGATGGTGTGTGTGTGTGCGTGTGTCTTGCTGTGGCTGTCTCCCTAGGGTCCAGCACCACGTCTGAAACACACTGGGTCTGCAGCAGATTATGGGTGAATCCATGGACAGTTTCTGATTCTGGACGGTTAGGGGCCTTTGCAGAGTCTCCCCACCCTGAGTCCTTGCTCTAACTAGCAGTGGGTTGGGTTAAAATATGAATGTGTCACCATACATTAAAAAAAGTGACGATTGAGGGATTTGTGATTAAAAGTGATCTTTGTGCGTTGCTTCAATCAGGCAGATATACAACTGTTAGCTCTTAATTGAGGACTGTTCGTAGAAGAAAGGGAAAATTGATAAAGGTCTTCTGAAAAAGATGTATTAGGGCACCTGCGTGGCTCAGTCGGTTAAGTGTTTGCCTTAGGCTCAGGTCATGACCCCAGGGTCCTGGGATCGAGCCCCGCATCGGGCTCCCTGCTGTGCTTCTCCCTCTCCCCTGCTTGTGCGCTTGCTCTCTCTCTCTCAAATAAATAAATAAAATCTTTAAAAAAAAAAGGTGTTTTAAGAGCTAAAACTAGGGGAAATCTCCCAAAGTATAAAGTCAAGAGAGAAAACCCAGATAGAGAATTGTTTTAATAGAAAGATGGGGGAAAAAAAACTAAGACCAAACAATTCAATAAATAGGAAATGTAGACAACTTAATACCAAACTAAAAGAATAATAAGACTCCATCATATCTAATTGCCAAATATTTTTTAAATACATGTAGCATCCCATCATGTCCAGGATGCATGGTAGCATCCCATCATGTCCAGGATGCATGGAGTCAGGAACACCACTGAGAGGAGAACAAATTGGATCGAGTTTCTGGGAGAGAATTTTGCCAATATATCAAAACCGTTGAACCAGCAAATGTATTATTAGGAATTTATCCTAAGAAAATTCCAGATATGTAACCAGAATTATGTTCCTTTGTGATATTAGACCATTGTTTATGGTTGTGGACAGATGGATGCAATTTAAAGTTCACCAGCAGGTGTTGGGCTGTTTTGAAGAATCTTCTGCAGCTACCGAAACCCTAATGTGTAGAAAGATAGCAGGTGATGCAGGATACATTGACCGAATGATATTGCAGAACAATATGTACATTATGAATACAATTACACAAAAATCTACACACGTATGTTAACCCTGGCATTTGTATTCTGGTGGCATTATGGATATCTCTGCTTTCCTGTTTTTTCCCCCAAACTTCCTACGTAAATCAGAAGAGACTTTTTGGTTGTGTTATTTTGTGTTGAGGGGAGAGGCAGATGCTAAGGGTTTAACTTGGAACCTCGCGGGGTTCGGGAAGGTTGGCTAGCCCCACCTGTGTCACCAAAGGATGAGACTTACAGCAAGTGTCCCAAACTTCAGAGGAAGGAGTCGTTGTTTGGTGCTTTAAGCAGATTTCCTCGTCATTTTGAGTGGGGGAAAAATAGCTTCCATACCAAGTGCTTCTGAGGTCTTATTCTAATCCCCTTTCAAAAACTTCTCATTTCATCCTTAGCTGAGAGCCCGGGGACAAAGCAATTCCACTTAATATGTAAAAGCTGAGATTCACGTGGAACCTGCAAAGGAACTCTATTTCTAGGAAGTGATTTGAAGTCTTTTAGCTTTTGCCTGTGTACCGAGTGTGGGCGCTGGGGGCCCGGGGTGGGGGGGCGACACCGTGACCCCGGGAAACAGTGCCTGCTAAGAAGGCAGCAGATTATAGGAGGTGGAGTGGCTGAACGGGCATCATGGCTAACCCCAAACACATGGGGCACCCCAAGCCCACTCTCAGGGCTTCACACACTTATGTAGATACAATTCATTTCCGTTTCTAGGATCACTGTACTGCAAGCAAGACTGCCCTTAGAAGCCTTTTAATATTTACCTTTCCTTCTTACTTTTTTAACAAGTAAATCATCACTACCTAGGCTCCGAGGGTTAGTGCCCTGTGCATATCTTGCATCTCCATTTTTAGCCAGGAGAGCTATACTCAAATATTGGTACTACGGAAGATACTGGCCTTCTAGAAAACCCTATTTATGCTATCTTTATATATGTTTGTGTGTGTATGTGTATGTGTAGGGGGTGTGTGTGTGTGTGTATTCAACTCACTATAAAAATAGATTTTGAAAAAAATATGTAAATTTACTCCATACTCTGTGGATTCTAATGAATGAGACTTTTACAAATCATACGAGTCATACAATTTACAAGTCGTATTTCAAGGAATCTCTCCATTTTATGTCTTAACAGTTAGGTTCCTTAATTTTACTTAACACATACACAGTTGGATCAAAGTCATATTTTACTTTTTTTTCTTTAATTAAAAATAACAATTTACATCTCAAAATGAGAAATTTTACCAAATCTAAAGGATCTCTGCCTATGGAGCAAATGCTACATAGCACCTTATGTTGTGCATATCAAGTGTGATTACTGGCCATTAGGAAAAAAAATTGATAAGATCCCTTCCAGAAAATAAATCCAGTCCAAGTCCAGAAACTGGTTGAAATAGTCGGCCTACAGAGCAAAAAGCAAATAAGCAAGTCTTTTTAATCGTGACTAGTGCCAGGCTTGTTGATAACAGCCTTAGTTATGAGTGAAGGGATTGAGACACACTTAGCCTGTTTCATGGGAAGAAGTTTATCTTACACTGTCAGATGCTGCCTAAGTCACTGCATTTCCCTTTCATCGGAAAATGAACTAGAGCAATATTCTCTTTTTTTTTTTTTTCCTAAGGGAGAGAAGACTTTCTCTTCAGTCACTGAGCAGAGAAAATGTGAGCTCTTAAAGCATCTTGTGAAAAGAGTTTCTCTGTCTACCTCACAGGGTTATCACAGCTATTATAAGGCATTATTCAAATGTGAATACTATTACTGATTTGCCAATAAGAAGATATGAACAAGAATTAAAGGATCCATGAACTAGGGAAACCAAGAAACATTTCCCTTCACTTCCCAGAGACCTTGAGCATGTTTCTTCCTCTCCTATGCTCTGCTGTGCACTTTCTCACCACCTGACTGCCCTCACGACCTTCTGCCTGGACTGTGACCTTGGAACCCAGAGGGATCCTAACACAGCACCACTCTCATGCTCTGGTTCCATAGACTTTAGGGATGATCCAGAGTCATCCTGTGTTTTATGTCTATGGTGGTTTCCCATCTGACCCCCAGGAGGACAAAAGTCCCCCAAGAGCTGGGCCTCTGCCGACCACGCCTGTATGCAGCGCCCCGCACGCAGCGTCCGGAGCCAGGGCCTGCTAAGGAGGGAGCTGGCCCTCAGTGCAATCCTGTAATTATGGGATAGGGTTTTCGGCTCGTCCCTCCCTTGTTCAGCAACCCAAAGTGCTTGCCTATTGCTCATTGTATCTAAACCAGATCTTTTATCAGTGCTCCCGTTCTGGGCACTTAACCTCTTACGGCCTGGCCATGCAGTCAGGAGTTCACTTTGCACTGGTTTGTTTTAACTGTTGTTGGAACAATGCATTTCCTTCTGATTGTTCTCAAGCTTTTTCTGCCCAACCAGAGTAAAAACACCTTAAGTACATGGACTTTGTATTTGTTGGTTTTTATCCCCCCTCTCTTGAGACACCTTGCACATCAAATCCCTTAAACACGGTAGGTATTGGCAAATGCCTGTTGACAGATGGACTTAGACACAGCATTTCGCTTTATTTGTTTGTTTGGAAGAGAGAGGTCAAGAGGGCTCAGCCTCTAAAAGCATTTTTTTGTTCATAGTGCAGCCACGGTTTTGAAGCTCTCGCAGCAATTGCCACCCACACACAAGGAAAAAGGATTTCTGTACATTTCTTAAAAAATTGGCACTGCTGCTTTCAATGCAGCCCAGCTATATTTCATGCCAGTGGCACGTTGGAAATAAAGAGAAACAGCAGAGGCCCAGAAAACGCCTCTAGTTCTTCCCCATTCCCGAATTCTCTATCAGTCCTGACATCTGGCAAGAGAATATTACTCTGGCAGCAATTCTATAAGCGGAGCTGCAGAGGCAAGGTCACTGTTGCTATTGGATTAACCCAAGTCTTTGTGTCTAGAGACGTGGTGGTGGGCACAGGGCGCTGGGGACGGGTTCGGAGTAGAGTTTACAAGAGGAGCCCAAGCATGGCAGCTCTGTCTCCAGGCCAGATCGGCTCTCCTGAAGGGTGTGCTGAAATACAGATTGCAGGGGGGCCCCCCACCCCCAGCTTTTGATTCGGTGGCTCTAGGGGGGCTGTCGGTGGGGCTTTTGTGCTTTGTGTCTCTAACACATTCCCAGAAGATGAGGTCAGTGTTGATGCAGGCTTCTCGCTTTGAGAACCACTGCTGGGACGGAGGGCAGAGCAGGGTGTCCCAGTGGATTACAGGATGGCATGGGAGGATGGTGAATCTGCCAGTGATGGGTGTTCTGGGTCAGCTCCAGGAACCCTGAACCTGGTCAGGCGCCAACATTTCAACCAGCCCTGATGTGGGGCAACATCCACACTCACCTGGAGACAGACCAGGACCTGGGCAGTGGTGCTGACCACTTCTTGTCATGGCCTTTATAAGAAGGAACAGTGTCCTGGAGTCCATAGTCTGTCTGGGACATGAGGGGGTGGGGGCGTATTAAGGAGGGCACATGTCGTAATGAGCACTGGGTGTTATGTGCAAAGAATGAATCACGGAACACTACATCAGAAACTAATGATGTACTGTATGGTGACTATCATTACTAACCAAATCTCATCAATTTTTTAATGGAAAAAAATCATATTCATATTAAAAAGTGATGCATAGTCACTGAGTGAAAGTGATGAGATACAGATAAATAAAAAAATAAGTAAACCAACAAATACACGTAATCCCACCACCAAGAAAAGGCCACGGGACACATGAGAGATTTCAAATCCTTCTAAAGGTTGGGAAGACAACAGGATTGCTTCTTCTAGTGAGTATTCCAGCCTTGCAGTTGTCTGATTCAAATTATCTTTGCCTTTTGTTATCTGCTGCATTGGATTTTGTGTTACCATTGGCAACCTCTTAATATCAGTGAATGACAGGTCCCAGAGCTACTCCAGCTCCGAGAAAGCAAAAACCATAAAAACAGCTAATGTGTGTATTTTCATAATAGGGACCCAGTAATGGGAGCTGAGCAGATGCGCGGCTCCTTGTAACTGTGGCATCAAAGCCTTCAGCCACATTAAGGACTAGGAGTGTTATCATCTGTGGTTATTAAGGGTTCTATGAAGGAATCGCAAAAAAAATAATAATAATAAAGTTAGCCACTAAAAATGTTGTATTTGAAAGACATGTGGGCACTTGGAAGTATACTCTACTGTGGGGATTTTCCAAACCTGCGAAGGCCAATTTCAAAGACAGAAACACTGATGGGCATCTTTGGGGTCCCAGCCAGAAAGCAACAGGGCATCTATCTTGCTCCTGTAGTAGGAACGACAGCAGAAGTGTGACCGTCCTCATTCTTTCATTTTGTGTTCCTTTGAGAAATATTCCTTGGGTGTGAGGTAAATGAGAAGATTGCCTTTATCCTTCTCTTACACTGCCTTGATTTTTTATTTTTAAGAAGGAAAGCACAAGCACTCCTCCACTCTGAAAGTGTTAATGGCAACGGCTGGCCTCTCTTTCTCTCCTGCTTCTCCGTATCTGTGGTTCGCCACAGCCACAGTTGCTGGTCACTGTTGCAATGTAAGATCTCAGGGTATTCGACTCCGGCCAAGCCACAGATGGACCATTGCACTATAAACCCGGTGCCTCCCTTTAAGGGCAGCATAAATGTGGACAGTTGAGTGTGAGCAGGATAGTGATGGACCGTGAGGCTCTAGGAGGACTAGTCGAAGACATTTGTCAGGTTAGCCTGGAGAAGAGAGATCAGGTGTGAGCATGGGAAAATCTGTGATATGTCTCTGGAGATAGTTGAAGCCTTAACCAGAGAAAGAGGGAGTGCAAATCAGCTGTGTTGTTTCTTACAGGAGAACTTGGATTCATATGGAAGGACATTTAATAAACAACTGATTTATATTCCAAATGAGAATAAATCTTAGAATTAGATTTGAGAAATAGATTGGGTCTTCTAGGGGAATTGTAAGCTCCCAGTCACTGGAAGGTTTTTTTTAGTCCGAATGGGCACATTTCAGAAATGTCATAAAACAGATTCCATCCCTGGATTGAAAGTTGTCATCCATGTTTAACTATTGTTAAGAGCTAAGGCTTTATGATACGGGATCAGTACAACACCATCCTGATCAAGCTTCCCACCCTGATTCATCCAACTCATCCTATTATTTCTATCAGAATGATCTGTTCACCGATGGTCGAATGTTCACAATTGTGTCAAGTATCAGCGGTGACTCTGTACTGCTGGTCAGGTGACGTCCAGCGACCTGCCGCTCTTGTTTGGAATATACCGCCAACGGTTCACTCCCTCTCAACAGCTGGTCTCTGTTACCTCTCCCCACAACATCTGCCTTCCACATTTCTCCTTTCTCCCAATCATCGGGCAGAACTCATATTCCCAAGGAAGCTACATGTGACGACTCCTCTCCTCTGTCCTCTTCTGTATATAGATACAGACATTAGAAGGTAGAGAGACAGACAGACAGACGGAGGGACAGAGAGAGACAGGTGACTTGACTTCCTTCCCCTGTGTCTGTTTTTAAAACACATCCCAGAAGATAGGTTTTTCAACTTCCTATCTTGTTTGTCTTTTAGACAATGGGCATTAGAAATATTCTTTCCCCGTGTCTACTGCTGGATGAAATTAGAAAGGAAAGGACGGGAGAGGAGGGGAGGGGATGGGAGGGAAGGAGAGGGGAGGGAACATCTCTGTAACAGTGGAAAGCGAGAAAATATCTTATTTTATTCTTGGATTCATGTGGATGGAGCCTGGCTGTCAGCAGCCAGCTTTTGGCCTGTTGGCACACTTGCCTACCATGGGCACAGAGAGGTGCGGTATAATTAGAGCTGGAACAGAAGGCTGGAAGATACATTGTTCTCAGGATGTTTAAATCCTTGTAGAACAGTGAACTATCTCTCACACACACACACACCCCACACACCTATATACCAAGCTTAACTCAGAGGGTATCAAGCGTAAGAAGCAAAGATACATAGCTATTGTTCTATCTTTAAAGTGAGAAAAGAATAGCTGGGTGTTTTGTTTTTAGAATGAAGGAATTAAACAATTGACCAAATTTCATGGGAAATTATTTCCTTTCTTTCAGGTGTTTAGATTCAAATCATCCTAATACATGTCATCTTTAGTCGTAAAATATTTGCAAACAAATACTCGGAACTGGGTTGTACTTAATCATGGAGCCGTTTACTCAGGACCCACACATTTCAATTATTATTGAAATCTAATAATCTCCACCAAGTATTGACTGCTTAGTGAGAGTGATAATTTTACTTAGAAGGAATAATTTTTCTAATATATTTTCTATAGAATTATTTATTTATATTGCACTTTATTCCAAAGACGTTAAAGATATCTTGGTAATTTTTGGCTTTTAGAGCGATTTTTTTTTATCCACCCTTAAACAGTATCTTAGATGTTTTATATACAGAATTCTTGTAAAAGGCTTAATACTTAAGGCATGGAAATCCTGAGATTATTTTAGGAGAAAATTTGATATTTAATAGAGCCAGCAAATCAAATACAATACATTAAAAGAAATAACAGGAGAAATGTTTGGCTTCTCATGTTAAGGATTTTATAGTCTCTGGGCTTCAATCAAATCATTGAGTCTTGTGGTTTGTCTTGTGATTTAATATTAAATTAAACTAAATGCATGCCTTATTGGCCCACAATTTGCCTTTTAAAATGTAGCATCCGCCCACGTAGAGCGAAGATAAACATTTTACCGAGAACTTAGTTTAGCCTCAGAGTTTCCACTTGGAGCATTTGCTTGTGTCTTGGTACGTTATGAAGTAAGTATTCTGAGGGAGAAACAAAGAATATATTCTCTGGAAAAAAAAAAAGAGCTGCCATGTGCAATTATTTAAAATTACTTAAATTTTAAAGAAAAAAATTAATTAAAATAGTTAATTGATTCTAGTTAATTCACATGAGAGCAGAAATAAAGATGTATCCTGACTGACAACTTAAATGCCAGTTATTTTCATTTAAAAACAGTTAAAACTGTGTCTCCAGTTTAAGTGAGCAACTTACCCATTCTTAGAAAGCAGTATATACACAGTGCAGTAGCAGCGGATCACCTTTTCCAAGAGTATATTGATCACTGTTTTATTTTTAAAACATATTATTAGTTCTTGGAATATTGTTTTACGAATGCTACTTTATACCTGTCTCAGCCTCTGGAATTGCGTTGTACAACAGTGTAGCCACTACTCATACCTAACTACTTAATTTAAATGTAAATTAATTAAGGTTAAATAAAATTTGGGGCGCCTGGGTGGCTCCGTCGGTTAAGTGTCCGATTCTTGATTTCGGCTCAGGTCGCGATCTCAGGGTGGGGAGTTCAACCCCCACACCGGGCTCCGTGCTCAGCGGGGAATCTGCTTTTCTCCTTCTCCCTTTCTGACTCTTCCCACTACCCCAGCTTGTGCTCGCGCTCTCTGTCTCTCAGATAAGTAAATAAATCTTTTTAAAATATACTTTTTTTAAATAATAAACTAAAATAAAATTTAATTTTAAATTCACACTTCAGGTGTTCAGTAGCCGTGTGGCTAGTAGCTGTCATGATGGGCAGCACAGATATGCCACATTTCCATCATCACTGTAAGTTCTTTTGGAAACCATAGCTTTAGATTATTTCCTTTCTTGGGGCAGAGATGGGCCTTCATGTGGACTTACCACGCTCCCGTGCTGCACTTGGCCTGTCTGAAAGGGCAGCATTGCTTACAGCCATGTGGGCTCTGGAGACCAACTCCAATACTTACAAGCAAACTTGGACGTCCTTCTGAGGCTTACTTTTCTTTTTTATAATGAAATTAATGTCTGCCTAACAAAGTTGTTCTAATGGTTAAATGAGATAATCCATTGCTTGAAATCTAAAACAGGAAGAATTATGTATATTCTAGCTATTAGTGTTCTTACAGTTATTTTGAAAACTTAGTATTTGTTGAAGGAACAATTAAATGAGTGATGTTACTGGTGTAGCTTCACTAGTCCAGAAATATCCCCCCAAGCACACAGACTTCTCCAGTTTTCTATTACTTTTCTCTTTTTTATTCTAACAGTAAATACTCATAAGCCTATGTAATTGTGACAAATAAAATGAAAAATGTTATTCTTTGGAATATATGAAAATTCTGAGTAGAAATTATAAAACAAATGTCTCCTATAATCAGACACTATCATTTTAAAAGCTTTTTTTATTCAGCAACTTTTTGAAACATAGTTCATGTATTGTTCTACACACAATTTCATATTCTGTTTCTTTCACTAAAAATTCTATTAATATAGTTTTTCTGTATTATTAGGAAGAGTCATATTTATAGCTAAGAAATACTTTTTATTACAAATGCTAGACACAATTGTAGATACTTTTAAAATATCATATCAATGAATGAGGACAAAATATTTCAAAAGTGAGACCTTAAATATTTTACTTAATTATTTATTTTTAATATTTAGGTGACTTTTATGTTTTCAGAGAACAGTGTTATTTTTAAAGGAGAATTTCTAATCTCTAAATGTAAGAGCAAGTAGCCAGCAGAGTCCTTTCTGATATACTTTAAGTTTGAACCCAACAGGAAGGTTCTTTGCTTGGGTAAAGCAAAGCAGCAGCCAATGACAAAGGGATGGATAATAAAGACTGATCCATTGTCATACTGCAGAATAATTAGGTCTCTGCGATTGAGACTCTGATTTTAAGAAAGAGAGAAAAACTATTCATTAGAATCCGAAACCACTTATAAATACATAGCTTCAGCATATCGCACATAAAATATCTCCATTCCACTAATATTTCAGTGATACTACTAAGAACAGTGAGTTTTTTATGCTAATTAAATTACGGCTGTTCAACGTGTGACATTTTAAAGCACCTGTTCAGTGTATTTGTTATGTTGAAAATGTAAAAATAACACTTTGGTGTAGAGCATCTACAAGCCATCCATATGCCCGAGTGTCCATATGGTTCTATAAATTTTCAAAAGCGTTCCTCTCCCATTGGAGAAAGAGATTTTTCGTTAACTCCCAAGAGACCACTTATTTAGTGACTACTGTCCTTTCACCTTACCACACTGCCGTTCCCTTAATGCGCGATTACGACATGCTCTATCGATTGTAGCAGCAACAGCCTACTCAGAATTAATCTCCATCTTTCTCTTATGGCCATACAGATTTATTAAGCTTAACCACTTTCCATTTTATTGCTAACATCAAAATATGTAAATGACAAGTAACCACTTTTCCAAGGGTTGTTTTTTAAGTAGATGGCATAGCATCCCACTGGAAATTAACCGTAAAGTTGAAGTCAATAATTTTAGACCTAAACTATCTATTATTGCTTTATATTGACGAAACACATACAGAGGACTAACAAGCCGACATGAAAAATTGAACAGTTGATGAGAAATATGTGATAACTGTGGTTTGGAAAATGAAAATTTCTGTAATTTTCCTCACTATAACTTTTCTACAAGACATTGTTTCTTGTCTTTGCTAATCATTGTGAAATTACATTTAGCACCGTTCTCTTTCTGGCTGTTTTACTATTTCGGTAAAGTAGAAGAATAGAATAAACGAGCCACCCGGAACGCTACAGGTGTAGATTAGAATCCTCTCTTTCTCCCTTGTGTCTTTCGTTTGTTATTTCTTCACGTGTGCCCATCCAGTGCTAGAACAGGGAAGTAAGACACCATTGCGGCAGCCAAGAAGCAGGTGGCATTTCGGCAAAGTTCTACTGTGTGTCTGAGAACCACCTTAAGAGAAGTGAACCCAGGGCTCCATGGGATCAGCTTGGGCTTGTGAGCCTCTGAAGCCAGTGCCGGTGACCTCAAAGCAGTGACTCCTGAGCTCAGTCCTGAAGCAAGAATAGGATCCCGCATGGGCAGAGGTGGGGGGTGGGGGGTGGGAGAGACCACAAAGGTGCAAATTAGTCCGCTGGCTGAAGTCCAGAGAATGAGGCAGCGGCCGTGCCGAGAGACAGCGGTAGAAAGGAACCGGGCCAGGCTAACAGACTTAGAATGACAGCCGGGCGAATGTTGATTCTGTCCTCCAGCCTCTGAAAAGGCTTCAGGATGTGTGCTGCAGTGACTTCATCTGCTGATCTGATTTGCTGGGTAGGAAAGCAGTCTGGGGAGTGACCGTGAGATGCCCAGTGGCTGTCAGTCCTTCTTCCCCACTGAAATATTTCCATCTGCTGTCCATCCCAGGGAGACTATGCTCTGGGCCAGGAAACTGACTAAAATTCAGAAGCTGAAGACTGATAAGCTCGGCAGTTTCAATGCTGTGAAGCAAAGACTGAGTAAAGGTGATTCTCCCTTGTGCCACGACAGACCAGGCGAGCTTCTTGGGATGGAAAAGGCCTTTCCTGACAGCACTCAGATGGCCCCGGGAAAGCCATTGTATCTTCCAATAAATGACGAGTGCATTAACAAAGAGTGATTAAAATCAGATAGACTTTTGATAGGTAGAATTGAGCATGGGGGGGTGGCAAAGAGGAAGAGAAAAGTGTTCCACGTGCTTAAGGAAGCTAGAGGGTCCGTATTATCTAGTATGTAGGGAGGGTGGAGGGGCAGTTATGAGAAGTAAGACCGGATTGAGTAGTGGTTCCTTCCCAGTGAGAGCACAGGGAACATCTAATTTGGTGGTCAGTGAAGAGCCAATGGAGAGCATTAATGAGAGAGTGATGACATGGCTGGAGCCGTGCATTAGTACTTTGAATCTGGCCCTGGAGTAGAAGCTTAGCAGGCACATTGCCATGGGGTGAGCACCAGCATGGCAGCCGGAGACACGCAGAGGAAGAGGGAATGGCAAGAGAAGGTTCATGTGCAGCATCTAAACTGAATCTTGGCAAGGTAGGAAGAATTAGGGAAGCCTCTTTGCTGGGATTTTCCTTCTGTTCAGTGCAGCCTGCAAAGCAAGTACTTTTATTTCCATTTTACAGATTAGAAAATGGAGGGACAGAGAACTAGTATGCATTGAGTACCTACCACTTATTATCAGAAATTTTTAATTTTTAGCCCTTGAGGCTGAAGCTGGAGTCCCCATGCACCGCAGAGGATCTGGGGTTCGTGTGGGTTAAACGCCACACAAATGTGTTCAACTCTAAAGCCTACAGTCCCCCACTCAGTGGGTTTCATCCTTTGCTGTGCACCAGCATTCCCTGAAAAGCTTTTAAGAAATGACAAAGCCTTGGGGCGCCTGGGTGGCGCAGTCGTTAAGCATCTGCCTTCGGCTCAGGGCGTGATCCTCGCGTTCTGGAATCGAGCCCCACATCAGGCTTCTCTGCTAGGAGCCTGCTTCTTCCTCTTCCACCCCCCCTGCTTGTGTTCCCTCTCTCACTAGCTGTCTCTCTCTGTCAAATAAATAAATAAATAAATAAATAAATAAATAAATAAAATCTTTAAAAAAAAAGAAAAAAGAAATGACAAAGCCTAGACCCAACCCCAGACCAATTAAATCAGAATGTTTGGGAACCCCAGTTTTCCACATTTTTTAAAGTCCCCTGTTAATTCTAAAGCACATCCAGGACGGAGAAACCCCACACTACTGAGAGACCTGAGCAAGCCTCTCAGTCGAGGGGTCCCCTCGAGGGGAATGTATCCATGGAAGATACATTCCAAGACCCCCAATGGATGCCTGAACCCACAGAGAGTACCGAGCCCTATATAGACTATATTTTCTCCTATACGTACATATCTATGTAACCTTTACTTTGTAAATTAGGCACAGTAAGAGATGAGCAACAGCAATGATAAAATGGAGCAATTGTGACAATAGACTGTATTCAAGGTTAGGTGAATGCGGTCCCTCTCTCTCACACGCAATACTTCACTGTGCTCTCCTTTCTTCCTGTGAGAACGTGAGAGGATGCAGTGCCCATGTGATGAGACAAAGTGAGGGGAATGACGTAGGCATCGGGATGCAGCGTTAGGCTACCACTGACCCTCTGACAATAAGAAAGAGGGTCATCTGCTTCCAGACCATGGTTGACTGTGGATAACTGAAACTGTGGCTAAGGGGGCACCTACTGTAAGTGGGTGGATGTGAGGAGTGATGGAGAAGGAAGAATCATAGATAATGCCATGGTTTGCAGCTTGGGTGATGGGAAGAATCACTTGGACCCAGATGGGTGGAGTCAGGGAGGTGAGCCTGGAACAGCGGTCAGGAATGGTTGTAGGGGTGCATTGACTTGGCGCGCTGCCACATAGATTCAGGTAGCGACTCTTGAGTCAGGTGCAGCCCAAGTGGGAGACCGGAAGTTCTGGGATGTGCAGATTTTCCACTTAGGGTTGACAGTGAATGCCCCTGATTTAGATGAGACCCGAGGACAAGATTTTAAAAAGGCCAAGAAAGGAATCCCCAGGTAACGAGACTCCCGAGTAAAGCAGAGAAAGCAGAAAAACTCATTTTCTTAGGGAATGTTTAAAATGGAAAGGTGAGGGGCACCTGGGTGGCTCAGTCAGTTAAACATCTGCCTTCAGCTCAGGTTATGATCCCAGGGTCCTGGGATTGAGTCCTGCATTGGGCTCCCTGCTCAGCAGGGAGTCTGCTTCTCCATCTGCCACTCCCCCATTTGTGCACTCTCTCTCTCTCTCTCTGTCTGGCAAATAAATAAATAAAATCTTGAAAAAAGAATAAAATAAAATGGAAAGGTGAGGTTTCAGTAGAGAATAAAGGTAAACTGACCAAAGATGCTAGTGTGAGTCAAGATAAGGATGAAATTAGCCTGGTGAGGTAAGGGGGCGACCAAACCAAGGGGGAGCTATCTTCATCTGACTCCTGGACCAAAAAAGGTCCAAAGGGCTTCTTTCATACAACATGCATTTATTGGGCGTGTAGTGCATTGCTTGGCACTGGTTGAGGCTCTGGGGCACAGCACCGAGCAAAAGAGACAAGGATACATGTCTTCCCACAGCTGACATTCCAGCAGGTGTAGCTGACAGGAAAAATACAAATTAAGTAAATAGCATTTAGGGTGTGATCTGCTGAGTGAGGAGGGGAGAGAGTGAATGAGTGATGGAGAATGCTGGTGGAGGATACATCAGTGTTGAACAGAGTGGTCCATGGAGATGTCATAGTCCATTCAGTCACAGTAACAAAAAACCACAGACGGGGTGGCTTAAAACAACAGAAATTTACTTCTCACAGTTCTGGATGCTGGAAGTCCAAGATCAGGGCGCTGGCAGATTTGGTGTCTGGTGAGGACCAGCTTCCTGGTTCATGGACAGCCATCCACTCACTGTGTCCTCACATGGCAGTGGGCACAAGGGAGCCATCTAGAGCCTCTATAAAAATGGCACTCACGGCATTCATGAGGGCCCCACCCTCAAGACCTAATCACCTCCCAAAGTCTCCACCTCCTAACACCAACACATTGGTCTCAACATATTACTTTGGGGTGGGGGGGGGCACAAATATTCAGTCTGTAGCAAGAGACTTTACCAAAAAGTTGAGAGAGTGAAGACTGGCAGAAGATGATAGAAGGAATCACATATCTGTGTGGGGGAATCAGCTAAAAATCAGCTAAATAAAAATTGTTATTTGGGGTTTCTACATAGACAGTCTTGTCATTTGGAGTCCTTAGTGCTCTGCCTCCTTGTCAGCACTTGGCATTGTCACGACTTTCTATTTTTTCTGTCCTAATAGGCAGGTGGTGGCATCTCATCACGAATCTTATTTGCATTTCCCTAATAGCTAGTAGTGTTGATGATCTGCTCATGTGCTTTCTTACCTTTCTTACTTTTGGTGAAGTTTCTGTTTAATTCTTTTACCCCTTCGTTAATTGAGTTTTATGTTTTCTTGCTGTTGAGTCTTCAGTGTTCTTTATATATTGTGTATATGAGTCCTGTGTTAGATATGTAATTTGCAAATATTTTCTTCTGGTCTAGTTTGTCTTTTTATTCCCTTAACAGTGTCGTTTGCAGAGAAGAACGTGTTTGTTATGATGAAGTCCAGGGTATCAGCTTTTCTTCATGACTCATGCTGTTGGTCAGGTCTAAGAAGCTTTTGCCTAACTCCACATGGTGAAGATTCTCTCCTATGCTTTCTTTGTAAAAGTTTTATAGCTTTTACATTTTATGCTTAGATCTTGCATTTGTTGTTTTATTATGGTAAAGTATACAAAACATAAAATTTGCCATTATAACCATTTTTAAGTGTGCAGTTCAGTGACGTTAAGTACGTTTCACACTGTTGCACAGCCATCGTCACTAGAACGTTTTTCATCTTCCCAAACTGAAACTCCATACCCATTAAACACTAGCACCCCATTCTCCCCTCCTCCCCAGCGTCTGGCAATCACCATTCTACTTTCACCCTCTATGATTTTGATTGCTCAGGTACCTCAGCTAAATGGAATCATACAGTATTCGTTTCCTTGTGACTGGCTTATTGTGCTTCGCATAATGTCCCCAAGTTCCATCCATGCTGGAGCAGGTGTCAGAATTTTGTTTTTGAAGCTGAATACTATTTCTTCCAATGTATACACCACACTTTGCTTATCCATTCATCTGTCGATGGACACTTGGGTTATTTCCACCTTGTGTTTACTTTTGAAGTCCAAAAAATTTATCTTTTCAATAATTCTGATAGAATTTCTATCCTCTTCTCTTGTAATGACATTTTACTGTTACACGATGCAATTTTCTTGTGTGTCGAGCAATAAGACATTTATATTTCTTTTTTAAGTTATCACAAATAACTGAAAAATGAAATGTACGTTAATAGTAAAGAGTATAAATTTGGATGAGTAGATTATTCTGTAAAAATAACAGAATTATTGCAATCAACTCCTGTAATAACTTATTATTAAATAAGTAAAAGAGCAGTAACACCATTGATTTGTCACTACTACCATGTCTGACCTTAGTGTATGCAGCTTATCAAAAATGCATTTCCCACCGGCTACCACTTGAAGTTCCTGAATCACTAGTGTTCAAGTTTCCCACAGTTTCTTTAGGATACATTCTATTTGTGAATGAAGGTATTTCTGTTCCCATAATATGTTTAAGAATTAGAATAAACATGCTGAGTTGAAATATACCTTGAAATGTTAACTTCTAAATTTATATGAAATATATATATTTATAATACAGAGATATTTGTATTATATAATTTCTATATTATAATAAAAATATAAATATATAAAAATAAATAAAAATGCATATATATAAATAGATATATATCATAATTATGTTGGACAAAATTTAAGATTTGCTTCGTGCATATAGATCACATTGGTCAATGCTAATAATACATACTCCTAAATATTTGGCTAACTATCAGAAATTGATCATGGTCCTAAAGAGAATATAGTTCAATGATTCATAATTTTATAATAGGTTAGGAAGAAAGAAAAAAACTATGGACACTATAGCTGGAGGAAAAACTCTTCTTATGAATATTCTTTAGCTTATTTGAAAGGTTATGCTTTCAATAAAATGTTTACCAGAAATCTACAGCTAAGACATTAAAACAAAAGACGACCAAAAAAAAAAAAAAAAAAAACCAGCAACTTTATATTCGTGTTTCATTTTGCTTATTCCAGGGAATTCTGGGAACTAGATTAAATATAAGGATAAACACATTCCAACTACCCACAAATGGCAAGGAGGCAAATAATGGAAACTCTGTTTCAAAATTGAAAAAGACCATCATCTGTGCTTGAGGCTGAGTAATGCTCCTGGTTAATCCACAGACAGAACTCTTTCTTGCCCAGAGAGCACCTCCCTCCGAGGAACAGTTAGAATATCGGGAAGAATATCTCTCTTCCTTGTGTCAGACCCCCAGTCAGCTCAGATCAAGGTAGTCTTATATCCTAAAGGAATACTGACAGCTAAACAGGTAAGTAAAATTCAGTGGGGCAAATGCTGGTAGGAAAAGTTCAGGGGTCAGGTGTCAGGGTCATTTAAGAAAAACTTTGTTGGGAGAAATACACTTTCCCAAGAAAATGATGTGTGACTGAGACTAAAGAATGTGTAGGAATCAGCCGGGAGAAAAGAGGGGCGAAGAAAAGTCCCCAGAAATAGAGAAATTCTAATAAGAAGGCTGCAAACCAAGGAGAAGCATGGTGTGTTGAGCCACTTGAGAAGAGTTAACTATAGTCAGGCGTCACAGTGCAGGGAGACCTGGGGACATAAGCAAGGGCGCCATCTGCACTGTAATTAGAAAGGAAGATGGAAAAAATGTTTAAAGACCATTGGGAATATGCAGTTGTGGTCATGATACCAGCAATGATCCAAGAGTTTGTAATGGCTCATGGATGGAAACCAGAGGAAGATTTTTAGAAAGACTCATGGCGGCAGACCCCTCAGGCAAAGTAATATGATGTCTGCCAGAAGCTTCGAAAGTTTTCCAATGAATTCAAAACTGTAGATACTGCAGGAGAGGGAAAAATTGAGGGATTATATAACTCGGAAACAATTTAATTGGCATAACTGTGTGTATTGAAAGTGTACAACCTGATAATTTTTGGCATATGTGTGCTCCTGTGAAGCCGCCATCACAATCAAGATAATGATCATCTCTATCACCCCTAAGAGTTGCCTCATTCCCCCTTGGTAATCCCATTCTCCTACACTTCGCTCCCTTCCTGCATCTGTAGGCAACAACTGATATGCTTTCTGTCGATGTAGATTACTTTGCACTTCCTAAAATTTTATGTAATGGGATAATAATATGATAGATATATATGTATACATATATACATATATGTATATATATATATATATATACTCTTTCTTTCTTGCCTGGTTCTTACACTCAGCATAATGATACTGAGATATATGTTATTGAGATTGTTAAAGTTCCCCATGTTGTAATATGTATCAATAGTTCATTCCTTTTCATTCATTCCATTGTATATATAGATCACAGATGGTTATGCAATTACCTGTTGATGGGCGTTTGGGACAGTCCCTGTTTGGGGCTATTAAAAACAAAACTGTGATGAGTAATCATGTGCAAGTCTTTATGAATCTAAGCTTTAATTTCCACTGGGTAAATACTTAGGAATGGAATAGCTAGGTCGTATGATAAATACATGTTTAACTTTTGAAGTAACTGCCAAACTGTTTTCTGAAGTGGGTACACCATTTTGCATTCCTGTCAGCAGGGTATGAGCATGCAGCTCCCTCCACATCTCTGCCAACACTTGGCAAGTGGTCAGTGTTTTAAATGTTAGCTATTGCAGTAAGTGTGTGGCAGTATTTTTAATTTGCATTTCCCTAGTGACTAATGATGGTGAGCTTATTTGCCATCTTTACATCTTATCTGGTAAAGGGTCCATTCACATCTTTTACCATTTTTTTTAAAGATTTTATGTATTTACTTATGTATTTAAGAGAGAAAGAGAGAGAAAGTAAGAGAGAGTGTGAGTGGGGGAGGGCGAGGGGCTGAGGGTTAGGGAGTGAGAGAATCTCAAGCGGACTCCACACAGAGTGTGGAGCCCAACACAGGGCTCGATCTCACAAGCCCAAGATCATGACCTGAGCCGAAACCAAGAGTCCGACGCTTAACCAACTGAGCCACCCAGGCGCCCGGACTACTTTTTAATTAGGCTGTTTTATTACTGAGTTTTGAGACTTATTTCTATATTCAATAACATGTCCTTTATCAGATTTACAAAAATATTTTCTCTCAGTCTGTGGCTCATCTTTTTAGTTTTCTAACAGTGTCTTTCAAAGAGAAGACACTTTAATTTGGATAAAGGCCAATTTATCAATCTGTTCTTTTATTACGGATCATGCTTTTGCTGTGACAGCTGAGAAATCTTTGCCTAATTCAAGATCACAAAGTTTTTCTCTTCTTTTCTTTTAAAAGTTTTATAGGTTGGGGTTTTATAGTAGTTCAGGTCTATTTTCCATTTAGTGGTAATTGGCGTGGATCAAAGTTTATTTGCATGTGAATGTCAAATTATTCCAGCACCATTTGTTGAAAAGACTATTCTTTTTTCAACTGAATCACCTCAGCTCCTTTGTCAAAAACCAATTGTCCACACATGTGGGCGTCTATTTATGACCCTTCTATCCTGTTCCATTGATCCATTTTCTCTCTCCTTGCAGCAATACCGCATTGTTTTGATAATTATAGCTTCATAATAAGTCTCGAAAGCAGGTAGTGTTGGTTATCCAGATTTGTTCTTTCATTAAAGTATTTTACAGATTCTAGGTAATTTGTATTTCCACATAAATTTTAAAATCAATTTGTCAGTGTCTACACACACACACACACCCCAGTGGGGATTTTGACTGGGATTGCATTGAGTCCGTAGATCAATCAGGGGAAATTTACATCTTTGCAGTGTTCAGTCTTCTGACCCGTCCGCCAGATATATCTCTCCGTTCATTAAGATGGCCTTTAAGTTCTTAGAGTAATATTTTAATGGCATTGCGTGCTAATTCTAACATGCCATTTGTGGGGTAATTTGTCATGAGTTGTGTTTTTCTGCTCTTTTACATGCCTGGTCATCTTGATTGGGTGCCACATACTGTGGATTTTAACAGCTTGGGTGCTAGAAATTTTTGTATTTCTGTTAATATTCTTGAGTTTTTTCCTGAAGTGCCGTTAATTTATTTGGAAACTTTGATCCTTTTGTGTCTCGCTTCTATGATTTGTTCGCTGGGTCCAGAGCAGAGTTGCTCTAGTCTGGATGGTGGAGATAGACGCTGCTCCCGGGCCAGCATGAGTATCAGGCACTGTCCTTCTAGCCTATTGCATCACGCTTTCCTTGGATAGTTATCTCATGTGTGCTGATCGATACCCATTGAATATTCAAGGGGACCAGCTAGGATTCTCTCTCAAGGTAGCTCTTCCCTCTTTGGAACTCTGTTTTGTGAACTCTGGCCAACTTGTTCTCCCCAGACTCTCCGCTCCATCTCCTCAACTCAGGGAGCTGGAAGAGTTTCAGGATTTCCCCTTCCCAAGCTGCAGTCTGGAAACTCTCAAGACAGCCAGCTTAGCACGGGTAGAACTCACCTAATTGGGAAAAATCTCTCGGGGATCATTGCCTAATATACAGTATCTTGAAAACCATTGTTTCCTTTGTTTTGTCTGTTTGGTTTCTTTCAGGAGGTAGGGTAAGTCTGGTCCCTGTTACTCCCTCTTGGCCAGAAGCAGAAGTGTAAGAGCATATAGTTTTAATTAAATTCATAGAAATGAATAATAACATTGATAGTTGCAAAAGTGAAGTGCTGGAAAGAGCCAGACATAGGAAGGGAGCTCTGTAACAATCCCAAAGAAAAGTCAACACGACCAGGAAGTTTCAAAGGCCCTTTCCCTTGCTCTTTTTTTTTTTTTTTTAAAGACTCCATTTATTTATTTGTCTGAGAGACAGCCAGCGAGAGAGGGAACACAAGCAGGCGGAGTGGGAGAGGAAGAAGCAGGCTCCCAGAAGAACATGGAGCCCGATGCAGGGCTCGATCCCAGAACCCCAGGATCACGCCCTGAGCCGAAGGCAGACGCCTAACAACTGAGCCACCCAGGCGCCCCTCCCTTGCTCTTTCTTAACCTTTCTGCTTCTTTGTATATAACTGAACATTTTCTTCTCCTCTTGTTGCTGATTTGACTTACAAAGTATTTTTAAGAATAATACTCAAGTTCAATTCATTCATGTGTAGAATGGATTGGTAAGAAAAACTGGAGATTTGGGAGAAATTTCCTTTTTAAAGGAATTTTGATACATTCTTGAAGAGCATGGGCTCTGAAGTCAGATAGACCCTCCTCATTTACTTTTTTGTCTAACGACATATTTAATTAGCACCTTTGCCAGAGGCCGTTCCCTAACTTTACACAGGTGGCAGTTCTTTACTTCAGGGAACGTTTAGGCACCTCCAAGCTGTATTACTTCCTAGCTTTCTGGCACTGTCAATTTACCTAGTCTCTCTAAGCCCCAGTACTTTTTCAGTAAAATTAGTATATGGTCGATCCTTCAGCACAGGTTTGGAGGGTGGGTCTGTGTGGGTCTACTTATACACAGATTTTTTTTTCAATAAATACAATACAGTACTATACTTCTCTTAAGATTTTCTTGATAACATTTTCTTTAATCTAGCTTACTCTATTGTAAGAATACAGTGTATAATACGTACAAAATATGTGCTAATTGACTATTAATCAGTAAGTTTTCCAATGAACTGTGGGCTATTAGTAGTAAAGTTTCCGGGGAGTCAAAAATTATATGCAGATTTTCAACTGTGTGTAGGGTCAGTGCCCCTAATCCTTGTTTTTTCAAAGGCCAAGTATAAATATACCGTGCCAGCTTCATAGTTGTATTGTGAGAATTAAATGGGGGTACTCAAATAAAATGATTAACACACTGCCTGTCATACAGAAAACACTTAATATAAAAAATATACTATATCCTTAAATTGGGATGCATGCTAACAAGTATACTCTCTTAGACAAATTTAGACTCCAACCAACCACGATAAATGTTTGTTTCGGTGGATGAATAATTGATCTTTGTTTGACTTGTATAGTTTTTTAAATGTGTTTATGTTATTTAATCCATTGAGAATTCTCAAATGTATTGGTATATAAAACCCATTGTGGGGTTTCTGGGTGGCTCAGTCAGTTAAGCGTCCTACTGTTGATTTTGGCTCAACTCATGATCTTAGGGTTGTGAGTGGACCCCTGCCTCAGGCTCCACGCTCAGCACTGACTCTGCTAGAGATTTTCTCTCTCTCCCTCCCCCTCTGCCCCTCCCCACTGCTTGTGTGTGCACTCAGTAAATACATACATACATACATACATAAATAAATAAATAAAATCTTTAAAAAAACCCACAACCTTGTATTATTAGATCCTTCTCTCTACATGTAGTCTATCAACCTACTTGCATTCAGTGTGATTTTTTTTTTTAAAGATTTTATTTATTTATTTGACAGAGATAGAGACAGCCAGTGAGAGAGGGAGCACAAGCAGGGGGAGTGGGAGAGGAACAAGCAGGCTCATAGCAGAGGAGCCTGATGTGGGGCTCGATCCCAGAACGCCGGGATCATGCCCTGAGCTGAAGGCAGACGCTTAACCGCTGTGCAACCCAGGCGCCCCTCAGTGTGATTTTTTGCATTTTGTTCTTTGAAATTTTAAATATGTAGATCTTTACATGTATATTTGAAAGGTATGTTATTCTTATTTTAATTGCTTCATTTAATTAATTCAATCATGATTAATTTAATTTGATTTAATTAATCTCCTACTAGAAGCTTTGGTTGGATTTTGACCTATGTTAGTATGCTTTGCAATTAAACATGTGCCTTGCTAAAGTGTTGTGCATGGGATTACAGAGCCAAAGATGAGGAGGAAACTTGGAGCATTTTATAAGAGTAGTTGTTAGTGGGGAATGGATCTATAACTGTAGAATTAAAGATGAGAAATAAAAATGTGAATTTTTATATGTGAATTTCTATATAAACATGGACTCTGACATGGAAAATTGTTCTACAATTAGGAAATGCCAGGGATTGATTTTCAATAATTGTCTTTCTTTGGTGTTTAAGAGCATTCTCAATTTAAAGGTCATGGTGAATTGAGTGTTTCTAGATGATGGTCGATGAGAATATATTTGGAAACAACTATTGAACCTACCTATGGCTTAAAAGATTAGGGAAGAGAAAGAGGGAAAATATTCTAATCCTGCTATTCAGTCTTAGGGAGGTAAAGTATATTTTATATACTGCCAGTTAAGAGGAGCAGATTAGTCAAAAACAAAAGTACAGTGTATTAAGACTGGAGAATGAAGTTGATGGTCCTTTATGTTTGGTCAAGTTTAGATTTGGAATTTTTTTACTCTCGGTGGCCATGTTCTATAGGGAATGCTAGAACACAGTTGTGTAGAGAAAAAAATGCATCTACTTTCTAGCTTTTTTATAGGATGTCCAGAATTAACAGCAATATTATAATGTGTGCATCCTGTTATTCTCATTGCCCTTCCTTCCATACCAGAAGTGGGAGATTACAAGTAACAGCTCTCATAATGCCACTGCATTTCTGACACCTAAATATTCAAGTCAGGTGTCATACCAGTTGGAGAACTGCCCATAGTTTCCAAATTTCAAATGATCTATTATGATTCACTCATACATTGATGCTTAGGGACTAACAGGCTGTTTGATACTGAGCCACATAAAGAAAGAGAGCAGGATCCCTTAAAATGTTATGTAGTTCTGGTGATCCTGAGCTGCTCCCAGATGCACTTTACTGTTGAAAACAGGGCAACTGCATCGTGTGCTCACGTGTACTGGCATGTTATTCAGACACTCAGCATTTCGATGAGAGAATGTAGAGTTTACATTTTCACTTTAGTTACTGAGTCCAGATGCACAGTTCTGCCACAAAATATTAGCAAATTGGGAAATTGGATACTTACTATTGAGGCTGACTGAGCATGCAAATACTGTTTTCTGCAATAAAAATCACAAAAAAGTAGTGCATTTGCATGCATAGCCTTAATTACCTAAATTTAACATACATTCATATTTATATTCTGTGCTTCTAAAGTAAGTTTTAAAATAAATAAGTTTTTCATAAGGAAGTATCACCATATACTTTGAAATGCCCTGGTTAGAATACACACTTGCATGCAAGCAAACACACACACACACAAATACACACATTCACTACACAATGCAAACTATTACATAAATAGAAAAGCCAACATTATCTCCCAGGCTGATCACTAAATATATTTATTATCAAATAGCCTCTAAAACTTTGCATAAGCAGTTAGGAATACCCTTCGATTTAGGTGTGTTTTTAAACTAGACATATGGAATATTGCAAACCTGAGGGTCTTGGTCCAGTCTACTTTTACATTGTATTGGGGATTTTAAATAAATTGCGTGGAACTAAACTGAGTTCTGTCCTTTATTCATTCAGAGTTTAGATCCATAGAATAGAAACGCCCAAATACCCTACCCAAATATTTTAAGTCATGAAAACAGGATGTCAGCTCCTGACGTGACATATCTTGGGGATCAAAGACCCTGATGGATGGGGTATCTTCACTTTGGAAAAGAAATGATATCCCCAGATTGTATAATGCTTTACCTTTTCCAAACCCTCTTATCTGCCTGTTCTCATCTGACTCCCCGACAGCTGTATTCTTTCACGCTCTAGCGTCATAGCCGTGTGGCTTCTCCTCTCTTTTCTCATGGACAGGAGGAATGAGAAATATACATAATACTCCTGGATGTTCTGTACAGAGGTGAAGATATCCTCTTTTTAAACCCATCCATTAAAGGAAGTTCTGCAGGCTCCGTCCATCATCCATTCAACTAAGTAATCAGAAAGGTGTTCCTCACAGACTATGGGCTTGTAATTTATCACACTATGATGTTAGCCACTCTGTTCTTGGTGTATCTTTTATGGGCATGAAGAGCATCTGGTCCCTCCTCTCTGTGTCACTTCCTGTTGACCTCAGGGTGCCTGTACTGGTCCCAGCTCTCTGTTCTCAGATGACCTCCACATTAGCTCTCACCTGGGTCTCTCCTTTGTGATGGCCATTTCTATACAGAGATCTCATACTTACAGGAAAAGGAAGTTCCCACTGTATGAATTATTCTTTAAATCCCTTTCAAAATAATCAGGCCTTTTCATTTCATGCAGTTAAGCCTCAAAATGCCGTGCTTCTGAGTGAGGTTACCAGGTGAAGTTACATCATCTCTATGGTGAGGTCCAGGCCCTTGCTGAGAACACATTTGGGCTGGGAAAGATGTTGAATGCCTTGCAGTGGTGGGTTCAGGTACACCAAGAAGTGTATACTGGGGAAAAAGTCCCATTTACCTCTGGACTGGTCCTCATTAGATCAAAAACAATATGGTGACTATGTCCTTTGTCCTTTAATCATTGTTTTAGAGAAGCCCCCTCACCCCCAAATACATTTCCTTGGTTTACAGTATATTCTGCCTCCATATGTCTTCTTTTGAGCTTTCTGATTCATAGGCTAGTCAGTGACGCTGTTGCCATGCTTTTCAACCCCATTGTCCCTTGACACAGGCAGGGGTAGTCACAAGGCCAGACAGCATCCCATCCCCCCATCTCAGGGCTAGGGTAGGAGCACATCACGAGGCCACCTTGGCTGACCTGTAGATCTCTGGACTCTGATGCTTCCAGGGGCTCTCAAATTTCACTACACGTTGAAATCACCTGGGAGATTCTTTAAAGGTACGAATGCCTAGTCTCACCCAAGAACAATCGATATTGAATTATGAGGCTAGGGCCTGGGCATCTGTGCTCTGTGGCAGCGGACCAGGAAAATCTGATGTACAGTAATGTCATGTGAGCGTTCAGTACTTCCAAGCACTGGGGTCCCCCATGTCATAAAGCAGCCAATTCCATTTTGTACTCAGAGCAAGGCTGCCTGAAAATGCTTCCTTGGGTGGCACTGAAATCCATAGCTCTTTTGTTCATGCTAGAATAGGAATTCCCTCCCTGACACAGTGCACCTGAAGGAGTATGAAATGGAGCTACTTACTGTAAGAAGAATCAATTTATTGGAATCCATAAAAGGAATTGGACAGTTACATGTACTTCTTGTTCTCAGCCAAAACTGAATATTGAAATGTGACAGACATAGTATGACTGGCAGGAATTTCTTATTTGAGGAAAGGAAAAGATACCACCCATTTCTACAATTAAAATTTTACCCCCTTCTCCCTGCCAAAAACTCCATACTGATTTGACTCAAGTGGAAAAGAGCAAAGTTGGTTCATAGTAGTTGTGAATTGTACACTGTATGCCTAATTGCTTTTAAAATAATAAAGGGCATTTGTGTTATGTATATGTTACCCCAATTAAAAATAAAAAGGGCAAAATTATGTGAAGTGCATCTCATTAGTGTTTCACTATTTTGATTTTTCTGAAGTCACATTCGTTATACATGGGTCTACTATGACCCTGGTTACTCCGTAATTCACAGTCTTTTTTTTTTTTTTTTTTTATTGACAAGCTATAGCTATAACCTATATCTATGGAATGGATAATCTGGTAAATGAAGCATATTAAAAGTTCTCTATAATTTTTAGTGCATCGTGTTATTGTTAAATGCGGAGACTGTCTGTGTCTCAAGGAATGATATTCTGACATGACTCTGATTCCAAACATTCTGTTTTATAGAACGCTCAAGGTAACACTGTGGGTTTGGGGTTTTTTGTTTGTTTGTTTCCTTTTCCTTTCTATCTTTTGAGGATGTCCTTCACAGGAATGCAAGGACATTTACAAGAATTTCTAGGCTTCTCCATCAGCTGCGTAGTGCCTGTGGCTAATCTAACTGTGATATATGGTAAATATTTTCCCTTGCAGGAAAAGGGCTTAGAGCGATTTCTATGCATTGATTGAGCACATTAGGCTAATATTTATCCATTTGAAACTTTGGGAATTGGCCGTACATCATTTAATAGCCCCTGCACCAATTATAAGAAGTAATTATATGTAAGAATTTCTAAAGAATTAAGTCTGGGATAGAAAACCTATCATAAGTGCTTCAGTGAAGATTAAATTTGGGAAAGCTTGAGTTGTTCATACTTATTAATCTTAAAAGACGTGGTTTTTCCAACATTAGAAATAAATGGGAGGATTTCTGTTTGGAACTAGAGGTGTAGCCCCCCAAATTCCTATTGTTGGTCATTATTCTGTGTCTCTTTTAGCAGAAACAGAAAATATTGAGAATTTGAATACAAGTAGGTGCCCCACACTTGCCTATTTCATTATATTTGATCAGTCTATATTCATCTATCACCTGGATGAGGGACCAAGTTACCTATATTTTCCCTTTGAAATGGAATCTAGTAAGATAAACCATCTACTCCCCTGCAAGAAATGGAGGGAAAAAAATAAACTTTTTTTTTTTTTAATTAAGAAGAGAAAAAGAAATCTATCTTTTCAAAAAATACCTATGTTGGTATTGTTCTGCGAAGGACACATTTAAAATGACTTTGTAATTGGTTTTCAAAAATCATTAGGACTGGTTTTCCCTCTATGTTTTATAGTTTTTTTTAAATCATCATATTCATGTGTTTTTCAAATTCTAAAGACAGCATCTATTTTTATGATCAGAAAAATATTTTTTATAATCAGAAATATATTATCTTTAAAATCAAGGACAAAAAATTGCCGGGATTGCTAAAACTAAATTCACTTTAAGATAAGTAGTGATATATACCCACTTTTCTTTTTTTTTTTTTTTTTAAGATTTTATTTATTTGACAGAGAGAGACAGCGAGAGAGGGAATACAAGCAGGGGGAGCGTGAAAGGGAGAAGCAGGCTTCCCACTGAGCAGGGATCCCAACATGGGGGGCCTCCATCCCAGGACCCTGGGATCATGACCTGAGCCGAAGGCAGACGCTTAACGACTGAGCCACCCAGGCATCCTGTACCCACTTTTCTTATACCAGCTTCTTACCTTTCTCTCAGCCTACAGCCATTAAGATGAAAGCTTTTGCTTCTAAATCCATAGTCACAATTTCCCCTCACAAAAATCCCCATGAAGACCAGAATGTCAGCACTTGCAAAAAATATTTTAAACCACTGCCTGCTTACTGTTTTTGGCTCTCCTTGATCTCATTCACATTATAGAGCATAAAGAGAGGAACATGTGCTGATTTTAGCAACAGAGAGTAATTATCTGCACAATACTCATTTGAGGGGTGATTATAGTCTGAAGGTTTAATTTTGCTTTTTTTGAGTGATTCTTTAAAAACTTAGTCTGTAAAAGGAAATTGTTTTGTGTTTTTCCTATGTTTTCTCCTTGGTATTTATTTTAAGACTCAAGTTCCTCCAGTTGTTTTTTTCCTCAGAAAAAAAAGTCATGCGCTCACAAATGGAGCACACAGAGGCTGTGAGAGGCCGATCTGGCTTCAGTGCAAAACCCATACTGATATCCAGTTTCTTCTGTGTCTTTATTTCCCTTTTCCGTTCTAGGGTGCTGTGTATTGACATGGAAAGATGCAAAATATAGGAAGTTGGAGAGAGTAAAAATTTAGCACAAATTCTGGATAATCCACAAATTGGCCAACTCCAATACCGTGTTCAAAAAATGTAATTACAGTCAACCCTGATTATTCACAGATTCTGTATTTGCAAATTCACCTACTCACTAAAATTTATTTGTAACCCCAAAATCAACACGCTTGGTCCTTCAGTGGACATGCTCAGACACGCGTAGACTGGCAAAAATTTCAGTCCCGTGAGGAACACGTTCCTGGCGGAGGTCAAGGAAGGGCCTCGCTGCCTTCTTATCTCAGCTTCTACACTATGCAAGTGTCCGTTCTGTGGCCTATTTAGTGCCATGTTTTCACAGTTTTGTGCTTTTGTTGGTGACTTTGCTATTTAAAAGGGCCCCAAGCATAGCACCCAAGCGCTGGCTAGTTCCTGCTCACAGCAAGGCCGTGTGTGCTGTTCCTTATGGGAAGAAAAATATATGTGCTAGGCAGGAGTTAGCGTGTTGTTGGCCATGAGTTCCATGTTAATAAGTCAACAATATGTGTTAAATAAATTGTCTTTAAATAGAAACACACATAAAGCAAGGTTGTCTATTGGTTAGTTGATGAAAATGCAGTGGCCAGAGGCTCCCAGGGACCTAACCCTGTGTTTCCTCTGGGAGCAAAGCTTCAGTATTTGCTCAGTCAGTGTTCAAGGTGACTTGATACAACATAACACCACAAATTACGAGAGTTAAAGGTATTTAAGTGTCTATCACATTGTACTGTATTTGTGTTTTGAAAAGTGGCTTTTAAATCAAAATTTGATCGTCAAATTATAATTTAAATGTACCAGACTTCTTCTTTTAAAGAATATCACAGTTCAAAGTTTTTGCAAACTAAATAATTACTCTCAATCCTTCATGCCTTTTCTGCATATTCAAATTTTCATCCTTCAAGTTGGCTTAAAACACAGCAGACTGTGGGGGTGCCTGGTCGGCTCAGTTGGTTAAGCATCTCAGGTCCTGATCCTGGGGTCCCAGGGTCCAGCCCCACATCAGGTTCAGGCTCCCTACACAGTGGGGAACCTGCTTCTTCTTCTCCCTCTGCCCCTGCCTGCAGCTCATGCTCTCTCTTGCATGCTCTCTCAAATAAATAAGTAAAATCTAAACAAAAACAAAAACACAAACACAGCAGAATGCGTGTTAACTCTACCGATAGAGACTGAACCCATTTTAAATACAAGATTCAGACAACCTGCACCTAGAGGACTTAAAAATAGACACGGAAAGGCCCGTTCCCCATGTGCAGACCATATCGCGGCGTGGTTTCCACAGAATGAACTCATCTTTTAGGATACATTGTACAGGGTCATCGTGTCCGTGCATTTTTCCCTGGTTGTATGAGGAAAGTAGAGCATGGAATCCACCTCCAGTCGCAGAGCTTATTATTCGAATTCATTTAGTTCCAAGTTAAATTTTTTATTCTTTTTCCAAATAATATAAAAAGAAAGCCTCTGATGAATATAATGAAGCTGGAAATGAAAACAATTAATGTTTCAAGAGGACAACTAGGAGGTTAACCCTGAGGAAAGCATTAACTGAGGACATTTGGTGCATGCTGGGACGGTGAGCAAGACAGACGCGCTGCTTCCAATGACCCGGGGATTTCTTGGCATGGAAAGTAATAGCTTTTATTAAAAAACGTTTTGACAGTCCCTACAGGGTAGTGAGTAGTCCAGAAATTCATAAATTTGGCCTTTTCCTTCGGAATTATTATATAACTTAGAGTGGCTGAGCTAAAGCAAAATTGGGTGTGTTGAGGTTAATCATTAGAAAACAAAAGTGTTAGCAGTGGAACGAGTTGACGCACAGAGTGTTACAGAAACAGTTGATTAAAACTGATATAAAAACAATAACTTTCAGGCCAGCTTTAAGGGAACAGGGATCTGGACTCTCTTTTTTGTGGACAGCTTAATTCTCCCTCTGATGCAGACAAACATCGAGGCAAGAGTTGAACACGCAGGGAACGCACCACAGGGACTGCCAGGAGAGTGTGAATTAAATACAAGAAGTCAGGGAGCACTATATCAGATTTTTCTCTGACTGAGAACAGAGTAGCTTCATAGTGTTTGCACTCAAAAAAATGAAGTCGGGAGGCAATAAACTTCCGGTTTCCCTCGGTGACCTCGGCCCAGCTCTACAGACTCATCTGCAAATGAATTGGCCATCGTAGGTAGAATTGTTTTCTTGGAAGCAGAACTTGAAACTTCTGTATCTCCCCCCATGTCTCATGTTGAGCTTTGTGCTACATAAGGGAAGTGCTAACAGCGTGTCCTTGCCGCTGAACCTGGCGTTCCAGAGGGTATGGTCCACAGCCCGTCTGAGCCCAGGTGGCATAACTGAGTGCTTCAAACAGCAAAATGGTGGATTATTCATTCACTTCCTTATTGTCTGTTTCACGCAAAAAACTGTAAATCCGCTGAGTGTAGGTGCACCTGTCTAGTTTACTGCTATATTTGCGTACTTCGATTCGACTCACCATGACATGTACTCAGCGTAGACTCACTGAAAGGAAAGTCCTGGGGGCAGAAGTCAGAACAAGCACGTTTTTAGTGTCAGCAAATTTGAAGTTTGAAAATAAATGAAATTTATGTTTTTAAAATGTCATTTTCTTATTTTATGAGTCTTGAATGAACCTACAGGCTTAGGTGACAGGTTTTGATAAAACCCATTTCCAGGAATGTAGAGGCATGAGAACACAGGCTCTTACATGTGTTTTGATATACTCTTGATATACTCTTTAATAACTCCCTTCCTTCTTGCTATCCCTGGGGAAAGGAGAAAATCACAATCACATCACTTCTTCCAGAATAACCAACAGGGAAACCCTCCGAAGACAAGTGAAGAGAACCTAGAGTCAGTCCCAGGGCTGGAGCTGAAAATAATCAGAAGTTCACTGAGTGCCCAATGATGGCATTTACACACCATTTCCAGATGTGTTTCTGTCTCCTCCATTAAAGAGTCAGCATGATTCATAGGAAAGCAGTGCAGCTCAAAGGCTTGCATGAGTTGTGAGTGACAGGAAGGCTGGTTTGGGGGCAGAGAGTTGAACTGCAGAGGTAGGAATTAGGGGAAAAGTTTTTAAAAGATTGAAGAGCGAAGGACATAAAATGCACTCTGTGTGGATTACTGAAGAGGTAGAGAGGAGCCTGAGGAAAGTACATTATGAAACAATTTCTTATTACAGTTTTACCTCTAACGTTCTTCAATTAATGATGAAAGCAGGGTGCAGTATAACTGTGCCAAGATTTCCATTTGAGAGCAGACACTTATGGCTTTCCAATGGTAGGACTGTAAGTCATCAGAGCCCAAGGACAGGAGAAATGTCTTATATATATTTGAGAAAGATAGACTTTAATATTTTCTGTTTTATGCTCTAAAATATAGCATTGTCCATTCCACTTCTACTGCCCACATATTGCGTCTTCGTTCCGTTCCATTCAGTGTAACATGTTTTCAACCTCAGTAATGTGCGTAACAGGGAGGGAGCTATGAGGAATGTTCTCTGTCTTCGGTGAGTTTACTTTGTCCTCAGTATGTAAGATGAGCAACAGACAGTTGTACCTCCAGCCCCATGCGTGGTTCCTGCCATAGTAATGATGTGTGCGGTGCGGGGGGCGTAGAGAGAGAGTGGTTCTAGGAACTGGGAGAACTTCAGGGAAGATGGTGATGGCATGGTTTGCTTTAGCTAGGGACTCTGGATGAAGTGCATTTCAGGTCAAAGGAACAGAACTAGCAAAGATTTGAAGGCAGAAATTCCAGTTCCTCTCAAAACATAACCCTGATTTAACTGGAGCCCTGTGTGTTGATAGGAAGTAGTTTGAAAGAAGGTTGGGAAGTCTTGTCAACAGGTTCTGGGTTTTTTAACACTAACCTAAGGAATTTTAAATTTATTCTGAAGGTCATGGGAATTCACTGGGTAGATGAGATCGATAAGAAAACTCACTAGCAGGTTTTTTCTGTGATTTATGCTTTTTAATATTTATTCAGTGTTAACAAGGCATCAAGGTTATAAAAGCATTATAATGTATACATAATTCCTACCCTGGGCATTTACAATTTTAACCATGTGGAAACGTAGAACATAAACACATGGGAGGGGTGTGGGGTGAGAAGGATGAGGAAAGGTTATGTGTCATGGCACCCAACTGTTTACTCCATCCAACGACACTTTACATGGAGAGCTGCTAAATACATCAGAATCTTATAAAATCTTCTAGGCACTCATTTAAAAACAAAACACAGGACCTCAGCTAAAAGGTGGTGTTGATAATTAAATGTTGATGACCTAAACTCCCAGAAACTTCACAGTTGATCACAAATGTCCTATGCTCTCAAATGTACCATTTTCATAGAGTAAAACCCAGCTCTGTAAAATCGTGGCTGGTCAAAATTTACCCCAAATCTTTTCAAATAGGTATTTAGTCATTAGGCTTTTGTTCTACATAGAAAGAAACAATACAAGGGCCATAATACGTATAAATTTGAGTGTGATGATAATGTGTTGGTGATGTGTTCGATTCTAAAAAGGGCTTGACCAATGACTTGTTACTAGAAAACTTACTCTGAGAAAACAGTATTCATCAAGTTTGAGGCTGCAATTAGTCCTTTTGGAAGTTGCTCACCAGGAGGGATGTGTGCCAAGCGTGTGTCTTTGTGGTTCTGATACCAAAGAAATGATGTGATGGGTCTCACGTTCCCTGCAGGGGCACTGCGGCCATCTGGCATACACAGGCCGGCAGTCAAGGCCAAGTCTCTTTAATGACAGAGCTTTGGCTTCTCCATTCTAGTCTGTCCAGGTGACCCTCTAAGCAGGGGAACATGGCATTTACTTTCTATTGCAATTTATATTTCCCAAAGGAGAAGGCAAGATGCTAGAAGGCAGTCAGGCACTCACTGGCTGGATTGTCCTGGACCCAACATGTTGGAACCTGGACCATAACGAATGAGCCATGTTGGCCTTCTCAGCCCCAAAGCCCATGTTTGTAGCTGATGAAAATTTGCACAATTTGTTATAGGAATATCATTCCACACAGGGAGGAGGGAGGCCTCCTAGAGCTTCACCAAGAGAATTTGCCTAGTAAAAGTCCTGGCAAAGCCATCAAAATTGTACACATTTTGATAGAAAAAACAAGGAGTTTTTCTGTTGTTTCCAATAAGACACAAGATTATGTTACCAGCAGCCCTGAGAACAAACTGATTTCAATTTGCAAAGGCTTCTGACCCCTAATGAAGGAATTTTAACTCAATTGCTAATCAGCTAGATAGAGAAACAATAGAAGTGATGCATGGCCCTTCTGTTCTGAAAAGAAATTCATTTCTCAGTTGTTTAATGATGCCTTGAAATCTGTAAAGTGCTGCACACGAATAGTTGTTATTTTTCATAGAAGGCAATTTCTATGACCCAAAGTATAAACCTTGTTGAAATAATTATAGTTTTGTCACTAAAACTCTTATTTGCCAGATTATCCCATTTTTTGAAAATGTTTCACAGGCTTAGAAATCTACATTTGTGTATGAAATGCTTGTTGTTTCCAGGTCATTACTATATACATTTTCCAAATATTGGACATTTTTAAAAATTTTATGAGATATATAACAGACTTTATTGGCACTGGAATAATAAGATATTACACAAAGCTTTGAATATAATATTGTGACTATGATGAACTCTATCATGTAACAAGTTTCGTAGCCAATTAGAAAAAAAAAAAAGACTATTGATCATTGAATGACAGGAGCCAATAAGTGAATTTTCTCCTTGTTAAATATTTTTTTAAAAATATTTTCTCTAGGGGGGCGCCTGGGTGGCACAGCGGTTAAGCGTCTGCCTTCGGCTCAGGGCGTGATCCCGGCGTTATGGGATCGAGCCCCACGTCAGGCTCCTCCGCTATGAGCCTGCTTTTTCCTCTCCCACTCCCCCTGCTTGTGCTCCCTCTCTCGCTGGCTGTGTCTATCTCTGTCTAATAAATAAATAAAATCTTTAAAAAAAAAAAATTTTTCTCTAGGGGCTCCTGGGTGGCACAGTCAGTTAAGCATCAGACTCTTGGTTTCATCTTAGGTCATGATCTCAGGGTCGTGAGATCGAGCCCTGAATCAGGCTCTGCACTCAGCACAGAGTCTGCTTAAGACCCTCTGTCCCTCAGTCCCCCCCACCTCCTCCCTATCTCTCTCTCTCTCAAATAAATAAATCTTTAAAATATTTTCCCCAAGTGGACATAATTTTTCAGTACTCTCAGACCAATTTCAACAATTGTCCAACATCTTACATCTAATGTCTTATTCCTAAAAGAAATGAGAAAAATTTCAATTACTTTGAATATATACTTTTAAAAAATAAAACGTCTTCTTATTTTTACTTTTAGAAATGAGTGTCGAGGGGCGCCTGGGTGGCTCAGTGGTTAAGTATCTGCCTTCGGCTCAGGGCGTGATTCCAGCATTCTGGGGTCGAGCCCCACATCAGGCTCCTCCACTGGGAGCCTGCTTCTTCCTCTCCCACTCCCCCTGCTTGTGTTCCCTCTCTCGCTGGCTGTCTCTCTCTCTGTCAAATAAATAAAATCTTTAAAAAAAAAAAAAAGAAAGAAAGAAAAGAAAAGAAATGAGTGTCGCCATGCTAAGACTGATGATCCGAACTTTTCCTTTTGACTTTGTGTTTTTATGCAGGTAATTCAGTTATGTACCACTACAGTGAAGAATTTGCGTCCCTTTGCCACTCTTTCATTCCAGAGTCCTTTATCCTCCCCTTCAGTCATTGCTGCCATCCTCTGGCTGGTGTGTGTGCCACCGCTTGGCCCACAGCAACCCTTCCACACCGTTGCCAATCATCCTAATGCAATCCAGTCTCTCCAGACCCCACCAGCCGATAGCTACCCATCTGGTCACATTACAGCACAATAAGTCTAAAATTTCAAAGCTCCCCCTCTTGGATTGTGGCAGCCCTCTGAGTATGTTTCTCAGGTACCCGAGAACAGATTCATCTAGTTGATTGCCCGCTACCCGCCAAGCCTGCAGATTCGTCTAGACTGTCAAGAGTTTGCTTGTTGCCCTACCAACCACCACGGGTTGACGTGATATCAGAGCCACTTGGGGATCCGAGGCATTGGGGCAGGGACGAGGGTGATGGAAGGAAGGGATGCTGCCCCCTTGTTTCATCCTGTTAGAGGGGTCCCAGAGTTGTATAGTGCATGCCACAGGTCAGGATGAAATCACTTTTTCCCACTTCCCTTTCTTCCCAGGACCCAGATGCATGTGTTGGGGGACTGGGTGGAAGTAGGGGGTCACTGGGCTGTGGTCAGGATCACTGCTGCCCATAGCACTTCACTGCTGTTCAACACCCACCTCTTGCGCTCTGTCCCCAGAGGCACGAGGGGCCTACACTGCAGGATGTCAGGTGTATGTCCTCCCAGGGCCCTGGGCAGATGCCCCAGGGCAGGTGCAGGCATGCTGGGCTCCTCCTTAACCGCTGTCCCCACTCCCTGTCGCTTTCAGGATAAAGGAGGGTATAAAGAGCACCTATCATGTGCCGGGCAAGCTCATGGTATCTTTTGATGGTCGTTTTCCGTAGATGCACAAAAGCCTCGCTGGGGACAATATTGTTGAGTTGACCAAGGTACAAAGTGGTGGAGGACTTTCCTTTTGAGGCCCTGGGTCCATCCTGAGAGTCTCACAGCCCCTTCCCTGTGCCATACAAGGATGGCCCTTTATACCTCAACCATGAGCTGCTCTCCCTGCCCCACTTCTCACCGGCTTCCGCTGCCTTGATGCATTTCTTCGGCTCTCTCCTACAAGGCCACGTGTTTCCAAATGAGAATCCTAAAACAAGCAAACAGAAAAGCAAAAAGCCCATTCATTTAATTCACCTAATGTCGTTCTCCTGAACTCAGTACCTAAAATTCCACCCCCCTTCACCCCTGCCCTGCCTCTACCTGACTAGCTTTCCCTCAGCCCTCGGACCCGCTCAGTGCAACCTTTTCACAGAAGGCTTTTCTGGAACTCTAACCTTACTTTCCTCCATCTGCCCACTGTAGTCTTCTTCATCCTACTATCATGACAAATGGTAATGACTTGTTTTCATGTTTTGGTCGGTGCAAATTTTAGGCCACAAACCTAAGTGTGCAAGAAAGCCACACTTCTTTAGTTTCTTAAAATCAAATGAAATCTGAACCAGGCTGACCAGGAAATTCAGTCTCAGTATTTATCGGGCTCTCTTTCCTTCCCTTACATCACCCAAGAATCTGGGAGGCTTCTGTGGTATCTGAGAAATCTCCCGATGTTGCTGTGTTCTGAGCCCACATGTCCCAAGAAGGTCCACTGCCGTGCCAGTGGAACCACCTTTCTGGGAGCGCTCTGCACCTTCCCTTTGAAGGCCCAACTCTTCCCTCAGACCCTGCAGGGACCTGATCCTAAGACATGCAAATTCTGGGCCTTTCCTATTCTGGAAGAGTCTGCCATCTTTATCCTATTGATTCTCTTCCCCTCAAAGCCACTGTCTCTGTCTCTCTTCCACCTCCAGGACTCCCAGAATAGTTGGTGAACTTGGGCTCCACCAAGAGTAGGATAGTGGTCATGGATTATCAGCAGCCCCCTTTCGTTTTCACCCCACAGCATAAACACACTCTGAGGCAGTTGTATAAAGGGCTTGGCTACCATCTTGGAAATGAGAAAAGGAAGTTCAGGTGAACAAAATGGGCTCAGTCCATCATTCTGCCACATGTGTCTGTCTCCCCGTTAGGGCCATAAGCTCCTGAAGGACAGAGGCATGTGGTGAACACAGAGGGGGCCTCTGCCGAGGACCACACCTGATGCACAGTGAATTCTCCACTGAGCACTTGGTCAGTGGAAACTCAAATATCGCGCATGCTGCAGGTCAGAATGTGAAAGAGAAATTACCTAGGACTGAACCAAAACGTAGATAATGGTTGCCTGAGTATGTGATTTTAAAATAAAATATGTAAATTGGCATTTTAGGAAATCATATGTCATTTTAAATATATTGCCACTTAAAACCACGGAAATGAAAGTCTTTCTTAATACTTTCAGAGACAATCAGGAAGAAAAACAGATTTGTTTTGACTCTTTTTAAGAGTTGCAGTTGGAGAAAAGGTAAACAATGTTGATGACTCAGAACTTATCTACTTTGATGTGGTATTTTCCGGTGATCACTAGGAGAAGCTCCAAATGATTATGTCTAGTTGCCCGCAAGAATATATCTTTGCATTTTGACCACAAGCACACGCCCATCTTTAAATGCCTATTGACAGCCATGCGCAACTTGTCTGAGGTCTTGACAGAGAGCAGTCAAAATAAAAGACATTTTCTTGATCTGATGAGTTTTTTAACAGATAAATGTTTAAAACATCACTTTTTAATTCCATATTTTTTTCCGTTTTGTCCTTTTTTCCCTGGTTTTATTAAAATCTTAATTTTCATTTCATACATTTCCACCCAAAACCTGCTTGGTACTTTTTGGGGGGTTTTGTTTTCAGCAAGAAAAGCAAAATCATTTCAGGATGTTTCTAGAGCCAGTGCCAGGCTTACCAGAAACCTGCAGGCCGGACAGTCAGCCTTGCTCGCGTTCCCTCTGGGACGGAAATGCTCTTCTGAGAAGGTGACTCCCCTTTGCTCTCCAGCCTAATGACAGCTGAGATTTTAAATTAGCACATGCCACTTTAATACTCACTGTAGCATTCGGCAGCGTGCTCATTGCATTAATCAAAGTGTCACCTTATTCCATCAGTGAAGGGCACCCCTCATTTAGGCAGGGACTCAAACAGACACTGGAGGACAGCAGCGGAGCTCAGCTATTCCAAGGATGTCCCTGCCTCGTGTGGCCCAGTGCTGTAAGGATTTACAATTGCTTTGGATAATAGTCCATATGGAGATATTTATTTGTTTATTAAAGCGTGTTAACCTAGCTAGCAATTGGAAAATGGAACTGCTCAGCAGATTTATTTCCTGTAGTTTACTGAGTCAGACTAATTTATCACAATACTGAGTGCTCTAATTAAAAAGAGAGGGGAGAGGTTCTTTTGAATCCTTTATGATGTGTCATTGCGTTTCCATCTCTTGATCAAAAAGGTCGTTGCAAACAACGGCATGTATTCCTACTATTTTCCCCGGCAACAAGGCCAGTTGTCCTGGAATTTTCCCCTTTAACAATAAGCTGGTTCTGATTTAAAAAAAAAAAAAAAAAGTTGAAAACATTTCCTGTTTCTAAAAAAGGTATGATCCTAAAGGAAAGATTTCTATTATTAAAACTCATTTCCCCATTTTGATGGTGTTTTTATACTGTCTGGAGTGCCCTAGGTTGATGTTGTTAAAAAAAAAAAAAAGGCTTGAAACTCCAGCTTGCCAATGAAGAGCCCAAGTGGGAAACACTTCAAGCGCCCCTGGGGAGGGGAGGGAGATGGAACTAGAACATTCTGACTTGCAGGCGGAGCACAGGTCCTCCTGAGGCCCACTTGGGGGAGGGGCAGGGGGGACCCTGAGCAATAGCTGTCGCCCTGCATGTCTTCTGCAGAGCTCAGCCCTCCCCAAGGGGCTGCGGGGATTAGCCACAGGCCACTCTTGCTGAGGCAAGCCACACAGGGACGCATTTGCCTGGAAAAGACTGTGTCTCTGTAGCTGCTCAGTCACGCCCTCCAGCCCCAGACCCACCCCAGGCTGCGGCTTCGGAAGTCTGTCTCCCTTCCGGCTAGACGCTGAGCCAACGATACCGCTCGCTAGGTGTCGCTGTAGCAGAAGACGCTGTCTGGGGCTACCTCTGTCTACACAGTCAGCTTAGGTTTTGAAGTGTGTGTGTGGCCTTCCTTCCCTCAAATACCTCACTGATTCTCAGTGTGAAAACTTCTACTGGGGACCAATAGGCAAGAGTATCATGAAAGGTATGTGTACTTTAGTGCATTTCTTTCCAAGCCTAAAAACTATCTTTTTTAAAAAAATAAAATATAAATAAATAAATAAATAAATAAAAATAAATAAATAAATAAAAATAAAATAATAATAAAAATATAAATAAATAAATAAAAATAAAAAATAAAAGGTGAAATTTAAAGGTTCTTTTTTCCTTCGGTAAGTGCCGTGATTGATATAAAGTCCATGTTCATAAGCTAGGATATGTGTCCTACCTCTCCTAATAGCTTTAACAGTGCGCTCACCTTGTGCTGAATGCATTACATTTGTTATTTCATGTTGCCGTGATCATAATCGTCCCCATTCAGGACATAAAAAAACTGAGCCTCTGAAATTAAGTAATTTGCCAGCTCACACAGCCAGTAGTGGTAAAGCCAGAACTGAAACCCAGACTTCTCTCTAAAGCCTGTGACCCTGAGCCCTTCAATAGCCCATGTGTTCCATTGGGAAGTCAGTGGTTTACTTTTCCTGTCTTGTGGGCAAATGGCTCACTACAAAAAGTGTGGTTTAGTATCGTGTCTAATCACAGTATCCCCAGTGTACAGTGTGCAGGCTCTCAGTTAGCATGTCTTTTATTCCTGGACTCTTCCCTTAAAGAGATTTTTTAAAGTAAAACGAATTCCAGTAAAATAGAGCTTTTCTACTTTTTGCCTTTTAAAGCAAATGATTTGAGTTTCATGATAAGGATAAGGTATCTTGAGAGTCTTAAAACCAATATCTTTGGGGCACTTGGGTGGTTTAGTTGGTTGAGAATCTGACACTTGGTTTTGGCTCAGGGTATGATCTCAGGGTCCTGGGATCAAGACCCAGAGTTGGGCTCCTTATCTCAGCATAGAGTCTGCTTGATATTGTCTTTCTCCCTCTGCCCCTGCCCCTCCCCTCTCTCTCTCTCAAATAAATTAATTAATCAAAAAAAAAAAAAACCATACTTGACTATTTTCTATAAATAGCCAAGACCCCCAATAGCGCTTCTTAAAACATATTTTTGCCAAATTCCCTTCACTATGATTAAAAATTTGAGGTCCCTGGGTAGCTGGTTTCACCTCTGTAAAATATTATTTTTGTTTGGTGGTTGCCAGTCTGAGTGGATGAAGTATTTTCTGTGTCTTTTAGAAACAGTTCCTGTGATTCAACTCAAGATCTCTAGTGTTAGTTCAGCCCAAAATTCAGTAATAACGTTTCCCTTTCTCTTCTTAGTTCCCTGAGGTTGACAGTTGCCACTTAGGCATTTTTAAATTTCAACTTAAGGATAGCTAACATCACGTTCAAATTTTAATAGACTTTTTCCGTGCACTCATTGGTATCCGTGATAGACATTGAGGTGAAACAGCTCAGAAAGCATTCCTCCTACACCCTCCTGCTTGACTATCGTAGGGATGCTGGCCTCACGTTACCATCTCACGACTCAGGAAGCCAAGGCTAGGGGCACAGGCAGCGATCTGTCATGGATCAGTCAGCTGCGGAGTGGAGAACCTGAGACTCCCATCTAGCCCTTCCCATTCCTCAAGCCTGCTCTTCATGTATCCTGTGGCCATGTCGTAGGCATCCAGCAAATTTGTGAATAACATCATCTTTCTCAACACCACTTCCCCCACCCCATCCTCCTCACCAAACACCTCTCTAGGGCTAAGATTTCATTGTAGAGAATTATTGTTTGTCTTCTCCATCAGCCCTCCTTTTCTAGATCAGAAGAGACAGAATCCAGTTTTATCACCCATTTCCCGGATAACTCACATAAAATTGTTCTAATCTGTTTGTATCTTCTTATCCTGGTGAAAATACTTCAACGGAAGGACCCTAGAGCATTTTATGACTTGCAAAATCACAAGGATTGATGCAAAATAGAGCAAAGGAGCCAAAGCAGATATATATTCATTAAGGGATATTTGCAATTAGAGTGAGCCGAGTGGTTTTGTGCACTCTGCCTGAACATGATAAAGGACTAAAGATTCCTTTAGCATCATTGCAGACAAAGCTACTTAAAATACTCATTACACTACCAAGGAGCTTTTCTTTCTCATCCTTGTTGTCTGACAGGGCCAAATTTTCTCCTGGAATGTTCTTCCCTAATTGTGGCCCATTCCGTCCTTCAGAATTTGATCACAGAGTCTTATGGCAGCATCCTAAGCAAAACCAGATGACTAACCTCTGTCTGGGCCTGCAACTCTAAGGCAGGGATTGGCAGACTTCCCTGTAAGGAGCCAGATAGTAAATATTTCTCTGCGGGCTGTCGGTCTCTATCTTAGCTTCAGAGCACAAAAGCAGCCCCAGACCATCCTCAACACATGAGTATGGCTGGTTCCAAGAAAACTTCGAGGACACTGAAATTTGAATTCCATGTAATTTTCACTTGTCATGAAACTATTCTTTTAATTTTTTTCCATTAAAAATAAAACCATAAAAACCATTCTTAGCTTTGGGCTAGCTTACTTACCCCTGCTCGAAGATGTTTGAACTGGCCTTGGAAATGGCCAGTCTCAGGGACCCCCGCAGCAGTGCGTCTCTCTTCAGGCATTGGTCTATTGAACTCCATGTGGTGCAACAGTGGACCCTGATTTAAAAATAAATTAAAAATCCTCATTTGCAAGAATCTACTAGGTACCACTCTAATAGTATCTATTAATAGTACCTCAGTAGATGCTAGTAGATATTACTCTAAAAGTATGTGTTACTATTACTCTAACAGATACTACTAGATACCATTAGCTCTACTTCTGTTCTGGGCCCATGACTCTTCTTCACACCAAGAGTACACCCAGAACCCGCAGTCTTAGAAGATTCTTTAGTCCTTGGGGGCACCTGGGTGGTACATTCGGTTGAGCATTTAACTCTTGGTTTCAGCTTGGGTCATGATCTCAGGGTCGTGGGGTTGAGCCTCATGTCGGGCTCCATGCTCAACTTGGAGTCTGCTTGAGATTCTCTCTCTCCCTCTTCCTCTGCCCCTCCCTCTCCTCTCTCTCCCTCTCCACCCCCCACTAAAATAAATAAATAAAATCTTTAGAAAAAAAAAAAAGAAGATTCTATAGTCTAAGAGAGAAAAGGAACTGTTTTGGAATTGTGGTCGCTATTGAGTATTCCCCGTTCAGGACTCAGAATATTTCTGAGAGGTCACATCATTGAGGAAGATGTGAGGGGAGGATAATTCAAGACTTAAGCAGAGAGAGTTCTTGCTAAGTGTTGTGCCCTAAAGCAACATCATGTGACCACTGCAAACATTATCTACATTTCAAATGCATTTTCAAAATCACTTTTATGACTACTCTCCTAGGCATTTTCAATGCATGTAAAGTACAATCTTCACAAAAAGGCTTGCGTAGGAATTGTAAAACATTTTATGTCTTTATTTTTAAAAGTCCTTTGTAATTGCTTGAGGACATTCTTGTAGAATGTAGAACATAGGAATGTAGAACAGAGGTCAGGATGCAAGGGGAGGATTAAGTAGAATAGTAGGTTAGGATGTATGAGTTGGAAAATATAATAAGAGAAAGACAAAATAGCACAGTGAGCAGCAAACGAGCATATAATGGGTTGACAAGCAGATGAGGAAGATGAATTCTTGCTGCTCAGTACCACTGCCCGTGAACCCGACACCTCCACCTCCAGAAGTAAATTATAGCATCGCAGTTGTCTTTGCCTTTTTATCAGAGAGAGTGATTAAATTGCATGTTTCATAACATAGGTTATTATCCTATCTATAAATGCTGCATTTTGTTATTATTGTAAAGTATGCATTTGTTGTTTCTGTGCGAGGATCTAAGAGCTCCTCTCTGTTTCCATGGAGACAACACCAGGATCCAGTCCTCAGCGCTCAGATAAGATGCCTTCTGTGAACATGGTCAGATGGTAACCTTCAACCATCACAGCTGGGGAAGGGAATCAGCCATGCATTCCCTCGGAAATTGTGGGCCACGAATCTTTACACCCAAATAGTGGAGGGTTGAGTTTAAATTTTTTTAAATCATTTTTTGAGGACCAGCGATATGAGGCATTGTGCTAAATTCTGGGGATTAAAAGGTAACTGAAACAGGGGCGCTGGGTGGCACAGTCGGCTAAGCGTCTGACTCTTGATTTTGGCTCAGGTCATGATCTCAGGGTTGTGGGATCGAGCCCCACATTGGGCTCTGCGCTGGGCGTGGAGTCTGCTTGATAGTTTCTCTTTCCCTCTCCCTCAGCCCCTTCCCCCACTTGCACGTGCTCTTGCTCTCTCTCAAAATAAATAAATAAAATCTCAAAAAAAAAAAAAAAACAAAGAGAAAGGTAACTGAAACCTGGGAAGGTAATAAGCTCCTGCACCTCAGGAATGTAGGAGTCTAGGAAAGGACCTGTCTGGAGAATGATGCCAGCACGAGCCTCTGTGCAAGTTTAAGACTATATTTCCCTTCCTCCTCGGGGTCAAAGTCACTGCAGGTGTATGCCAGTAGAGCCAATCCACAGTACAGCCTAGGCCACTTAAGGGTGACTGACAAGGACCTCCCACAAGTCACTGCCTATGGCCTCCTCCTTCCTCCCCTGGGCTCTTCGTCCTCCCAGTAGATACCCGCCCACTGGGCAGCGGTGGGGAGGCCAGTTCTTCTGCGTCTGCATCAACTGGGGCAGCGGCTAGTAGTCTTGACTTAAAATATATATTTTTTATTTAATCAAGTCTAGGATGCTGCAAATTGTGCTCCTTTTTGGTGTGTGCTCTAAGAAGGAAAAAATGCCACCCATTATAATTGTAGATGTCGTCAATTGTAGGACACATTTTGATTTCAGAGATGTTAAGATGTGGGAAAAAAATGTTCATCTTAGAATTAATGAAATATAAATCTTGGATTAAACCCATGAATAGCTACCAACTGAAGTTAACCTAATAGAGACTACAGCAACAGTAAAAATCATTCATATGAGTATAGTCATATAAAATTTACAGTGTAATCCATTTATATTTGTTTATTTCAGATAATTGATTAAAAAATGATATGGCAAAGCCACCCTTTCATGGCCAGTCCACTATGCTGACTGCTAAGTTCTTCAGATCATCTTGCAATACTTCGTTATGTTAGAGGATATCTTGGTTCTTCTTTATTTCTAAGATCGCAGTAGGTAGATTGTGTCCCCCAGGGCTCAGACCTGGACCCCTTCTCCCCTATCTTTCCTCATGTCTTCCCTATCTACATCTCTATCTACATTTCATCTACTCTTCTTTGATTTAAGTTTTCACCATATTCTGACAATTCTAAAATTTATACCCCTTCCCCCAACTTCTTTGAACTCCGAAATGAAACCTCCAGCTGCCTCCCTGACTTCCTCATGGATGCCTAATGGGCCTCCATAATTCATGCTTCCAAGCATGATTGCTGGATCCTTCTGCATCAGTCTTCATCACCTCCATAAAGGGACACCACAGTGCCCAGGCCAAAAGCATCATCTCCATGTCACCTTGACTCTTCTCTTTCTCTGCACCACACATGCTACTCATCAGCAAATCCTACAGATGGTTCCTTTAAAGTTCTTTCCAGAATCTGACCACTGCTGCCACCCTGGTCCAAGCCACCATCTCCTCTTGCCTGGATTATTGCAACAGCCTTCTGCCTGATCTCCCTGCCTCTGTGCTTCTACTCCTTGCAGTCTTCCAGTTTCCAAAAAGACACCAGGGGGAGCAATTTACAATTTAAGCCATATTATGTCCATCTTCTGCTCGAACTCTTTGGAGGGCTTCTTAGCCAAAGTAGTTAAAGTAGCTGCAAGGCCAATGTGATCTTGCCCCAGCTAAGTCCCTGACCTCCTCCAGCCATTCCTCACATGGCCCACACCAGCCCTGTGTGCCTAGAATCTTCGAGTGTGCTTCTCCCCTGGGGTCTACATGCCCCGGTTCCTTTTGTCTGGGCTTCTTTCCCAACTTCTGAATGGCTCACCCTTTACCTTCATTTCCATCAAGCGACTTTATCAAGTGGTCTTCTCTGAGGACTTTCAGGTCTCTTACTCCACAGCGCTTATTACCAAGTGACTCAGGTTTACTCGCTAACTTGGTAGTTTCCCAGAGTCCTACTCATGTTTTCTGTCTTGCCATCTTGAATGAAAAGTGCCGTGAGGGCAGAGTCTGTCTCAATGTTATTTACTCTCGTATCGCCAGTGCCCAGAAGGCCGGGCTGCGTGGATGGCACTCCAAAACTATGTTTTGAATGAATGAGTAATGATAAAATTATATGGCTGTGTTCTGTGTGTTGTTCATCCATTCCACTAATTTATAGTTATGAAGGGTCTAATCGGTGATCTAGAGTCTTTTAAGTAAGGTATGCTCTATTGACATTGAAATTTTGTGCCTGATAGGAAATTCATTGAAAATAGTTTATAATCATTTTAATTTTGGATGATTCTAGAATAAGCCAGAAGCTTTTGTGAAATAAATCGCTTATGGATTAGTACAGAAAAGGCTTTTTTAATTTTAGTTTTTAATTTTTAATTTTAAGTTAATAATGTGCAATGATACCTTTAAGATCGGTATTAGCATTCCATAGCGTAGTTAAGTGAAAAGCTCATTAAAACTAATTACTGGGGCACGTGGGTGGCTTAGTCGGTAAGGCTGCTCACTCTTGATTTCGGCTCCAGTCATGATCTCAGGGTCCTGGGATCGAGCCCCACATCGCACTCTGCCCTCAGCAGAGTCAGCTTGAGGATTTCTTTCTTCCCCTGCCCTTCCCCCAATGCGCGTGCACACACACTTTCTCTAAAATAAAACAATAAAACAATAATTAAGAAACAAATCTATACATTATTTAGTCACTGCTATTTTATTTAGACATTCACATAGGTATGTAGAGTTGTTCATCATCTAGCAATTGCATTTTAAAAATGGACATATGGCTAATTAATGGTGTTGAGGGTTTTTTTCCCCTATCAGAATCATAATGCGATCTGTACACATGGTATATAAACCATTATCTGCCTCTTCTGTGTTTTGTCAGAAATCAGACAATGCTGCCTAGACATTAGTGTTGTCGATTGTTATTCCTATATAACCTGCAGCTTGAATAATTTATTGGTGGTGGTGATTTGTATAAAGAGTCACCGAGAAAGTGCGTTCAGCTTAGTATAACACATTCATGAGCACTAGAACAAAGCCTCTGTGCAGACTATACCAAGAGAGAAACCTCTTAGGGGCTCAGGGGATTTCACCATAATTTTGAAAACCATCATTTCTCTGCAGAGTAACAGAAATTTATATTAAAGTTTTGACTAAATCTGAGACAAAAATGTTTCTAGAATAAAACCTTTGAAAACAAGAGCAAACAGAGGCCAAGACCACTAGGGATCTGGGTAATAACATTAACGGAGGAAAACAGCAGCATTGTTTATGTTGGTCAATATTACTTTTTGTTTCTCTCTTCTCCTTTCAATTTATGATTGCTCTGGAAAGGGAAAAAAAAAACATAGTGAGATATCAAAATTATAATCCCTTAATATAGTCTCTGGAAGACTGTGCCGGCTTTACGACTTTGCTCTTTTGGCTATTCTTCATTTTTATCGTTGGGCCAGCTCGCTGCTGCCATCCAGGTTACCAAAATGACAAGCAGGGGAGGAACAAGAGAAGCCAGTCAGTCATACTGTGGAATATTGAAAAGGTCAAATCCATATAGAATTGCACTTAATTTATTGATATATGAAGCATTAAAATCTTGAATGCGCTGACTCACAGCGTGAACGGTAACAGAAACAGGACATACCACGACATGGATGTGTGTTCTTCACAATGATAATGTGAGGACCTCTAGCCTCTCCTCCCCATTAAATGATGCTATGGGAGACATTTACAGTCTTGGCTGGTGGTGTCGGCCTTACTACTAATACGTAAAAAGGGTGTGCACTGCTGCTCATAGAGATTTCTTGGAAATCAGGTGGGTTGTCTTGGCTTATTATGTTTCTGAGAGCAAAACACAAGCCCTTGCATGCAGTTTTCCCTTCTGTAACCAGACAGTGTGATTTTGTGATTTATAATAAGAAATCAATATTTTGTCTTTGTCCCCCTTCCGGAACGCAGCTTCTAAAACCCTTGGGGTTTCCCAAATGGTGAGAGCAATGGGAACATCCTCTGTTATCCTATTTGGCCTTTTGTCCAAGGTTCCTAAAACAGTTCCAAAGGAATAAAGGTGAAAGGAGGGTCTTTTGTTATTCATAGCAAGGCCTTTCAAGCACAACTGAGTTTATGTTAATGAGAAGATTTTTGGAAAGCCCCTAGATAACTTTGGTGTGGATGCTGGTTGCCAGGGGAACCAGCCTGTGATTAGAGGGTTGGAACTTTCAGTCCAGGGAGGGGAGAGGGGCTGGAGGTTGAGTTAATCACCAAAGGCCAATGATTTGATCAGTTGTGCCTACACAACAAAGCCTCCATTAAAGTCTCTAAAGCAAAGGGGTCAGACAATTTCCAGGTTGCTGACCAGGTGGGGGTGCCAGGAGGGTAACGCACCTCGAGAGGGTGGGAAGCTCCGCACCCCTTTCCTCCATCCCTTGCCCTGTGCATCCCTTCCTTCTGGCGTTCCTGAATTGTATAATCTGGTTAGCAAAGTCTTTCTCTGCGTTCTCTGAGCTGATGGAGCAAATGATCAAACCCAAGGAGGGAGTCCTGGGAACTTTCAGTTTATAACCAGTTGGGCAAAAGCACAGGTGACTACCTGGACTTAATACTGACACCTGGAGGGGAGCAGTTTGGAAGGTGGGCCACAGGTGGGTAGTGTCGCCATCGAACTGAATTGTAGGGTGATGCCCAGTTGGTGTCTGCAGAGAACCGGAGAAATGCTCCATGTGAGAAAACCACCCACACATCTTGTTTCAGAAGTGAAGTTGTGACAGTAATGGAAGAGTAGAGAGGAAGCAGGGCTTTTCCTTTGCAGAGAAATTATTTTAATCAGTGCAGAGAATTAATCCCTAGCCGACTTCCTTACTTAGGGAATTACGTTTTAAATGAGTGTCATCAGGAGCCAAATTACCCTATTCCTTTGGATAAAATCTCCTCCTTCCTCTGGGACTTGAATTCTGTCCCCCAGAAAGATATGTTGAAGTCCTAACCCCCACTACTCACCAAGGTGGTCATGTTTGGAAATAGAATCTTTACGAATGGAGTCAAGATGAGGTCCTCATGGATTAGGGAGGGCAGACTCCAGTCGAACTGATGTTCTTATGAGATGAGACGTAGAGAAGAGGCCACCATGTGAGGACAGAGGCAGAGAGAGGAGTGATACACCCACAGAGAAACACCAAGGGTTGCCACGTAGTCACTAAAATCTTCCTGCTGAGGCCTACCGGGACCTGGTTACAGTGCCTCAGAACTGTCAGTTACTGTTAATTACTGTTAATTCCTTAATATCCAACACCTGTCTTCTGTGTGCCAAAGACTTGTAAGAATAATGTGTGTTTTCCTTACGGTATAGACCGTTACAGAAAAAATCATCACGGTCCTTGTTACGACAGGCCCAGACCCCCGAGACTTGTCGGACCCTAATGCTTCATGGCGCAACAGTGCATAGCATTTTGTCTTGTAGGGGTCAGCTGCGTTCGTGTCCGTTTGCCTCTCTCTGGTCATTATGATACTCAACGCTGTGACACGTCCTGGTGCGGAAATGTTAAATGATTATACTATAGTATTCGTAGATCAGTTTTTCTAGTAATTATGAGTATGCTTTATTATTGTTCCTATTTTTAACAAACAGGCAGCTTTACATTATATTTAAAAGACTGTAAGAGCATCGTCGCCTTCTTTTTTTTTTTTTTTTTTTTTTTTTTTTTTTAGCCTTAAATGAGGTCTGTACCCAGTTTCATTGGTTTCTGGTTTTTGATGAAATTCAAATCGCTAGTTGTCCTGGTCTTTAATTTTTATTTTTTTCCTTAAAACACAAACCTGATTTCTTTAAAACAAAGGATGTTATTTCTAGGCTAAAGGTCTTAGTAGAAAGATAGGATCATATCGACACATTTTGATAACCGTCGGCATCTGTAATACCAAAGATTTATTCCCAGGTGAATGAACGAAACTTGCAGCTGAGAAATGCATTAGCAACTTAAGCTAATGAATTAGGTCAGAATAAATTAGGCAAACATTCATCAAATTCAAGCGAGTTCCGTCAGTGACTTGTATTACACGAATCTATACATTCATATAGGAAAGCCCATCCATTCATGAGGAAAAGCGAACGCTAACACTTAACGTTACTTGATTGTCTGAATTGCTACATAAATTAACCCTCACAGTTTTTCCTCACTCCCTCTTTTATTTCCTCAGATTATTGGTGTGGCATGAAATTTGGGAAATGAGGAAAAGTTTGAATTTTATAACAATAATTACCCCCAATCCACAACCTGTATTTAACAACTAACATTTTTGAAATCGATTGTCTTTCTGCTCTCCAAAATAGAGTTTAAAACATATTACTCATTCAACCATTTATTTAGTCAGCACATAACTTAATGATTATCTATTATATACTTGGGACCAGGCAAGGCATCAGGGACATAGGGATGAAGAAGACCAGCTCTTGACCTCAAGGAGCTTATAGTTGGCTGTCCTGACACCACCTAATGAATGCCCTAATGACAGGGTCAGCAAAGAGTCCCAGTGATCCAGGGCAGAACGGACACTCTGCGTAAAGGTGGATGGTGTGGGAGGGAGCAGGGAAGAGGAGGGACGGCATCACCGTGCAAACCTTGGAGGGCGTCCAGACACATCCTGGGTGGACCCTGGCACCGTGACAGCGGTGAGGTTGGTGAGGCCAGGGCACAGCCCGCAGATCAGGGAGTAACCAGTGATGAGTGCGAACAGAAAGCTAGAGCTACGGTGTGAAGGGCCGGGTGGCCCCTGCTAAGAACTGTGGAGTTCACCCTACAGCTGTAGGGAGCGCAGGTTCTGACCACGCAGCGATGATGGCACTTTGTGTGGCTGTTACTGCCAGTTTTCTAGATGGCAGGTTGAGAGGCTCTAGGAAAAGCTCAAGCAGAAGCTCCCATAAGCTTCCCAACAGCCCCATGGCAAGTGGTGGCTGCCATTTCTGTGCGGCCAGACCTTCCTTGGTTATGTTGATGATAAGGAGACAGACATTTCAGGACACGTGACAGAGACTGGCCAGAGAGGCTCATTCATTGTCTTCTTTCTTCCCATAAAATGCAGCATTGAGTAAATCCTGACTGTTATCCCCCTGCTCTGCTTGCTCACAGAACCTGGGAATCTTCAATTACATGATTGGCTAGGACCCCAGGGCTGTTCAGTCCGGCTAGCGGGTCTGAGGATGCAGAAAGTCTAGCCGCGTCCAGCTGAGCCTCTCCCAGCAAAACTCTTGGACCATTTCAGAGCGTGTTGGGTGGACAAGGAGGAGTGTTCTAACTCCTCGTCCTGCTTTCTTCACGGCAGGAATTATGGACGCATACAGCATTCGCCGGAATACTCGTACGTCATTCAGAACAAGGAGGGGCAGGAGTATATTTTCCTCCTCTTTAATAAAATCTAAAAAAATAAACATAATTTCCGGGAAAGTCAAACTTGTCAAAGAAAGTTTGCCAGCTTTATAGGTAGTCTATTTGTTGTGATGGCACATAGATCTTCTCAGTACCTTATTTAAAATCAATCACCAGTAGATGCAATCTATCATTACCCCAAAGAAAGAAAAAAAAAAGTGGCATGTGAATGTTGGCCACTATGGAGAGCTGAGAGTGTCTCAGAGAAAGGTAATAATGTTTACTCCCCATTTGAGAGATAAATAAACAGGCCGCCCGACTACAGAGGTCATGGGCCATGTAAGTGTGTAGGGCTAGGAAGCGCCCAGTTGGGGTCCAACCCAAGTGGTAGATCTTTTCTGCTCCACCAGCTGCCCCCCCATGAGGCTGACCAGTGGGGCCAGAAGCCGAATCTGATGGCAGTGGACCAGCGTGGGCAGAAGCCTGGCCAGGAAGATGAGATGAGGGACCCTTCCCAAGCTCCGTCAGTGGAGCCGTTGCCTCCGGGCTGCCCAAAGCCTGGGGAGACTGGAGCAGCCTCCAGCTTTCAGTGTCCCACCTGACGGATGTTCCCATAGTGGGAAGAAAGAGTCGCCCGTAAGTTTTGCTATTGTCGCTGTTAAATTTAAACACCGCTGGTCTAGGTCAAAATCACAACCTCCATCTAAAGGGTTCGCAGAGCTAAATCCCGACAGAGCTTCTGGTGCACAGGGTTGGGTGAACTTGAGAGCAAGAAAGGAGTTAGGGTTTACATTTCCATCATGGGGTATAGCTGAGTGATCATGATGCTGTTACGAAAGACTGAATATCAGAAGCAGAGCTGATTTGGGCGGGGGCTGGAGGATGCCAGGTGTACCTCATGTCATTCACCTGGAAACGTCTAGATACCCAGTTGTCATGAAGGCACAAGAGCATCGACGGGAACGCCTTTCCTTTTGAAGATCTACCATGTTGAGCCTGTTTGTGGACACATTCAATCCTTCCTTGCCTGTCAGCCTCCATGATCTTTTCTGTCCACACAGAAATGGCATTTTTAGGCTTTCGGCAGAAAGAATAGATCCCAGACTTAGAAACATGGCATTAATATTGAAATACTAAGTTTTCTGTTCGAATGTTCTCATTGTTTGGAAAATAAATTAGAATGTTTCATGATTTTTTTGGCAGTATACTTAACTGAAGCCCATTTCTGAGATTATGGATTTTGAAGTCCTTTTTAATACAATAAATTTTTTTAAAAGATTTTATTTATTTATTTGACAGAGAGAGACAGCCAGTGAGAGAGGGAACACAAGCAGGGGGAGTGGGAGAGGAAGAAGCAGGCTCATAGCGGAGGAGCCTGATGTGGGGCTCGATCCCAGGACTCTGGGATCACGCCCTGAGCCGAAGGCAGACGCTTAATGACTGAGCCACCCAGGCACCCCTAATACAATAAATTTAAACAAATTTTCGTGAGTCCTTTTATTGGTTAGTTTTGTTTTAAATTAACTTACGTGTGTTAGAACCCAAATGGAGATTTTTCTCAGTATCTGAAAAGGATCCATCTGCCAATTTATATACTCTTGGACATATATAAATCGTCATGAGTACCTTTGCTTTATTCAGTGACCAGGCACAATTTGATATTCTACTCTAGGCTTTTTTTTTTCTTCTTTCCATTTGGCTTTGGTATTAGGCTGTATTTGAAAGGATACCGGCTCTAAGAGGTTGTCATAACTATAAATACAGCCATGATTACTTGAACAGGTGTGCTGCACTCAGGCAATAGCCTGGCCATTTAGAAAGCCTGAATGGAACCACTTCACACTCTGTTGACAAATCAAACATTCTTGACTTAATGCTGTTTCTAAACCTCTTTCCCCTAACAGTAAGACCTGCTATTTCTTTTGCTCTGATTGTCTCTACCTGAAAAATGTAAACTGTGCGAAGGAGCCGTATCTCTTTTTTGCCTCTGAAAAGTGCCTGTCTGTTGGAGCTTCTAAGGGGATTCCCCATGGCTGGCGTCCGGGGTAGCTACAAATAGTTGGGTCAGTGGGTAATGGACCCAGGCGGAGCCAGCAATCCTCCAGCTCCCCACTGACCATGCCCTGGGGCAGCTTCCTTCCCAGGGGTGACGGATGGGGGCAGGGCTAGCGTTTCTAAACAGGCCGGGTTTGGGAGAAGTGTAGGGAGAGGGTGCTGTAGAGGAACCGCATTGGCACAGCTGCTACATCACCAGCTTTACTTGATTGTTACATTTATTCGGGGGTGGATTAGGACCAGGGCACTGACGGATGCTTTGGAGGGCTTGCAGCCCAAAGCCACCTTCCTCCGCGCCCCTCCCCCCGCCCCCGCCAGGCACTGGCTGTGCTGCAGCTACCCACCCTCTCTGAGCAGAGCGGCTTCTCTGCTCCAGCTCCTACCCTCTCACACAGGGCCGGCCCTTGGGAGCTTGGAGTCTCATAGGAAAGGAGGCAAAGAAAGAATGAACAAAGACAGCGTTTAACCGAAGCTAAAGATAGTGGAATATTATTCCTTAAAATCATAAATCATGAAAGTCATTTGCATTTTTTTGAAAATTATGTTTTTAAATACATTAACCCAACAGTAAGAGAAGGTGTACTATTTCTGGCTCATCTGGAAGCAAAACTTGCCTGACCTGACCTCTTTTGGGGGCAAAACCTCTGATGAACGAATGTGAAGCTATTTATATCCTTACTTTACATCCCACGAAGTATGAATATTCATATATCTCACCACGGATACTTTAATGGATTTGATCAGACCTTGCTGTGTATGTTGCATAATGTATGTTTCAGTATACACACTGTATCACCTTCTGAAAATTTGAAAAGTTCTGCAACCCAGGGGATCAGATAAGGGAGGAGGAAGCTGCACAGTGCTTAGGGACCTGGGCACAGCCTAAGGCCTTGGCAGTGTGGAGCCAGGGCTTACTCCCAGAGGAGACGGCGCCGGGCACCGCTGCGCCTTCCTGGCCAGGTGATCTCTACAGCTTCCGGGCAAGCAAGCCAGCAAAACCTCCACCCGCCCCCACCCCTGCACAACAAACCCAGCCTCCATTACAGTCACCATGGAAGGCCCTCGAATGAATTAGAATTGGCAAGTGGGTGCAGCACCAGTTAATGGATGAAATAGCAATCTACCATCTGGGATAGCATAAGCAGAAGAGGTGCTGTCAGATTAAATTTCATTGCAAAGCAACACATTACTCCTCAGAACTTTTACTACTTGCATTTTTTGAAAGCCTTTTATTCCATCTCTATTGGCTCACTGAAGCCTTTTTAAATTCTTTTGGCCAACATTTTCCACGCAGCTCTTTCGTTATGCTTTCATATAGAAATATGACACGTTTTTTAAAAACTTATTTATTTGTACCACACGTGTTTATTCAATACTTGTCTGTCAGACTCTGTTCTAGACGGATGCTGCAGGTACGGCTATAAACAGTGAACTGTCTCTGCCCTCAGAGCACTTCCACTTTGGTGGTGAAAATGGATAGTAAGAAAGAAGTAAATATGCAGTAAATGAGACAGTGGGTGCTATGAGACGAGCTAAAACAGGTTACAGGGCTGAGGTATGTCGGGATGCAAGGGTGTTCCTACACTGTATGGAGCGGGCAAAGAAGGTCTCTGGGGTAGAGATTTGAGTGCAGACCCAAAGGAACAGGGATGAACAGCCATGTAAACATTGGGGGAGGAAAGTTTCAGGCAGCATGGAGAGCAAGTGCAAATGTCCTGAGGTAGAGGCCAGCTGCGGGAGTGGTTTGCGCAGAAAGCAGTGAATGAGCATGGCCAGAGCAGACTGAGTGAGACTTGCTGAGGACGGAGAACCGGCAGGTAGCAAGCTGCCAGGTTTGGAGGGCCTTGCTGGACTTGGTAAGGGGCTTGTCCTCTAAATGGGATGAGAAGGGATTGAAAGGTTCTAAGCAAGGGAGTTAGGACTGAAGGAACTACTGTGTGGAGAAGGGTCCATGGATGGAACTAAGGTGACCACGCAGAAGTCTGCTGCTATCATCCACGCCAGAGGCAGCCGACGGTGGTCAGTGAGCAGCTGCCGTGTGTGATAAACAGCAGAGTCAAAGATGGCCCCGAGGGACTTGACGTGAGACACTAAGCGATCAGGGTGTCCATCTACTGAGATAAAGAGGGCTGAGGGAGGAGCAGGCTTGAGGTTCAGTATCCGAGCAGGAACAAGAGGCAAGCAGACAGAGACTCCAACGCATTGTTCAGAGCGCATCAGGACTCACCATTGCAGCATGCAGGGGTCTGCGAGGCCCGGGGCCGGGTGCTGTCGAAAGGGAGTGAACACCGAGCAAAGGCGAGGCCTGTGGCCCAGGCCTGGGGGGTGAGGGGGAGCCAGCAGAAGGGGAGAGCTGGCCCGGACACAAGAAGGCAGCCCCAGGGAAGTGAGGCCCCTTGACCACTTATAATGTCTATTTTCTTCTTTTTCCTGGGCAAACTCATTCTTTAGAAGAACGGCCTAGACTCACCTGACTTGCCAGTTCACTGAGTTTTCTTACAAAGCATCATCCATTTGTCTTCCATCCGCACAGAAATCTCCTCTTAGGGTTTATTTCGTCTTATTTCTTCCTCTGCAACGTTTTGTTGTTGCTCTTCTTGCTTAAGAATCAGCCCCTCCTTTCAAGTATCCTCAAGACCCTGGAACCCACAGCCCCTACTGCTCCGAACTGGGGGACTGTGGGGGCGTCTCTGGCTCCCAGCTCGCCCTGACACCCGGCCGCTTACCCCATGCGGCACCCCCTGCGGCAGGCTTCCGGAACACTGGCGTGACCCCGTGATTACCCGGCACCAAAGCTCGGCAGCTGTTGCTTCTTGAATCAAAACCAGATCACCTCCTTGACCCTGGGCAGTGGCCTCCATCCACGACCCTGCTAATTAAACGTGATCTGTAGCCGTAGCCGCGGTGCCCTAAGGACGTAGATCCTGAGGCCTGACGATGGCCCAGGTGCTGCTGTCCGCGTCCGTACGTTCTGAGACAGTCCTTATTACTGCGCTCCCCCTTCCTGGCACTCTCGCTAGGTGAGCTCAGTACCTAGATGGATTAGGTAACAGATCGCTGTCCAAGCTCGCTATTCAATCTCTCATCAGCCGTTCTCACCACCTGAATAAAGTCGGAGAGTAAGGGGCACTTGGACCATCCGCTCTTGCCAGAAGAGGAACAGAGGCTGAAAGACCATTCGTACCTTGTCAAGGTCCCACGCCCGCTGACCACGGAACCCCAGACCTGTCTTGTCAGTCACGCCCTGCACGGCCTCACCCTGCCCACACTGTGTCATCCTTCCGGCCGGGGGCTCTTGTGACACTACCCCTCCCCCCGCTCTTCTCCACAGAGCGTTCCCTCCTATGCCTCCTTCGCGACCAGCTCGGCGCCCCTGTCCCTGACGCCTTCTGTCTACTCCACACTTGACATTGTTCTGTAGCCTCAGCAATAAACTGACCTTCCAGAAGCCACAGACAGCACCGCAGTAAACTCTCATGACAACTTAGACAAATGGAAGTGTCAGCCACGGTGCCATTCACCCTCCCCTTCCCGCGATGGCTGGTCTGTCCACTCTCCATGTTTGCAATTGTCTGATGAGTAGACACTGTGGTTTCAGTTACACTGAGTTCCATATTTTTCGTAAGGCATATGAATGTCAGTTCTGTTCTGCTCACAGTGGGCTGTAGGCAGATGCCACTTATAATTCAAAGGGACCGAGAAGTAAATGCATCTGGGCACTTACAGGATTTATGCTGTTCAGCGTGTCAAATGAATGATATAATTTTATTTCTGTTATAGGCATCCAGTATCTCTTTGAGGAATCTTTTAATTCTTTTTCTTGAGCCTAGCACGATGTAGAGACACTGTAGATACATCACCCTTGCCTGTTGAACTCAACAAACACGTGTAAGCACGTGCTATTGTGGGGGTTGCTGTGCTGGGCACAGTCTGAGATCCCAGGGACTCACCCCCAAATTGCCTTTAGTCCTTGGTCCTTCGTTTTTCTGTGTCCACTAAAATGGGCCTGGAATCTTCTAGACAGAAGGAATTAATAAATCAAGGAACGAATTGTCACACATAGAATTTTAACATGCAGAACTTAGACAACATTAGGGATTCAGATAGAGACCACTTGACCAACAGCCCCTGGCTCTTGACATTTGCATCTTTCGTTTTCATAAAACGGTATTGATGCTTGTGTTAGCATATCACATCACCTTCTTGGTGAGTTTTTCTTTACCTTCTGCTTCTTCATGATGAGACATCTGTAAAGTTTGAGGAAGTACACAGAGAAATCTATTACTCCACGGATCCCCAAGTTCTGCCTCTGACAATTCCATGTAGCAATAAAGACAGCCTGTGATTTGTAAAATCTGTACCCATCATAATTAAAAATATGACCTTAATCTAAATCCTGTTGCAGAGGCGCTTCGAATTCCTCCAAAGTACGCTCTCCAGCTGTTATTGTTGTTAGAGACATGTTTCCACTGGTTGGCTTTCCAAAGATGATTTCTGGTTTTAAATGATTAACTTTGCAGCTGTGTTGTAATTCACTTGACTCGGGGGTGATAATTGCAGTTGAACAGCAAAGGGGAGCTATTTTCTCTTTATTGAAAGGTGATGCTATCTTGTGTAATAATTGACCAATTCTTCCAATTAATGGAACATGGCTGGTGAATAATGCCATTATGCTTTTGATTACAGTGATCTCAGAATGAAATTGCATTTCTGAAGAAAGTACAATTTGGTATACACATTTCCTTTTGTGGATGGAGTTTATCAGTCAGGGTAAATGAAAATGAGAAAACTGTGATATGGCCAAAGTTTGCATGACACCCTTCCTTTAAAATATAAGTAGCTTCCCCCAGCATACATAGTTTTAATTTGTGCCTCCTGATAGATGGAAAACCAATTTATTTTCAATGGCAAGTCAAGTCGTGTCAAGAAACAGGAAGAAGACTATGGACTATGAGAAACAAACTGAGGGCCTCAGAAGGGAGGCGGGTGGGGGAATGGGATAGACCGGTGATGGGTAGTAAGGAGGGCACGTATTGCATGGTGCACTGAGTGTTATACACAACTAATGAATCATCGAACCTTACATCGGAAACCGGGGATGTATTGTATGGTGACTAACATAACAAAAAAAAACATTAAAAAAAAAAAAAGAAAAACAGGAAGAAGAAGGCTTATTCCCAGCCCTCAAACTGGCAGCTTGTTAAGAATTTCATTGTTGAAATGTTGAAAGTTTTTGGGATGAAGTTTTACCTCCTCAGAAAAATACAACAGGTAATCGAGGGATTTAAAAAATTAATAACAATAAGCTAGAGCATGAGGGTCCGAGATAGAACCGCCATACTGGGGCTATGAGATGCTGGTGGTAGGAAAACCCCACTCATTCGGGCCTTGACCGCTCTCCCAAATATGTGGGACTCTATTCCAGGAGAAGTGGGAAGCCACTGGGGAATTTTAAAGAAGTTTCTTCATCATATTTGCCTTCAACAAAACAAGTATGGCTACTGCGTGGAAGAGGGTCTAATTGGAGGCCAACCGGAAAGATATCTGTCCAGGAATCTATGTGAGAAGTGGTGGCATGGACGTTCTAGAGCTATGGGGACAAATTGACCAGGCAATTTGTGTCTGATGAGATGGAGAGAAGAGAGAGAAGAGAGAAAAGATGATGTTCAGGGGTCTCAATTTAACAATCAGATAGATTGTGGCGCCCTTGACTTAAAATTGGCCAGACTGAAAGTATGGAGAACGATCATGAACTCAACTTTGGACTGAATTTGTAGTGTCTGAAAGATGTCCAAGTCAAAATATCAGGTGGACTTTGATATATGGGTTGCTGAGTCAGTAAGCAAATACTTCTTTAGAACCTACTGGTGCCACGGATCATTCTAGGATCAGGAGAACAGAACTTACAAGAGTCCCTGCCTTCAGTTAACTTCCATGAACATTTGTCTCTCTTATTTGACACTAAAACAGTATTTTATGATTCTCTTAGAATATAATGTCATGATATTGGTAAATCGGAGAGGTGAGAGGGGAGAGAGATATAAAACAAACATGCAAACAAATTAAGAAGATGATTTGAAGTGCTAGTAAGTATCTGGGCACTTTGGCGGAGGGTGACCAATCCTTGGGAACTACTTTCCCAGCTTCAGGGAAGGCCTCTCTGTCCCTTGCCAGGATGTGGAGTTCAGATGAGTGATGTGAACTAGACACACACGTCAGGGGCCATCGTTTTGAAATGGCCACTGGAAGACAGGTCATTGGGTTGCGGAGCATGGACGTGCCCTGGATGGTACCGCAAGTTCCCTAAATGCACTCAGCAGGCCTCCCCCGGGGCCCAACTAGAACAACTCAGGGTGGTTGGCGGTGCTGTGGAGAGAGCCCCTTTCCTGGAGTGTCAGTCTGTGAAGCCAGATAACAGAGACGCTGATGCTGCGTTCTGGACGAGGGCTGCCAATCCAAGGCAAAGCGGCACACGTGTGATGAGAGCAGCGGTCCAAGGGCATGCAGGCAGGGTCTGAAACGGGGGCCGGGGCACTGTGACAGCTGCAGATAAATGGAAGAGCAGAAGCTGGGAAGCTTCTAGAGATGGCTCCAGAGGAGAGACAGGGACCTGCGGTGCTGCCTCTCCATGCCTCTCTCCCACCTCCGAGTATTTTGCTCATTGAGAGAATATTTGAAGAACAGGTCTTCTTTCAAAATGTCGTCTGCTCACAGTTTACAGTGTTGAAGTTTGAAAATATTTGAAGTGGAAAAACAAGCTGCAAAGCTCTGTGAGCTGCCACAGCAACTCTTGGAGACCGTGGTCTGCCTCTTCTCATGTCCCCGGACTGGAAAGCTGTGACAGACAGAGTTTATTCTGGAAGCAACCAGGCAGATGCTCTGTTGCTTTCTGATTTATGCCACACATAGAAGTCAAAAAGCGTGACTAAAATATTGATGCACGTGAGTGAGTGTGTGTGTGTGTGTGTGTGTGTGTGTGTGTGTGTGTGTGTGGTGGGTCTGAACTGAAAGTCAGCCATCAACGTGGGCAAACTCACTTTACTCTCTAGCTTTTCTTTGGCAAGATGCTGTTTTTACTCAGCAGTGGGAGAACTCAATTCAGGCCTTTCAGTGAACTCAGTTTAATAATTTTTGAGCCACTCCCAGTTTAAAAACTTAGTCTCTTTTTGATACTGTCTGGTCACTTCAAGTATCCCCATCACCATGGACACTGTCCACAGCTCAGAGCCTTTTCTGTCTGTCAGCTTGCAGAGCCTAACCCCAGTTGCCGTGAACTTCACGCAGGGGAGAGTGTCTTTCCCGGTTTTCCTCCTTCCTTGCCTGAGCGCCGGCCTGTGCGGGTGGTGGCAGGGGGGCTGGCTGAGCTCCACCTGCGTGCTGCTGTGTGTCGGTGGCAATGAGGTGCAGGCGTGGACTGTGGCTCCACCTGCCCCGGCCTCACCCTCTTGGTCATCCTGAGAGGCGCGTGCCCGACTCACACAACTGTGTCATCCAGGCTCCAGGCAAGGCTGCACCCCCTTGGGCTGGCACCCCCCTCCCTTCAGAATAGGGATCCCTCCCCGGGGTGTGGTGAGCCAGCCCAGCGGCCTGCGTTGGCCTCCTCTGTGGCCTTAGGAAAGCTGCATGTCCCAACCAGGGTCCGCTGTCTCCGCGTACCGCCCGTAGACCCACTGTGCCCCCTTACCCTCTCCATATTCCACATAGAACACACACGCTTCCTTAGGGGCCCGACCTTTTCCTTGTCTGCATCGGAAGAAGCATGAGTTCTTCTCATGCTTCAGACAAACAAACAAACAAAAAAAAAAAAAACATTGCTCTGAGATTTCCTAAAACTGAGCTGTTAGGAAGGTTCTGAGAGACCACCACCTCCCAGGGTCTTAGACCAGAAAGGAAAGCAGGGGAGGTAGCTGGAGGCTAAGCACTCGCCTTTCCTGGCTGTTCCTTATCCTTCCCTCTGTCATCATGGAAGGGGCCTCCTTCCCCCTGATTGGCGGGCAGCTTCCTGTGTCTCCCCCCGGCCTTCCCCGTTGCCCCCCAGAAGTGGCATCTGCTCTCCTTTTCCCTGGAGCCCTCATATCTGAAGGGTTTTGGGGTCACATGATTTAGTGTTTGTCCCAATAGGCACATATGAAGAGCATAAACTGGCAGTTCGGCCACTTGTATAAGTCGGACTTGCCCAAATGCAAAGGGAAAATAATGTAATCATTGTACATTTTACAAAAATGTCTCTTTGGATTTAAACGAAAATGCTAAATTTTTAGCAACTTCATTTTTTTCTCCTTGTTGTTTCTGCATCTTATTTAATTATCTAAATAATGTTTAAAACAATCAGATAACAGGTATTTACTAGGGCCCTGCTATGTCCCACACGATATGGCCCTGGAGCGTCCCTGTGCGGTTTTTCTCCGCAGAGTTCAGGCTGGCTAACCTGTCTACAAGTGGCACTGTCCTCTTTGGCGTCTTCAGTGACTGAGGAGTGCATTGTCAAGTACAGTTTCTGACCTTCTGAATCTTACACTTCAGTATGTCACAACATGTTCCTGACAAACGGCAGATTCAGACGGAGTCACCGCACAATGCGTTCCGGTAGCACAGCAGTGTGCTTCTCCGTCGTGTGGTCGGCGCGAGCCGGCCGTTGCTCTGTGGTTAGAAAGGGTGTTGCAGCTCATAGAGAGAGGCTCTTAGAGGAAATGCATGAAATCCATGGCACGGACCAGGATGGACTTCACTGGGAATATTCTGGCGTGGGGGGTAGGGAGAATGGTAGGGATGGTGGTAGTTTGGTTGATGGAGCTCCGTGAGTGCCCTGCCCCGGCTAGCACCTGGTGTGCGTGGCTTCGTGCAGAATGGCTATGGACATTGTCTGTGGCAAACAGTTTGGAGGCAACAGGGGCCTCTATCATCATCCTAAGTCAGCACTGATGTCTGATGAAGTGAGGTGTGTGCATTTTTTTTTTTAAGATTTTATTTATTTATTTGACAGAGATAGAGACAGCCAGCGAGAGAGGGAACACAAGCAGGGGGAGTGGGAGAGGAAGAAGCAGGCTCATAGCTGAAGAGCCTGATGTGGGGCTTGATCCCACAACGCCGGGATCACGCCCTGAGCCGAAGGCAGGCGCTCAACCGCTGTGCCACCCAGGTGCCCCAGGTATGTGCAGTTTTAGCAAAGGATTGATGCCTAACGACAGGCAGACTTAATGCTTGAGTCTCATATCATCTAAGTATTTGGAGGGAAATTTGTAAAACTATGTGGAATTGGTATTAACAGCAATTTCAGCTTTTATATCTGGATCGCCTGAGGCCCCTTGGAAGTTGCTGTTCAAGTTTGCCACCTCCTCTTAACTTTTAAGAGCTGTTTTGGTTAAATTCCAGCGAGCAGTAAGTAGTTTATAAAGTCGGGAGTCAAGAGGGTGTCGCATCATATTGTCCATTAGCACCTTATATAATGTGTTACTTTCAGACATCTACGTAAATGAGGTACTTCTTCCTGTCTAATGTTATTTGTTTAAAATACTAATAACAGATAACTTATTGTGAATTCCAGTAATCCCTCTATCACTGCACACTATTATATCTGAGAAACCTGAACTACAGTTGGAGAGTGTAATGATAAAACTAGAAAAATACTTAAAGCGACATAAACCCCCTAGATGAAAAGATTTTCTTATATAAATATGACGGTATATTCTACTCGAGAGACCTTCATTCATGATTGATAATTCAGTGATTATATCATATCCCCTCTTCCCAGAAGGGCATTAAATTATAGCGTTCCAAGTGCCTTGCGAGGCTGACTTTTCCTACCATAGCTTGACTTGCGTTTTCCTCTGACGTTGATACATGAGTCCTGTCTGTCACTACCCTGGCTTTCTTGGATATAAGTGACCTGTCCTTAGATATGTATGTATAACAAAACGCGTTTCCTGATGAATCTAATGCTACCCCTGTTTCGTGCTCTGAGTGATTGAGATGCTGTGGGGTAGATGTCTGCATAAATTAAAACGCCACACCACAAAACCCTACCAGTCAGTCAGATTGATGGTGGCAAAAGAACAAGTTGACTCTGGGTAGGATAATAAAATGACGGATGAAAACAATTTGTAAAATGGTTGGAAAAGCTGCAGAGTGTCATGAATTCTGCTCTCAAGAAACATCAAAATGTGCAAACGCATGGTGATGAATGTCTTTATGTGAGACCCGGATGACTATTGTATGGCTTTTATTAAATCTGTATTAAATGATGGATAGACAGATTACCTTTGGTTTCCACTTGTGGGTTGCAACTCAGGGCTCTTGGTAAATGAGTGTGTGATTTATACACGAAATAGTACATGGAGACATCTGAAACCTCTTTTGACAAGAAACTCTTTTCAGTGTTTAATTTAGAAATGAACTTTTAAAAGGCATCCTGACTTGGGAAGTACTGAGAGTTTCTTAATAGTAACCGAAAGGCTGTCCTGTATGGTGGTTGTCCTTTGAGCAAACCTTTACCAACCTGTCAGCTCTTCCAGGGCAGGGCTATGGGTCAGGCATTCTTAGACTCCTCTCAGCCACGGGACAGAAAATGGGCACTTGGTAAAGATGTGTCAGATGACCCCTAAAGATATCCAAGTAGAAATGCCTAAGTGGTTGAAGAATGGTACTTCTCAAAATACACTTTGTGTCAGAATTACTTGACAATCTTGGCAAATACAGATCCCGGGGACCCACCCTCAGGAACTTGCGCAGTATGTAGGAACCCAAGGGTTACTGACCACCCAGGTTACTCTGCTGTCTGTTGTCCCCACCACACTTGGAGAAGAAAATTTCAGAGTTAAAGGCAAGCTCACTCCTGGTCTCCACTGGGAACAGATAGAGCTCAGATAATTATTTGAGGGGCAGACAGAGACATCCAAGTGGATAAAGTGCCTTTGATTTCCCTATGTTGACCCTGCTCGTTAGAACCTAATTAGTACATTCCAAACACAGACATTAAGTATCACTTACAGTGATAAATCTTAGATGTATATGTCTTAATTAAAGCTAAACCTCTCCTCATAAAGATAAGCATTAGATTTCCCTGTGATAAAGCAGTCTGAATCCATGGCTTGTCTTACACGTAACCTGTTGGGTAAAGCACTGATCCATATGAAAATGTAACAGAAATGCAGATTATAAGGGTCATGAAGGAAATTTTAATACGATGAAGATATCATATAATAAGTTCAAGATATTAAATAAACACAAAATGTAGTATACTCTTGGAAATGGCCATAGTCATTGGAAAGAACCAGTCAAAGGATGTCTTGGGAACTGAGGTGGCCAGGGAGCTGGGGTGCACATGCCCCTTCATTGTGCATTTAATAAACATCCTTAGAGGCAGACTGTCTGCGTTCAAGGCAGGACACCATAAAGGAGCCAGTTCATGCACAGCCACTGGCGGATAAAGGACTTCATAAATGACCATGTCTACTACGCATAGGAGATAGCCTGAAATGCCACAGTAGCCATAATATGAAATTGAAAGGCTGAGTGCCAGGAGAGGCCAAGCAACGTGATATGAACATCCCAGCCTCCTTCTGCCTGTCTGCTTTTCACTCTCTGTTTGTCTCTGTCTCTATTTCTTTCTCTCTCTCTATTGTTCTGTCTTTCTCTCTCTCTTTGCAGATGTCACTTAAAATTTCTGGTGTTACAAGTTTATTACACATACTGGTTGTAGTGCTGGGGAGCCGGGGAGAGAGAAACTGTATAAAGCACAGAGAAATACTATGCTGGTCCATTCAGGTACTGAGTAAGAAACATACCTCCAATTATACACATTTGGAAGAGTATTCATTCTCATAAAATGAAACTTAAGACCTCTATCTTTAGTCTGTTATCTGAGTCATTTCATTCTCTATCTCTGTGGAAAAAAATTCTAAACAATAGTTAGTGAAAAATAATCTATCCCACAGTTTTGTGACATAAACGAGCCATACATTGTTGTGTTCAAGGACTCCATGAGGCAGGGATCCACGCTGGGTGGAATGGCTTGTTGCGTTTCTACAATATCTGGGTCCTAGTCTGGAAAGACTTGAAGATTGGGATACCCAACCTCTGGGAGCTGATGTGGTATGAATGCGTCTTCACAGTAGGTCCCAGCTGAGGGCTGGGACACCTGTGGTGGCCCCTCCATGTGGCCTGGGCTTCCTCACAGTGTAGTGGCAGAGTTCCATGATGGAGTCTCTCAAGGTAATAAGGTGAAAGCGTGGGGTGTGTTTGTGACCTTGGAAGTCATATAGCAACATCACGTCTCTATATCCTATTGGTTAAGGCCATCACAAAATTCTTCATGTGTTCAAGAAGGGAAGATGCATGCCCCACCACTCAAAGCAGTGTCACCATGACACTGTGAAATGAGCATCTGAAATAAGAAATACCATGGCAGCGATCTTGGGAAAAAATCCCTTCTCAGATGATACATATCTATGAACTATGTTTCTAAACCATTCTGAACCTGGTTTACATGTGCACCTTATAGAAATGCATACCACATGCTTATCAGCCCCTGGGTGAAATTAAACTTGTATAGTTGGCTCTTGAACAATGTAAGGGTTAGGAGTGCCAACCCCCTACACAGTTGAAAATCTATGTATAGCATTTGACTCCCCCAAAACTTAACTAGTAATAACCTACTCTTGATGAGAAACCTTATCAATAACATACACAATTAACACATGTTTTTGTAGGTTCTTTCGTGTTCTAGACTGTATTCTTGCAGTAAAGTAAGCTAGAGAAAAGGAAATGTTATAAAGAAAATCATGAGGAAGAGAATATACATTTACAGTACTGAACAACAACAACAAACCACATGTAAGTGGACCCATGTAGTTCAAACCGTGTTGTTTAAGAGTCAATTGTACTTCTATTTTATGTACATTCAGGTTGCAAATAGAGAAGCAAACAATCACTCAGCCTTTTCTTTAGGGCAGAGAAGATGTTCTTACTCTTTTAAGTGTGATTTGAACATTTCATCATGACAGTAGTGAGGTGAGTGCCGCTGGCTGACGCAGGCCTGACCGGTTAGTACGGCCACACCGAGGACCCAGGCCGAGCAAGGCGATAGCAGAGGACCCGGCCAGTGCCGTCTCCGTAAGGAGACCAGGAAGAGAGTCACGGTCAATCTGTGCAAATTCACAGACGTGAGTCAGCGTGATCTGAAAACTTTCCTTCCAGTTTTGAGAAGGATTATCATAGTTTTTTTCCCCACCATTTTCTCAGGTTAGAACCCGGTTTCAGGGCACTTGACAAATCTTGTAATTCTTGGCAATATTATCTTACAGTAATTAAACTCATAATTATAGGTAGTGAATTGAGCTACTTGCAAACTCGCAGCTAATACGGTTTTAAGAATCCCTGAAGAAAGTCTTGTATGTGGCCAAGGTCTTATAGGAAGAGTAAAATTTAATTTCTAAGCTGATTGCTTTTTTCCCGGGAGGCAATCGCCTTGACAGTTTTGCATACTTTGGATGATCTTCCGCGTTCTGAGATGGTTCTGTGGGTACGCTTTGGCTCTAGGACATTCTGACACACTATGAAATCTGCTCTAGACCAAGCTTGAATGCTTAAGTTGAGTACAAAGAATGAGGCCTTTGATCAACTACAGACACCCAAACCTAAGCTTGAGCTGCAAATAATAGGTTTCATGCAGTGAATTAAAAAGGCAAACAGGAGCCATCACTATCCCAAGAATGAACTTGCACATCACAGTTAAGACAGAAAACTGGGGATGGGGCGATTGACTATGGCTACTCTTCATTCTTAGTACAGAGCAACAGTGTTTAATTATGTGGTGATCCGCATTGATAATTACAACCTACAGGGCTGACCCTACGGACAATCACAGGAAAGTCTACTGGCTATTCCTTGACCCTATAAACATGAACTTAAGTAAGTGTTTGTTCTCCCCCCAGTGCTTCATTAAACCCTGATGGACACAGACCCTTGCCCCATATATTGATCATTTATATCCTGAGATAATGGGCAGAAGTGCTATATATTCATCAGATCCTCCTGATGGATCAAAGCCTCGTCCACATTTTACTGAGTTGCTGGACTTCAAGGTTGTGTCACATTCTCAGAGTATGACAATGCATTTTGTGCATTCTGTGTGAGTTTAGAAAAACAGTAATAAGACAAAACTACAATTACCTTTGGCCATTGTCCTTGAAACAAGACAATGTGGGGATTTCAGGGCATGAGACCATGTGCTGGAGGAGCGAATTTGCCTTGTCTCTCCACCTGATAACCCTTAGTGTGACGAAGGACTGGAACACTTCAGAATTCAGCCTGTCCACCCATCCTGAGCATCCTATGGGTAATAAAAGCCCAAGTAAACAACAAGAGGAAAAAGGAATGCTTATTGAATCGATTTTATTCCAGCAAGTCACATAACATATTAAACTTCTTAGAAGCGTGAAAATATCAAGATCTTTATTGCTCAATTTAATTATGCTCTTTGCATGCTAACTCTTACTTTTTAAAAAAGAAATGATCCAAAAGGATTAAAATTAAAACATAATTTTTTTTCCTAATGCCAAAAGCATTTCTGTGACACGATGTGCTTAACGCTGAAGAAAATAAATAAGACAGAATTATATTCCAAAATAGAAAGATTTAGAACGTTAGCAAACTTCCTCAGTTAGATGGCTAATATGTTCTTCTAAATGGTATTTTGAGAATGCTTATATCAGCACAGCCCAAATCGGAACGCTCTATTTATATTGACTGAAAATATTGAAAAGGAATATATTCTCTCTATCTGAGCCCATCTTGATGTAGTTTTAAACACAGGCAGTTTGTGCTGGCATAAGGATTTAATTGACTGGATCGTCATGTTGGCACTTGCCATCTCTGCTCATTTTGCCCTGTTTTTAAATATGCATCGATTTTGCACATACCGTAACCAAAGGCTGATCAAAGCCCTCGCCCTGACTGACAGCCACCGTTGGGCGAGTCGGAGCAGACAACCCTGCCTGTTCCTGAGATGTTGTTACCAATGTCTGCTCTGCCCAATGTTGTGCTCGGGCGCTGTCACCCCTTTGTCTTCTTTTGTATGTCCTACGCAGTGTTTAGAATGTACGGTTGGAAATGCTGTTTCAAAGACTCTGACTGGAAGTCCTTCCAGAGAAGGACATGTGTCCTAAGGAGGTTAAGTGAATCGCCCTGTATTACACAGCTAGTTGGTGGCAGGTCTGGGACACCAGTCCACACCTCAACTATTACGCCAATTTGTACTGCACTACATGAAGTAATTCAGCCAGTTTTCCTCTTACATTCATGGAGAAACACATCAGTACCCAACGTCTCAGATTTCTACTTGGTTGCCACTGGTTTCATCATACTTCAGAGCAAATATGATCATCTATTATATCAGAAAAAAATTTGAAACTGATAAATATACTTACTTTCCTACAAGGCAAAACAAATTTAGTATGGATTTCAGAAAAGTGCCAGGATTTCAGAGCAGTAATGGAAACATCAATATAAACTTTAGAGGACCAGACCTTCAGGAGTCTGAAGGTTCCAGGCTCAAGATCCCAGTCATGTTTGGGGATTCCAACTCCCGTATTCTGGCTATGCTCACCCAACAAGGGCCATTTGTAAGTGTATCAGTAGATTAGGAAGCTCCGTAAAGTGCCAAACGTCCATACAATAATCATTGGACCTACCATTCTGCCTCCCTACCACCACCATCGACGCGGCTGAGATATTATCCTTTTGTAACTTATTTTCCTTCTCAAGGCTGTTCTTCATGGATATACAGGCATGATTTCATCTGTGTAATGCTTCGAAGTGGGGCAGTGTTATTCTTCTGACCTTACACACCATGCCCATGTAATGCAAAGAGATAGTCACTTCATTGTGATTTCATTAATGAATTTAGGGAAATTTTAATTAGGCAATAATTCCATGTGCACATACAACTAGGAAATTAACAACCCACATGAAATAAATTGAGTGAAAACAGTTAATAGTTGGATGAAAATAAAGTAAAACTAATCAAACCACTTTATAGGATTATGCATTACATAAGACCTTAATGAGAATTTCCATTTTACGAAGTTGTAAGTTGAATGTTTTGAAATGATTCCTATAATGCTACAGTGATTTTTAGGAATTCAGAAATTCAGTATGTTATCATTTATCCCAAGAAACAATCGAGACCAAAAATTCAAACTGACTTCACTGAGCTCGCCTGAGCGTACCATTGTCAAGGAAGTTTCAGGTCGTGATCAACCAGTTGAGTGGCATCCAGAGGTAAAATGAAGCATCTACGTCCAAAAATATTGCTTAGTATGCTTCCTTAACTCTTTTTTGGCTGTTTATTGAGGAAATGAGTTTTGAGATTATTCCCTAAGCTGCGTTGGTTATACGTTCTGCACAATTACAGTGGCAGGTGGAGAGAACGGGGAATCAGGATCTCTGAGTTTTAGTCTCTGCTCTGCCCAAATGTGAAGCATCTAATATTGGACAGGTGACTTCACTTCTTTGATACTTGTTTTTTAATCATCCGAGAAATGACATCGTAATGGAATCTAACTTACTCTACTCATTTCATGGAATGGTTACAGGATGGATTGGGAGGACAGATTCTAAGTTTTACCCATCCTTCTGTTTCCAGTCAGGCAGTATTAGAATTCTCTCAGCTGTAAGTAGCAGAATTCAACTAAACTGACTTTAACAACAACAACAAAAGAATTACTTTGTGCACCCAAGTAGCTTGGGGCAGGCCTGGTCATTGGCATGACTGGATCTGGATCCTCAAATGACAACATCTTGATACTGTATATCTTTCCATCACTCAGCTCTGTCTCCCCCTGTGCTGATTATTCTCAAACAGACTCTCCCCTGGCGATAACAAAGACGACCACAGGCAGCTCCCAGTCTATATTCCACTGGCTTAGCCAAAACCACGTGTCCAAACCAACAGCAACCACAAAGAGATAGCGAGACCTGATTGGCTATACCTAGGTCAGGTGCCTGCACTGGGATTTAAGAAATGGGGCAACCCCACCTGAATCAAATAAACTACAGGCAGGGAAAGATGTGGCTGCATAAAGACACGCTAGACAGATGAAATCCACCATCTTTGCCCTGCAGGCTAGTCAGACTCCACATATACTTTCTTCCCATTTATAACCTTTCAAAAATACTCTTGTTTAAGATGTTACTGCCTCCCATACAACAACAGCGACAAGAGTAACGCCTTTTGAAAATGCTGTGCGTTTCTTGGTCTGACCTAGATATGGTCCTCCCTGTACTGTCAGTCTCTCTTCCAACACCTTCATCTTATCCCATGTTCAATATGTTACGTCTCTGACTTTGCATCCAACAGCCTAAATTTGGAACAGAGAAGCTGGCTTTGCCAAATGTGTAAAGCTCCCGATTGGCTGACTCCTGGACATATTTAATGGCACACAAGGAGTTAGAGCCCCTCTAAGATGTATTTTTTTCTTTTGCACTTTAGGTAAGCCACCTTGGAGGAAAGATTGCCTCTTTCCTGCAGGACCTTACCAGTTGTTGCAAGAATAGCTATAGATGTCAGTAGCTTTCTCCCGGTTTCTCTGGCATTGATGAAATGGTCTCTTGAGAGATCTTAGGCCGGCAAAAAAAAAAAAAAAATCACATATCTACTAACCTGGCATATTGTACACATTCAATTAATGTTAATTAAATGATCAGCTGTGAGGTCTCATTTTTAATATCTATTCACTGGCCTATAATTAATACGCAATTAACTTTTTCAGTAAAGATGTCCACTTAGGATGTTTTTTTTTTTCCAAAAGTAAACACTATAGAATTTGAGCTGTCTGAGCTCAATGGCATAAAGAATGTTCTAGCAGTGCATACAGAAAGTTATCTGCACCCTGCAGTCCTTCTGAAATACATCCCGAGTGATGCCCAGGGCTCGCTGACGCCTGAGGCTCACAACCTTCCACACTTTTGCTTCTTCCAATTTGAGAGTTTCAACAGTGGTCAGTGATGTTTGCTCCAGTTGTTTTCACCATTTGTTCTTACTATTGAATTTCCTAATTAAAAATCAAGTGAACCAATGAACCATTAATGTAAAAAGAGTTGTTTCTATGAAAAAATGCGCTGAAAGGTTTGGAAAGCAGGTGTGTGAGAAAACAATTGTTGAATTACTTGCAGGCAGAATGACTATAAAAGCAGAAGGGGAGAAAACAAACAAGCAACGACCTAATAGTGTAAAGCGGTTCTGCCCTGAGATTGCTTTTCCACCGTCTCCAGATCCTTGTTTTAGAGAAATTGAAACTGCAAACTAGAAAAACTCATTACAAAAGAATGATGACATGGTAATATGTGCATCTATGCTTTAAAAAATGTAAAAAGGCTTCGATCGTCACCAGAAGATTGCTATATAAATAAGTGCCTACATGTTTTTTAAAACAATAAAATGCGGACCGATTTGCTCAGTAACCTACCAAATTTTTAGCAGAGTAGGGAGCTCCTCCTGCCCTTTCCCTTACCAGAATCTCCCATGTGAACTTTTCCCCCCAAATCCCTCCACTGCTTTCTTAGAGCTTAGCTTCTCCCACTGGACTCCTGAGGTTCTGTCCTTTTCTAGAAAGTAGTGACCACAAGAAATTTAACTGAGGCTCCCTTGGTCTTCCTTTCATATTTCTTGAAAGAAAGATGATACTGTGTTCTTATCCACATCAGAAATCTTCTATTATATTCCATAAACATCACAATAATTCTAGAAAGAGATCAAATTTTTTATTAAAATAAACAAGCGCTGCAATCATTTTTCTGTCACTTTCCAAAGAAATGCAATAAGCAAGGCATCCAAATATCTATATCTGATTTACATTTGTATTACTTCAAGCTTAAGGTGCACTTCATCACGACAACTCCAAATCTATTTTTTTAATTTGATGACTTTATATTCCATATTGATTACATTCATGGACAAAACTCATTCCCTGATGGATGGAAGTACTAAAACAGAAGGAGCCGACAACTAAATGACTTCAGGGTAGATTTTCAAATCAGCTTGCAAAGATTTTCTTATTTTAAGTGAGACAGACCCTTCAATTTCCATCCCATTGCGTGAGATAATATAATCCAGGTGGTAGGGGAAAAATCATTATTTTATGCCAGCCAGAAGTTTCCAAACTAAACTTTTTACTCAATGATTAGTTCCACACACTCAAGAGGAAAAAAAAAAATAAAAATAAAATATATATATATATATATACACACAAACTCTTTTCACCAGCAGATGCTTCCACATGCTTGGGAAATGTGTGCAGTGAATGTGACTTATTGGCCGTGATGGAATTGGAGAAGGCATGACCGCACCTGGCCCCAGCAGGAAGTACTGGAGCTAAAGCACCACAGGGACTTTTCCTTTGTTACCCTCCTTCTTGCCTTGGGCTGGGGACATATTCTGAATGTAATGCAAAATATTGGAAAGAGTTTGAATGGTGCCTTAAAAGGAGCACGACCCCTACTTTCCAATCTGTTCACTGAGTGAAGGTTTTTTGAAGGGTCATCGAACATCCCCTTACTGTAAATTTGCATTTACCTAGCATGGTACCTTTTAAACTTTCTTTTCATCCCTCAAAAAAGTGATTGTTGTTTTGTTTTGTTTTGTTTTCTTTCCCAGTCAACCCCGCCTATCTGAGAAAACTGTGTAGAATTAGCAAAGATTAATGCTAAGAAAAGATTTACCATTCCCAGCAATTCTGGCTCCTATTTCTAAGGCTAGTCTGGGAGAGAACATGGTTATTGCCCTTGGTTATCACTAACCTGGAGAGTTTCCCTTCTCTTGGCACCTTTCCTCTCCTGATATAAACCCTGATGGTTAAGGCGGTGGTGGATTTTATCACCTCAACACCGATGGAAAAGTAGGATCTTGTCCACTGCTGTGAGAGCCCCAGTGTCTTCGGGTAGAAACAGGGGTTATAGTGCCTGTTTATTGTCAAGCTAAAGAGATAGCCTGTGATGTGGCCCAACGTTTTTACATTGCAAACCTCTTTGTCTCCCGATTCATACCAGTTTAGCCTAATTGGCACTAATAATCGCATCTGTTGCTACAGCAGAGCTGAACATGGAATGGCTTCTCGAATGTGTCCTACAACTACCCCTGTGCTTCCAAGTCCACGCAAAACTGAAACGCTTCATAAAGTTTGGGGATTTTCAATTTATTCTGTGTATGTTTTAGAAGCTAACGAAAAGCAAGTTTTTGAAATGTATAATGGCTTCTTTCATTATATGAAACAAGTCTCACTGATTTCGGGACTAAAACCACAATCAGCAAAATGATGGTGGAAGAGAACAAAACGTATTTTCATGTGAATGAAGAGAGCCAGGCTTTTGCATAATTTTAATGGGAAAAGGAATGAGGTGGTAGGAAATAAATGAGAAATGCAAAAAGAAGAATAAAATACCGAAAGTAATGGTTAGCCTCAGCACAAGGCGATGCGGTCCCCAGTAGCCTCTAAGAGCTCTGGTTCTGTGAGGAATAGAGGCCCCTGGGGGCTTTCCAGCAGTTTCAGATGAGATAGCATGGTCGCCCCAACCATCCGACAGAGATCTTGGCCAGCGTCTGCCTCCGGAGTTGCTGGAGAAGCGGGGACTGGAGTCACCTGTAGAGCATGAGTTGCTGGGGTGGTAGGCATCGTACCTTGTGCCAGAACACCAGCTGCCGCCACGATCCTCCCTGCCTGGGTTCTGGCCCGAGCGGGACAGGGTGGCTTGTCACTGGAAAAAACACCGATGGCACATGTGGTGTCGATGAGAACAAGTGGTGGCTGATACTGAAGCCCGCTCAGCTCCTCTGCACGGGAGACCCGCCTTTCTCCTGCCTGTCGAGGAGCCGCAGACCGGACAGCATCCAGTCCTCGCAACCGGAGCGGCGAGAGGAGAGGTGGGCCTGGAAACCGGGGGTCTGGCTCTGCCTGCGGACGTCTCAGCAGCAGTCCCTCCTCCTGCCCGGGAGATGCTTCCTTGTGACCGACCCTCCACGGGGCAAGGGGAAGCCAGAGGGTGCACTCACGCACACACACGCACACACACAGACACACAGAGACACACACCAGTTGTCATTATCATCCCCAACGTAGGAAACTAGTTTTTGTTTCTTTTTCATCTTCAAAAATTTTTTCTCCAGAGTAAATATACTCGTTCCTCAATTATTTAAAGGTCACTTGACTTGCAGAATAAACTAGAAGGGGCTCTAAATTTGGAGACCAGATTTCAAGACCAAATCCCAGGACTTTTTCGCATGTGCCTTTTGGGACAAGTGACTCTCCCTGAGACCTTGTCTCATTTATCGAATGGGAATAAATAGTGCCTGTCTGGACGCCGATGGCTGTTAGAAACCTCAGAGGTGAATCTGAATGAAGACTGCAAGGTACAAAGGTACAGCCTCGGGGCCATTACCATGTTGTACTGGGCACCGTTTACCCTCAGACTGACGAAAAATACCTTGGCCCGAGGAGGGGATGGAAAAATATATGCAGACATGCAAGAAAAAGGTTTAATAGTGTAGATAAAACCAACTCTACCTCGACTGCCATTTTGATGGGAGACGTGGGAGCAGGAACCCCCCCGGCCACCCCACATTTTGTCTCTAGGTCAACAGGCATTTACTAGAAAATAAGGAAAGTTGAAGCGCAGTCTGCTAGATAGACGGCGGCTAATTCTAGGACTGGCCTTTCACACACCCTGACGTCTGTTTATATATATATATTTTTTTTTTTTAATTGGGGGGAAAAAATGAAGCCTGTTCTTAGTTTTCATCCCCAGGTGAGCTCTGGTCCCTAAAGGGTTACTTCCAAGAGGTTCGTAGAGTTGATAGCGGTGCTGGGCATGTAGGGAAAATGCAATGTTGTCTCTAAAAACATGTGCAAGACAATTTGTGAGACAGCTTACAATGAGATATTTATCTCATTATAAATGAGATATTATATTATATAATGAGATATTATCTCATTATACATTACCGGACTTTTTATTTTATTTCTTTCTAGGTTAGCAGTTAGGGACCTGTAGACATAATATTATGTAGATATTTTCATTGCTTTTTCTTTCCTTTTTTTTTTTTTTGCCACAGGAATAAGAAATCATTGTTCTTACATGATTTTGCCCTTGACAGTTTAATCAGAGAAAATGTATTGCAGCCATTTGACATTTATTTATGGTAATGAAATGGACCCCGATTACGTAACCTTTTCCCTGCCTCGGTGTTAATGTGCTTCTGAGCTGTAGCAGGTGCGTCAGCAGCCTGCACGAGGGCGGGGTGCTGGGGGTGGGGTGCAGCGGCGCAGGGTGCCGGGGTCAGGGTGCAGAGGCAGGGCACGGGCAAGGTGGAGGGAGCCTTGGAAGCATTTTGCACATGAATGAATAACTTCTGTAAAAACTGGAAATTATCAGTTGACTCGCTTCCAATTTTAGCCTGATTGCTTGGTTTATAATAGCATCTTACCTCCTTCATCAACAAAAGTTTAAGCTGCATTTCAAGCCCTCTATGAGGCTGCACTCCGTCAGCCCATCGGGGGTGCTTAGCACTCTGTCAGTGGCCCAGGAGTTCTGAGTGGTCATTTTATGCGTGATGGTGTGGTGCTTTGGGCCACAGGCATTATTTTTCTGTAAAACTTCATTTAAATTAATGCTCAGTTGGTTTCTAATATCTGTACTGTTCTTGACGTCGGTCGCATCATCGCGGTGCCCTTCCAGTGTGGGGCTGAGGCTTTACAATCCCCCCCCTCCTGCCCGTGGATTCCGAGCTTTTATGCTGTGTTCCCAACAAACTCCCGTCTTGGTCCTGACTTGGCTCTTTGGCCCTTTACCAGGGCTGTCACTCACGTGGGGGTTCCAGGTGAGGGAAAAGCATTTCTTCACTGCGGACGCTGAAGTCAGTAAGAACGCGGTGTAAAAGGGATGTTCTGTTTGTCCGCAGAGGGACACACCCCATTCTTGTCAGGTGCACGCATCAGCACTCACAGAAACCGAGTTCACCAGCAGCAGCCCTGGGGCATCTTGGAGGACTAGAATCGTCTGCTCGAGGAGGTGTGGCCCATATGTCTCAGAGTGGACAGCCACCTGGCTAGATGTGGTGTGAGAGCCTCACCTGCCCCTCCTGTCCCTACCCCTGCTAGCCAGTGTTCTCAGCTTCCTAGGGCTGGGCGGCCGGGATGGTGGCCCACCGTCCGTGGAAGCTGTGGTTGGACGGTGGGCCGAGGGAGGGTCTCTGCGTTGGGCTGTCCCGCGTCCGCATGGGCAAGTTACATCAGTGCCCATGGAGGCTCTCGCTCAACACAGCCTAGTCCTCAGCCCTGTGCCTCACTTCATGTGCTCCGTTTTCGTCCCACCAGACCCTGTGCTCTGCAGCCCTCGTGTGGCACCTGCCTGCAGGGCCTGGAAGATCAGGGAAGAGCACTGGAGTTCCCAAGGACGCGGGGAGGAGCACCAGCAGCACGGTGGGGAGGGGACGGGCAGGCCCCGAGGCGCAGGCCCTCGACAGGCATCTTGGAGCAAAGAGGCATCTCTCTGCACATTGAGCCCTTTGTGCACGTGTACAAAGCTCAGACAAGAAGGCTTTCTCCTGCATACATTTGATGAGATATTGAGAAGGCATCACCATATTTCTTTTCTTTTTAAATAGAGCTTTTTCAGGACTGTCCAGGGCATTGTGTAACTTAAGGTTTATAGTTGATCCTTACCATTGATCACCCAGCAATTTAGCCCACATTTACCCTGCCCCTGCCCCAGCTGGCGCCTTGGGACGGCCCCATCGTCACTGTGCACCTTTCAGCCTTTCTTCTGTTGGGCCCTCCTTTGTGAAAAAAAGCAACACAACCGAACCAAACAAACAACTTTGCGTCAAACTTGTTTTTCGTGAAAATGAAATGCACTGGATTGCACCGGGAGAGTTAAATGGCAAATTCTTGACAAGTGCCTACACACCACGGTCTTCATAATAGAGGCTGCCTCCCGAATGAGCAGGGGCCGAGGACGACACCTGACAGAAGATTTGGGTTTATTAGAGTTTGTTGTAATCAGACTAGCAAAGCATTTTCACTGTGGACCATCTGTCGGCACACGTAGATAGCCTCATTTTATAAGACCAGATGTGCTAACAGTATTCATTGAAACAGGAGTCTACCTGTTCTTTGATTATAGTTATGGCAGGATGCGATTCTGCTATATTCCAAAATGATTTCTCTTTGGCTTTTAAATTTCCTGGTTGTTGGCTCTTTTGCATCTTATTTACCGCAGCATAAGGAAAAGGGCTCTGGAGTAGGAATAAGAAAACCGAGTTCTCTTTTCTACTCTGCCGTTAGGAGGTTGGGTTGGTACGGTGTCAGCGGCTACCAGCCCTGCTAGCCTCCGTTAAAAACGAGGTCAGATGAGATGATTTTCAAGGTGTCTTTCAACTGCTGTGTCATTGTGCCTTTTTTGTTGTGGCCTCAAGAAAGGAGCCCTGTCCTTGTCGTCTGCAGCAGCAAACAGCTGTTGACCTGGCCTCAGCTTCTTCCTAGCCGCATGGGGGACGATGTGCAAGCATCACAGGGTAGCTCCGGGGAACAGGGCTGTGAACATTCCTAGGGCAAAGCCAGCCACTTAGCAGACCCTTAGCTCTTCCTTTCTTTGAATTAGGAGAAAGAATTGTAAAGAGAAATTGCTACCATTTATAAATTAGTTCGACTTTTCTGAGTTCTCATTGCCTGGCTGAGGCCCAGTCATGCGGAGGCAAGTCTGTGATGGAAAGCATCTGTTTATTAGGTGACAGATGGATGCCCTCCAGGTAAATGCCAAAGCTCTTCTCTCCAGGAAAGGGGTTCCAGGAAAGGCCAGACCCCAAAGGCAATGAGCGAGCCTCAGTCTCCTCCATCCTGAGCTCCAGATGATCCCCATTTCCGCTTGAATCCTCCTGTCTCTCTCGAGATGTTTAATAGGCCAGAAGTTTGGAGTATTTGGGACTGGTTAGGGCATTGAAACAGAATTCCTGCTTTCCAGCATCCTCTCCGGTGCTCCCTAGCTGTAAACCTGCAAAATTCACGTAACTTAGCTAAGGATGCACTTCCCTGTCTGTACGATGGGAGCAGTTGTGCAAGACATGGTGTTGTGAGTAAGGATGCAGTGAGCTGTTCCAGGTGAGGGGCTTAGCACTGCACGCGATAGAAATATGGGCTCATATCACATTCCCCTATGGATGGGTCCAAGTCAGCCCGAGGACCCCTCCCGCCGCCATGCTCCAGGCCTTCAAAGACACAATCTACGGATGGAGCCCATTCCATTGGAAGCTTGCAGGGTCTCTGGCTACTCACTAGCCAACTCATCCAAACCTAAAGGTCAACAGCTGGTAAGGGGCAGTGTTGACCTGCCTCATGCCTCATTGCCAGGTTAGGATTGCCAGAGGCATCCTAACTCCATTCTGACTCGCCTGAGGGACAGGACCTGTTCTCATCAGCATGTGGTTTTCTAGAGTTTTCCAGCTCATTCCTCCCCCGACCCCAACCCCAACACATGCACAGTATATACATTTTCAGCATCCAGTGTTAGTCCATCATCATTTTTATTCATCTGACAAAAGAGATTCTGGAAAGAGGCCCTTCCCACCCTCGTGCTGGGGGAACAGCTCCCCCTCAACCTGCAGCTTCGTCCCAGGTGAGAAGCATCAAGCGAAGTGATTATTTCGACCAGACTGGCTCACAGACAGAGGACACTGAGCTCTGTGATTGACTTAGGGCAGTTTCAGGAAACAAATGCCACCTCTAAAATGAGAAAAAACACTTTCCTTCCTTTGACGATTCCTCTGGCTGCAGAGGAGGGGGACACTCCTGGGCCTCGGGGTGCCTCAGACCGACTATGCTGTGCCACCTCACTCCGCCAGGAGTACTTCGTCGCTGCAGTTTCCTCCCTTCCACAGTAGGACAGAGCTTTCACAAAAGCCTCGTGATATTCTGTGCGACTCTCTGCAGTGTCTGTTTAAAAAGTCAATAATGTTAATTTGTTTGATAAATTTCCACAGATCCCAACCCTATTATGCTGTTAGCTTAACGCACCTGACTTTTAACAGATGTCTTAAGGACTCGATGTCACTAAAGGGAATACAGCACGAATTGAAGTAGACTCTTTGGAACATTGTATTTTTAGGAACAACATCCTCAATTGGAAGAAAGATAAAAATACTCTGTGATAAACTAGAACCATGAGGACAGATTCACAATATGCTCAGCAGAGAAGCTTGTTTGGCAATCAGAAAACAAAGAAAACCAACTACATTAACTCCTCTGGGTGTATGCGTGTCCGTGTGTGTGAGAGAGATTTTGTTCTATAATGTTTCTCAAAACTTTCCATTTTCTGAAACACCTATTCCAATTTTAATTTCCATTATAGCAAATAAATAGAATATTGTTTGGACAGTGAAACCTGGAGTAGAAATTTAATTGAAGAACCATCGGTTTTATAGAGGGAAACACTTAATGATCTGCAAAACTTTAAATGGCTTCTTGAAAACTTAGAAACAGACACATTTTCCAGACAACTGGACTTATTTTGGCTTTCATTATTTCAAGGTGAATAAAAAAACAAAGTGAAACTTTTTTTTCCTAATCTCATATTAGGTAAAGCAGTGAGATCAAATGAGCAAGCTGCACCTTTACGCAAACGCCATAGATTTAAGCATGGGGATTAACGGATCAAGTTTTGGCAATTGCTAATCATAGGCAGAGTTCTGCTGGAAAAATTCACAGATCCTATGTTCGTTTGTTTTTTAAATCACATTCACCTGTTTTCATAATGGAAATTATTACTGATCTTATTGATGAGAAAACTCCAGTGAAGAAAGGAACTTGGTCCAGTGAAGCCCCCACAGGGAGACTTCAAGAGGGAGCCCCAGTCCCAGATGGGGTCTGACAGGCCCTTGTCCCCGAGAAGGCTGGTGCCTGGGAGGGACATACACGAGCCTCAGAGACTCTCACCGAGCCGCACAGGCATCTTGGCACAGAGCCCTCACTGATCAACAACCGCCAGAAACCCCCGGGAAGCTTTTAAAAAAATAAGGATGTCCCAGTCCCACCCCCGAGATTCTAAGTTGATTAATGTGAGAGGGTCTTGGCATCTGTATTAGTTTGCTAGGCTGTCATGCCAAGTACCACACACCGGGGGCTAAAACATTTACCGTCTCACAGTTCTGGAAGCTGGAAGTCTGAGATCAAGGTGTCAGCAGAGTTGGCTTTCTGAGGCCTCTCGCCTTGGCTTGTAGCTGGCTGTCTCCTCCCTGTGGCTTCACGTGGTCTTCCCTCTGTGTCTGTCCGGTCCTGAGTCCTCTTCTTTATAGGGACGCAGTCAGATTGGATTAGCGCCCATCCTAATGACCTCTTTTTCCTTCGCTGTCTCTTTAAAGACCTTATCTGCAAATATAGTCGTATTCTGAGGTCCTGGGGATTAGGACTCCAACATGTGAATTTGGGGGAACGTTGAAAGTTCTCCAGGGGGCTTCAGATGCAGCCAGGGCTGGGAGCTCCGGCATACGCAATAGCAGTCCTTGGGGAGTAGGATCACGGGGCAGGTAAGGACCCGTGAGGCTCTGTCAGGAACAGAGTGGCCTGGGTCCAGATCGTCACTCTGCTCCTTACTGGCTGTGTAGCCTGGGCAAGTAGCTTTATCTTTTTGTGCCTCTGGGGGGTTCAGATCACCAAATACCTACGGCGGAGATGATTGTAAGGGTTGGTTCATACAGACTAACCTGGCCCAAGTGAAAAGGTCATCAACGGCATTACGATTTCGTGTTTGTTTTTTATTAGGAGGATATGGATAATTTGAAAGTCCAAGTCAGGGGTGCAGTCAGCTCCTGGTTTTGTAAGTCAAGTTTACTGGAAAACAGTCAGACGTCTTTGTTTATGGATTGTCTAGGGCTGCCTTCACAATACAGTGGCAGAGCTGAGTTCTTGCAACAGAGACCCATACCACACAAAGCCTAAAATACTTGGTATCTGGGCTTTACAGAAAAAAAAATTGCCGATTCCTGGTTTAAATCAACATATAGATAATATTTTTTATAGTTAAGAGCCTAGGTACTAATTGTACAAAGATACCCATTGTCGTTTGTTTGAATTTCAATTCTAATTAGTGGCTGTGTGACTTAGGACCATCTATTCAACTTCTCCATATGCTAGACTGGTTCATCATGTATAATAAGATTAATACTATAAGTAGCCTTTGCTCTCTAGATTCATCTGTCTCCTGAGTTAGTCTCATGAATTCAGAGAGTGAGAGAAACACATCATCAAAAAATATTGGTTCCTGTATTATGGATAACTAATTTCAAATAACAGAAGATGCTGATCCGATCTCAATATTACCTAAATCAACCAATTTTAGGTGTTGACATTGAAGGTTGTTTTAAGAATTAGGTGATAATGTACATAAACATGCAAGCCCAGCTCCTGGAATGTGACTGATGTTCAGTGCATGTTAGCAAAAATAGCAGCAGGACATTGCCGTTATTAACTAAACTGGTGGTGGAGGTAGCCCGCGTGCCATGTCCCCATGATGGACTTCACCCCCTGGTTTGGCCTTAGTCACTCCTGTCAACTGTCTGTAGAAAGCAGAGGTAGGCAGGCGACCTCACAGCACATAGGACAAGAGTCAAAAAACAAACGAATAAACAAAACACAGCTGCATACAATGTACCCCACCCTTCACTCTTATAAAAGCCTCGTTAAGTTCCTCATTCCCCCAGAAAAACTGGCAGGTGATGGCAGTGCAGAGGACTCAGGGTAGGGCAGCTGGGGCCGCAGGAGGGGAGCAGGTGCAGGGCTGCGCGCACGTCCGGGACCTGTGGGCGCCGACCGTGCATCACGTGTGGTTCTCTACGAGGCCCACAGCACCGTCTGGTGTGCGCTCCATCCAGTCTGTGGCTGAGGCCTGGGAAGAACCAGGGTTCAAACCCACTTCCAGGTGTGTGCAGAGGCCATCTTTCTCCTGGTCAAGATAACTGGCCTCGGAGGTGGAGACAGACCCATCATGTGACCGAAGAGGGACTCTTGCTGTCCCCGGCAGTTAAATCCTTCCCGTGGGTGCTTCCCCCAGGTGACCTGCCTTCTAAGGGTTCCCCGCAAGACCTCCATGGATGCCCAGGAGAGGGGAGTGTGGGGCAGGCCAGCCTCCCTCTTCTCTGTCAGCCCATAGCACAAGGCAAAGGCTTGGGCATCTCTCCCACTGGGTGTGGCAGGTGACATGCACATAGCTCTTCCTTGAGGTCCAGGAATTTGTTGACATCGTCCTGAGACCCCTTGGTTGTGGGAAGGACTTGATGGCCTCTGGAGAAGTAAGGAGAGTTCTGCTGACACTCATCAGCTCACACAAAAGAGGGAATCTGAAAAAAAAAAAAATCCTGGATTTGAAAGAGAAGTATTCTATTCTCTCTAGAAGAAATAAAACTGAAGGTCATAGAATTTATAGGCTAGGTACAGTGGTTGGCATTTTAAAGAAGAGACAGGGGGCGCCTGGGTGGCACAGCGGTTAAGCGCCTGCCTTCGGCTCAGGGCGTGATCCTGGCATTCCGGGATCGAGCCCCACGTCAGGCTCCTCCACTGGGAGCCTGCTTCTTCCTCTCCCACTCCCCCTGCTTGTGTTCCCTCTCTCACTGGCTGTCTCTATCTCTGTCAAATAAATAAATAAAATCTTTAAAAAAAAATAAAAAAAAAATAAAGAAGAGACAGATGCATTGTGTGTGTTGGGAGGGAAGGCTGGGTTGTGATAGCCGCTCAGAGTGCCCGAAATCAACAGGTGCCCTCAGCTGCTGGAATGCACTTACACGCCCTTTATGTGTCTTTTCTACAATAAATCCTAAAAGAGCCGCCCACACAATTAAGGATGATTCTTTCCACAGCTTTGGTAACCTTAAGCCTCATCCATGCTAATGAACAAAAATGTGTGATACTATGACTGTCATTAAAACTGAAACAAAAACCTGAAGAAATAAATAAGACCTCCCTGCAGTGTCAAGCTTGGGAGTCACTGGTTTCACTGGAATGTCGCTTTTAATTGGCAGCACGAGCCGCTCCCTGGCATTGGCAGCAGATTCAGTTCGGCTTATTGTAATAGTCTTGAATGTTGAAGCTATCAATCTGAACAGACCATGTTAATGTACTGCTGGGGGAAAATAGAATTCTAACAGGAGATAGTTAACTGCTTGCACTTTTTATTAGTTTTTCTTCCTAGATACTTTCCGCAGTTCTAGGTGGGATAAATTGGGTAAGAACGTATGTCAGGATATGTTTTGATTTCAGTAGCTGTTCAGAGACACTGACTTCATTCCTTTTTTAGCTCGTGCAAACTCACAATGATTGGAAAGCTCTGAGGAATGATTCTGTGTGTGTGTGTGTGTGTGTGTGTGTGTACCTGCAAGCGTGCACGCCTAGCACGAGCATAGAGAAAACAAAATAGGAACGCAAGGAGGGGAGAATATGCCTCTACCCATACATAGCAAAACATTTCAAAAAGCATTTCCTTGCCCCCGTTAAATAGAAACTGTCCAATAAATCCTTGGTAACCTAGAGTCATCCTCCTGTTAAAGGGATGCTTTTTTTTCTAATAAGGTGTTTTCATGTGATGAGAAATTCCTTTTCTAGATTATTTTATTTTTCATTTGCATGTATTCTTTTTGAATGCCTGTAATCATTCGTGTCATGGATTCGTTGCACTCGGCACTTTTCGTGGAGCACATTGTAAAGCTATTCTCATCGTTTTCTTTCTTACCCGTCCGACTCCGAGCTCCTTGAAGGTCTTACGTGACTTACTGGCATGGCAGTGCTTTGCAGATGTTAAATGCTTCTATGATTTCATTTATAACAGCAAGAGCTTTTTTTTTTTTTCTTTCCTCAAATACTCTGCTAAGGAAGCCCACCGTTTTGAAGACTTTAAGTGGGCGCTAGCCTGGCCGGTGTTTCCCGTCCCGTGCACCTGACTCCTGCATACCTTCTCCCACCTGTAATGTGGGTGCTTGGCTCCTCCGTCCCCTTCTCTCCCAGCAGCAGCTGTGGGTAGGAGCACAGTTCCAGGAAGCTGGCCGTCACAAAGCCTAGAAGACACAAGCACAGCTCTGCAGGGCGGTGCTGCCTCTCGGCGCCCTTGGGGACACACAGTCCCTGAAGGATTCTTGTCGCCTGTGTTCCATTTTATCTGGGACCTGCAGCTGAGAGGAAAACAAGTTTCGTGTTTAGACACTCGCACTGGCAGTGTCTCTTGGTTCTCCTCTGAGTGTGATTGCCGCCGTCTGGTCTGCTTCTGCCGACGAGTCCGACGCCCACAGACAGCTGGGCGTACTGTTGATTGTCGCCGTTCTCCCTTGCCCAGGGCCTCGTGCACGGCCACTGGCACAGTGGGGGCCAAACGCCTTCCGTGATGATGATGGCAAGAGAAACTTTGGATGCCTGCTGAGGCATAGTGTCCAATGAGCTCCATAATTTAAAAAAAAAAAAAAGCATTAGGTAGAAGCAAAGTTTGTGCAGGTGTGAGTTTTATTCTAGCAAAATGGTGACGGCCAGGTACTTTTGAAACTGCTTTAAAAAACCATTGAAAACAGGGTAATGCTTGGAAGCACCGCAAGATTTTAAGATACTCTCTGCTTTTGAAAACCCACTAACTTTAAGTTTGGTTTATTTAATTAATTTTAGCTTTGAAATGTGATGACGATGATGGTGGAGGTATTCATTATAATGCCAACAGTCCTTTCCATTTGTCAAGAACACCGCGTGTGTGTCCCACGATGCCAGTCACCTCAGAGCATCTCATAACATCCTCACCACCCCCTCTCCAAGGAGGAGGCCTGCCTAACCAGGGAGGCCTGGTGAACCACATTTTCAGGAGAGAAGGGTATCCGTGCAGGAGGAGCAAGGCCTGGGGTGGGGGGAGTGTTGTCACATATTCAAATCTCAATTTTGTCAGGCCCCAAAGGCTCTGCTGTTTCTGTTACTCTACAAGCTTCTTCAGAAATAGTGGGATTCACTCAAGTGCGCAATAAAAAATATATGCCTTTTCAGGGCAAAAATTCAATCAAATTGGAAGTTGAAAAGGCTTTTGTTATTATGATACCTTGGGTGACTAAACAAAATGAAACGTTCGGTGAGCTCATTGACACCGTTCTATTCTGGGCGCTCCAACGCTCTGCAAAGTCCTTCAGCTAAATACCCGAAAGCATCTCACAGACCATTCAGTTGGAGGCCGGGGCCTGGCTCTATGGTGGCTCCGTGGAGGCCGAGTGCCTCTGAAAGGGTTTGTCAACAAAGCTTTTATCATCATTAGCAGAGCTCAGAAATGTGGGTCACCAGGGTAGCCACTCTTGCCCCAAGGTTTTAAGTCTGCTCAGCTCCTGTTAACTGATTCTGGGGCACACTGCTTATCTGCAGCATCTTCCTGAAGATCAAATAGGCCTCTCCCGGGTGGGGTGCGGGGGAAGGGAGGCGGGAGAGTAGGAGCTAGGGCTTGAATGAGCTTCTTAGAGCCAGGCTCAGGACGGGGAAAATCAGAAGAAAGCCAGTGGAGTCCAGGGCCAGTTTGGGGGGCAAGGTGGGAGGCTGGGGAGACAGCGGACCAGACTCGATGGGCCTTGTATGACCAGCTGGGTGATGTGGCTTTAGGCCTGGGGAATGGAAGTTTGAAGAAGAAAGGTTAAATATGGCTATGTTTTATGAATTGACTGATGGGAATGTGAAAAGGCCAGAAAAGAAGGGGGGGTGATTTGAGAGGCAGTGAGGCTTGTGATAGGGCCTCCTGGAATTGTTCTTAACTCCCCGACTGGGTGGTTGCACCTCGTCCTGGGTCTCAGCTGGACTCTGCTAACTGACACCTCTCCGGGGCCCACATCGGCCTGCTGCCAGCAAGCAGAATCTCTTCCTACCACACCGCTCCTTGAGCTTCCGTAACCCTCTCTTCACCGACGTTTCCCACTACCGACCGCCCCTCGGTTGGGCCCGGGTCCCAAGGAGACCCCGCCGCTAGCCCGTGGCATTCCCCCAGCTCTCCCTCTTCCTCCTCCACGCCTGTGCCTGCCCAGGAGGTCTAGGCTCCGGCTTACAGGATACCACTTCTGGAAGATTTTCCTCAACTGCAACTTATCCACCCTTTACATCCTTACAGAACTGTCTGTACTACAAGAGGCTCTTTCCGTTGATTCTAGTGCTCTCGTTATTTGCGTGCATTTCACATTTTCCTTGAGGACACACGCATCACCCATCCATGCACCCCACACGGGCTAACGTCGCCCTCCATGGCAGATGTCCGCCAAACGAAAGAGTGGACACGTTACTTACTGGATGGCTGGTGCCACTGCGAGAGCTGGGCGTTGGGCGCGGCCAGTTGTGGAGACGCCCAGTGCCGCTCCTCCGTGCCATTGCCTTTGTTCTCCGGGACGTCTGGTCACTGCTCCCAGCTAGTGGGGAGTTCCATCCTTCGGCTAGCGAACACTGAAATACATGTTCCCACAGCCCCTCACACACAATAAGGGGGGCAACCAAACCAGTGCAGCTTTTCATTAGACTGATAGCCTACAAATGGCACAGATTCTCTTCCTGTAGAATAAGGAAAGTGATAGGTCAATAATTAGAAATATTATATACTTGCATTGTCCAACACTGCTCTCATTGACAATACGTAGCATGGTCTTTTTTTTTTTTCCTTATGCTTGTTGGTGTGCTTATTGTCCTTTGTTTTAGCTCTTACTGAATGCATAACTGCCCACAAAGCACATACCTAACAAGCCAAATAAAGGAAGGGTAAGTTCCTAGGGACATTTCAGGGCATTGTAAACCCATGAAACCAAATGTATTTCTCAACAAAGGTTTTGATTACAAGCCTCTGGCTTTGTGTTGTTACTGGGTGCAGAGGGCAAGTTAATGTGGCCCAAATGCTCCGAGAGCGTCCGAGTCACCATGGTCCGCGGAAGCAGCAAGAAAGCTGACCGGTGTCAATGCTAATTGAGCTCATAACCAGAGTTACGGCCACGTGTGCCCTCAATTGGAGATCAGAGGTACCAGCAGCTCGAGCAGTAAAACATCTCTTTCACTTCCTCCAGAGAGCAGCACATCCTTTGTTGTGGATTCTACCAATATTTCTGGAGCTCTCCACCAAACGAAAAGGTCTTCAGAGGTCTTCTCAGGTGTTGATAAGTGACCGGCTGACTGGTGACAGGTCCTGTGGATGCATTTGATGGCACTGGCCACACTCATCTTGTCACCGGAGTAGGAAAGTGCTTTTTGTAATAAAAAATAATATCTTGAATCAGTTTAAAGTAGCATGGCTGATCCCAAACCATATGTCACGAGACAGTGACTTGCGTGCCGTCGGTTGTGTGGTTCTCTTTCTGCTCTGCTCTGTGGAGTTATTGTTAGAAATAGGGCATATATTTTAGAAGCCCTTTGATTCAGAAAAATGACACTTTGCTGAATTATTTATCAAAAAATTATAATCTTGGGGCACCTGGGTGGCTCAGTCAGTTAAGCATCCAGCTCTTGATGTCGGCTCAGGTCGTGATCTCAGGGTGGTGAGATCCGGCCCGCGTTGTCGGGCTCCATGGCCAGTGCAGATTCTCTCTCTTAAGATTAAGGTGTTCTCTCTCCCTCTCTTTCTGCTCCTCCCCTTCCCACTCGCACATGCACACGCTCACTCTCTCTTGCTCCAAAAAAAAAAGAAGAAAGAAAAACTTATAATCTCTATTAGACCATATGACAGCTAGATCTCATTTCTTTTATGTGTAAGAGCCTCTTAGCACTGACTTGGATGAGGCCCACGGAGGTCCTTAGCTTCCTACGCCTCCGATGCTCTGATTCCTTCCGTGAAATGTGAGGAGAGACCGGTGGGGCAGGACCCGGGCTGGCCAAGCTGGAAGAACCAGAAGATGCAACAGAACTCACACGTGGACTTTTTAGATTTGTCAGTGGACAGTAGACGTTCACCATTGTTCTTCTAGTCGGATGACCACACGTACCCCAAGACTCCAGAGTGAACAAGGAGCCAGTGGAAATGAAAGGACATCAGCACGTGCCCTTTATTTATCTTTAATTATTGAATGAAGGTTTTGTGCCCATCAAAGGGACTTGAAGCTTCAGCCAGTGACCTCTGTAAATTCACACATGAGCGGTACCTCAGTCTGCCCATGTTGTGATAGTTTCTGGAACCAACCTTTCTCTGGTCCGCATATTACAGTGCAGAAACCACAGGAAATCAGAGATAAAGCAACAGCACAGCCATGAAACAGGCCAGTTATCTCATTTTCTTCATTCAACAAACGGGTTATAATTAGACCTTCTTCTGTCCTGGCACTGAGTAGAGTGGAGATGCAAAGGGCCCCACCTCGTAGGGCCTGGTCTCCCCATCAGAAATGAGGAGATCAGATTGGATCATGTCCAGATTTAAATCTCTGCAGTTAATCTGCATTTGATTTTACTGTGGACTACAGTCAAACCAGTTCCTCAGATTGGACTTTGGCAGGGTCTGGTGAGGTGGGGGCCGGACACTGGGCCTCCCGCTGCTATCATCCGGTTCCTTTGTAAGGAAATCCGTGTGCCAAGTGAGGAGGATTAATAACCAAGGAGTCCAGGCCTGTGAATAGGCCCCTGGGCAGGAGAGTTCTGACATTTTTAAAAATACACCTATGTGCTGAGCCCCGAGCTGGCATTTTATGCACATGATCTGTGGAAATCCTCGCACAGGGAATTAACCTCTCCCTGTTAAGAAGAGCTTCTACCTGGCTGACCCCTCGGAGCTGACCCCGCAGGGATGTGTTCTATTCAAAAGAAATACGTGAAGACTTGTCTATTTGCAAAAGGGCTTTTTCCTGCAGGGGAGTTCCAAATAAGAAATGCGGCACCAAATAATGGATTCTAAGCTTTACTTGTGTTTTTACACTGCGTTCAAATTTACTCCATTTCCTTATTTTCCAAATATTCAATGCTCGTCATTTATAATAATTCCTCTGTCAGAATCCAACTCATACCTTCACAATTTTCTTCTCAAGCACTTTTCAGATGGAAAATAATTCACGAAAAAAGGTTTCTAGGATCGATGTCATTCTTTTAGGAAATGCTCTTTAACAAATTATCAGGCCAAGTGTTTTTTTTTTTTTTTTTTAATGACATTAGAAAGTAGAATGTGTATGGTCCGTCTGCAATCTTTGGGTTTCCTATGGGATGAACATACATTTCCTAAGATCTCAACGTCATAGGCATACAACTCCTATGGGAAGCAAAATGAATGTTTTTCTCCCGGTGCTAACATTGCATGATTGATCCTAAGAGCTGCAGATTTATTATAATTTTCCTTATAAGTCTTGTTGTTTTTGCCTCTTCTGAAGCATGGAACCGTACCACAGGCAGGAATCGCGATGTAATGGACCGAGAGGGTAATCTGCAAGAGCATCTCCCCAATTTATATTCATTTGGCAATGAGAAAGTTTTTAACTGTTAACACGTTATGTTACAGTATTTTCAAAACAAACACTTTGGCTTCAATACAACGGGGATTGGTGCTTTAGTTACTCCTGAGATCATCTCAACTATTTTCTGTGTTCAGGGAAGTTTTAAGACTCACTTTGTAAATTGTATTTAGCCTTTTTATTAGAATTGGAGATAGCTGTTGGCTCCACGAATGGATTTTATGTGTTTCTGCTGGTGTCCTCAAACTAAACTGCTGTAACGAATGGAGCGCTGTCTCTTTTTGTAACTGTTACCTGCTGAGAGCAGAAGAGAAATTTGTCTAAAATCAAAATATTAACAGTTTTATTTATTGCAAGATGTCAAAAGGAGAGAGTATAACTTTTACCAGATTCAAAACTGTAGTGAGACCTTTGAAACTGTTTTTCAAAGTAGGGCTTTATTCCTGTAATTCAAAGAAAAATGAAAAGCTAAAGTATTGTGTGTATTTTCAAATATCAGATGGCCCTTCGGTGGGAAGTCAAAACAACAATTAATTGGCCAGTTCCACACAAACCTACAGAGTTCTTATTTTTTTCCATCATAACCGTATGGGCACTGGGCATTAGAATGCACATACAAGGAAAGATGGGTTTCTGAACCATAGACACGTCTTCTGTTATTCTCCTCTTTCCAGTTTTTTTTTTTTTTCCTTTTTTGCCCTGTTTTGGCTGATCTGCAGTTTCATTAAGTCACTAGGGGAAATCATGGATGGTTCTAGCACAAGCTTAAGGAAAACACGTACGCACTAAAGTAATCGACAATGACGGAACATGACTTTCAGATTAAGAGGCAGTGGAATAATGTAACGTGTTACACGTGAGCCTCATGGAAATTGCGGAAAAATAACCCAAATTTTACTTGGATTTGTTTTCCCAAAAATGCAGTTCTTAAAAAGCTGACTGCCGCTCCCTTATTCTATATTCGCGTATAGTTAGAGTAATATTTGTGATATTTAGAAGACCTTCTAAAGAATATGACACTGGAGGTGTCCGTACCATATTTTTGCATTGTCGGAGGTCTTTTTGGATCTATTATTCATACATTCGTTTTAAATACTGTCTGTGTATATACATCTCTTTCATGGGAAAACGTGTTTGAAGAGAGTCAGGAAAAGTAGGGTGTCACTGGAGGAAGCAAAGCAGGAGCTAAGTCGGGGAAGTAATGGAGTTCCTGCGTTCTCCGGAACATCTCCGACATCTGGGAAGACACCGCACGGATGCCCTTTGCAGCCTTGCCCGTAGGCTCCTGAGTGTCACTGAGGGCTTTGTGTTTATTATATGTTCACATTTTTATATCATGTTTTTTAGAAACAAGGTGGGGCTTATGAAATCTATTGCAAATGGCTTTAGCAGATGGAATACACAGCCAAAGAAATAAAGTAAAAACATTGGAAACACTGCCAACTCTGATATGCTTGCCAAAGAAGGTGAGGGGCACAGATGAGTGGCAGGTGATTTCTAAATTGCTTGGGTTTGATTTTGGTTGTTTTTGGGTTTTTTTTTTTAACTTTGCTAGCGCAAAGTTACACATAGCATTCTGAGAATTCAATGCTTCAAACAAAATAATAAGTCACGTTGCAAATTCATGTGGGGAGGAACAGGAAAACTATCTAGTTTGCCGATTTCTTTTGTTTACCCAGTTCGTGCTTGCTCTTCACTTCATTTCTCTTCCTCGTAAATCAGCTTTCCTGGAAGCCATCATGCTAATACGAGCCCAGAGGAGGACGTGATGTAGGAGGGTTGCTTGTCAGAAAAGATGCAAAAGAGGGACACATCCCTTTGGGGGCCCAGGTGGAGTGTGAGGTGTGTCAGTAGGAGAAGGAGAGAGAGGCCAGTCCCCACCTTGTCAGCACCGATCAGAAGAAACTCAGGAGCACAGTGGGTCAGGCGGAGAGAGCCCGGTTTCACTCCCCAGAACCTCCTGGGGGGCACCCCAGGCTCTGAATGTATGTTCAGACATCCCCAAGTGCCCTGGGGAGCACCGAGGAGGTATCTCACGGTGCTGGTGATGGAACAGACTGAGTCTACAGCCCAAGGCTGCAGGCAGACATCTAAGTCTAGGAGTGATGTGAGATTTAGAGCCACATCTCAGGGGACTGCACAGCACTGTGCAAAGAAAGAACATTCACTGTTCACAGATTCTAACAGCCATCGCCAGCCGAGCAAGCAGGGACCACAGGGAGCAAGGGAGATACCACTGCCGACCCAATACCAACCCAGAGAGCAGCCCAAGATTGCCATGTTGCTCCCAGGCCACTTTCTCCCCTGACTATGAGGACGCACACCCAGACATCCCTAGCTGCCACCTTGGGAAGGAGGAGAGAAGTGGATCTCTGAGGGCCAACGGGCACCCAGAAGGGCTAATCCAAACAGAAAGGGACAGTTAAACCAGAAAAGGTTGAGATAGCCAAAAGGGACATGGTGAGACATCATCTCTGGATAGGAGAGCAGGGAACTACTTAAGAGGGAGGTCAGATCATATACTGAAGATATTAAGAGGCTACGTTTTTTTTCTGCACCTGAGTGTCGCATATGGATTTGCCACTGTGATATACCAGGAATAGTGTCCTAGACCATTCCCTCTTCCTCCTTGGCTTACACCCCTTCTCATTTGTGGATGGGCAGCAAGGTGAACCAGATCACTAGGTTTAAAATTCATTCCTGTGGGCTGCACTGGAGTGGCACCTGTCAGGCAGAAGATGCCCTGGCTCCTACCAGCCTTTGCCCTCCACCCTCCCCCGGACTGCCGGGGACATCTACAGCAAATGTCAACAGCTGTCAGAAATACAGAAATGCAGATGAAGCCTTGAAGCACTGAATATAAAGATGGGGAGGAGGCATCTTATCAGAATCACCTCAGATAGTTCCACAAATAAGACCACCTGCCCCACCCCGATGCCTTCCAAGAGGACCACTCCCTGGTTGAGAATTCTTTTCCTGAGGAATGGAAGAGATAGACCGTGGCGGGGGGGGGGGGGGGGACAGCAAACCTTTGTTGTAGATCAAAGACGTGTTTTTCCAGGCCCAGCGCTTACTAAGAAGAGCTTGAAGATTTTTTTTTTAAAGATATTCAGGGTTGACTGTGTTTTAGTCAAAACAAGCTAATTTTATTTTTAATTTGTTAACACAGATGAATTGTAACAAAAATTTTCATTCCCGAGGCCTTAAGTTCTCAGATGTCCCTGCCTTGGCTCGGTTCGTTTACCCTGACCGATGACCTCTGTGAACGCTGAGCCACAGCCCCGCAGCTGAGAGCTGATCCGGCCCAGAGATGCCGTACAAAGTGGGGGTCGAGTCCCCTGACTGTCCATCTGCACGAGGATAGCCGCGGTCCTGGCGGTTTCTGTGATTTTATCCCTGAATTTTATTCTTCTTGCATTCCATGTGACACCCACACAGACATACTTCCTGCCAAATCAGCTCAGCGAAAGTACCTACCAAGGTTTATAGAGAGCGGTTTTCAGAATTTCTCATATTCATTCATTTTCCTGAGAATGGTGATGAACAAGCTTCTGAGGACACTGGGCAGTAGGGCGTGGGAGTTAAAGGCGTAAAACCAGTGAGACTAGTAGGAATATAATATGAGCCCGTTACGTAATTTTAAACTTCCTAGTAGCCACATAAAAGGTGAAATTAAGTTTAATACTACATTTCAGAAAACCCAGTATGCCCAAAATATTATATCATCAATGTGTAATCAGTATAAAAATTATTAATGCAATACTTGACATTCCGCTTTTCACACCAAATCTTCAAAGTCCAGTGTGTATATACCACACTTTCAGGACATGTCAGTTCGGCCCTGCCACACTGAAACAGCCCCCTGTGGCTAGTGGCTACCATATTGAAAAGTGTAGCCCTCAACTTCGTCACCCAGATTCAAGTCAGGGGTTACTTCTGCCACCTGGGAAGTGTGACTTTGGGTAGATTATCCTCTCAGACTCCGTTGCCTCATGTAGAAAATGGTAGTAACAATACTTTGCAGAGGTCACAATGCTCTGTGAGGTTTAAATAAAATTGTCTATACCGAGAGCTCAACAAAGTGCGTGGTAAGAGCTCTCTAAATGTTCGCTCTTGTGATGTAAATGGATATGGTTATTGTAGATCTTATAACAGGAGAAGCTTAGAGTCTAACAGACATCCATAGGTCTACTGAGAAAATGAGAAAAGTAACTCCTGGTTTCATTACCATGAAAATAGAACAGTGAAACAGAGAAAAGTAAAGAAGCAAAATCAGCTTATCAAGTTAGAGTTTTCCAATAGTCTCTTCGCCATTCATCGCATCCAGAATTTGGTTTGTTTTGTTAATGAAGACAGTTCCTGTAACGCTTTGCTTTACAAGCTTGCTGGAAATTGCCACACTAGTGACCCACACATTCCCCCAGCTCCATGCAGCCTGGGTCCTTGTTACTTTTCTAGATGGTTAGTCTTTCTGTGATTAACAAACAAACTTTCCAGACCTGGGGGATTTGGATGCACTTCACACTCTATTGGGACTTTTCGTCTCCACCAGAGAAAGAACTGCTGCCTTCCTCTACTGCCAAGGGCTGTTCCCTTTGGTTCATTTTGCTGTCCCTTCCACTTAACCAGAACCACTAAGAAAAGAACACTTAATAGGGTGTCAACATGATGTCAGCATGGCAGCTCGTTGATGCCCATTGTGGTTCTTTGACCTGTAGACAGACAGCAATGACAGGCTCTCACTGGCAGCTGAAATCGTCCTCAAAAAAAAAAAAAAAAAAGTTAATATCTTTAATTACACTTAGCAAAAGTAAGACATGCATGAAGTTTCAATATTCTAGATGGTCTCGTGGATTAAAATTAGGTATATACTTTTGCATAATAAAAGTAATGTTGTGAAAGAAAGCAGTTGGAGTATGTGAGAAATAATTGCATCTGGACGAGCTATCTTGGGGCAGCTCTTATTGGATTGAGCTCAGCTTAGACATTACACCACTGAAGCATTCTGCATTTTTATGTGGCAGTGCAACAGAATTTAAATTTTGTGCACAATTAGTCTGGTATTGATGTATAGTTTGCAGGTAGGTTTGGGCATAAAGCTGAGAATAAAGCCTTTAGTATAATTTTTTAGTATTTTTGAGGGGAGGGGAAAGTGATAGAGAAAAGGAAAGGCTGCAAAAAAAAAAAAAAAAATGTAAGCAAACCAAAAAAATTGGACTTGCTTTTTTACCCTGAAAGAGGTCAGTAGTCCTCAAAGATGTCTGTGGCTTTCCAGGCGAATCACAGAGTACTTCCCTTGCGCATTTCTCATTGAAGTTGTTCACATCCGGGGGCAGCAAGGTCAGGAGAGGGAAAGGAGTCTCAAACAAAGTAACTTCTTTTTTCAAAGCAGTGGTTGAGAAACGGGAGCCATGCTCAGAGAATTAACAAGCGTGGGCCATAAAATAGCGTTTCGCACAAAATGCTTCTTACACTAATAGGAAAAAATATATGTTACAGTTTGCTAGAACATGTGTAGTCGGCCCAAAGTCACATTCATTTAGTAAATTGTCATGAATACGGACGAGCTCAGGGGCCCATATGTAATCCCCTGCCGGAGCCTGGAGGTGGAGGGTAAAGCAAGCCGGTGCTGTGCTCTGTGCTTCCTCTGCTGGCACATTTTGGTAAGGTTTGAGGGGAGGCTTAAGGATTCCTTTTTCTCAGGATGCTTTTCCTTCGTCGCACTTCACTTATGAATAAATCGGAGCATTTATTAATGAACGTAGGATCTGTAGATTTCACAAAAAGACGACAGTCCCCTTTCTGTTGGCGGTCCACGGACTGGCTTCCTAGGATTCTAACTCAGCCTTGACATCACACGCCGTCCCATATGTAAAATGCGTGTGTGCCGCCAAGCTTCTCCCTGACCTGTTAACTTGTTCAAACCTCTCGGTGATGAAAGCATCGCTAAGGAGAGACGAGAAAAAATATAAAATACCATTCAGTCACCATGCCAAAGTCTGAAATTACGTTTCTCCCTGAAGACTCTGTAGTCACTGCAAAATGTGTACGTTCCTGCCCCTGAAACAGCCATGCTGGTTTGAAGATAATTTATTCTAAATGCTTCATGACCATAGTTAAAGGTTTTGAGGAACTACAGTTTGTTAATAATGATGCCAGTGAATTTTGGTCTCATCAGCGTTGTCCAGATTTGCCAACAAACTGCTAAAAATTTCCTTGAGTACAAAACGAAAGTGTTGAAAAAAGGGTGTGCACATCACTGGGGACACTGCTTCCTGCCCAGATCCTCCCTTCAAGAGTTCAACATTAGCTTAAAGTTTCAAAGAGATCGTATCAGCCCCGCCCCTCCCCTGGAGGAGAGCCTGGGACAAACCTGTTGTCTTGTGTTGCTTTCCCACCTGCAGAACCTTTTGCTCCAGGCTGCAAAGAAGCACACAGAGCTGTAAGTCAGGAGGGAGCGGAAGGCAGTAAAGCAGAGTCTAGACTAGCTGACGGGCCATGAGAGAGACTGGCAGTGTATCAAGGTCAGTACGTAAAGCGAGGGATAGATAGGGGAGCTCAGAATGTAGGAGCAAGGAGGAAGAGAAAGAAAAGAATGCCAGTGGTAATCCTGGGCGAGAGGTGATTATACCCATTAGGGCTACGTGAGACTGCAAGCAATAGAAAAGCCAACTAACTGCGGGGCGCCTGGGTGGCTCAGTTGGTTAAGCGTCTGCCTTCGGCTCAGGTCATGATCCCAGGGTCCTGGGATCAAGCCCCGCATCGGGCTCCCTGCTCGGCAGGAAGCCTGCTTCTCCCTCTCCTGCTCCCCCTGCTTGTGTTCCCTCTCTGGCTGTGTCTCTCTCTGTCAAACATATATATATGTGTGTGTGTATATATATACACATATATATACACACACACATATATATATATTTCTTTGAATATATATATATATTGAATATATATATATATATATATATATATATATATATTCAAAAGAAAGAAAAGAAAAGCCAACTACAGATGCTTAAGCAAGTAGAGGATGATTTTCTCATGTCCCAAGGTCAGGGGCAAACAGCTCCTGGCATCAGTTCATGGTCTCCTGTCAAGGCAGGTACCTCTGTGGTTCTCTCCATCTGTGTCTTACAGTCCTATTGAGGCTGCCACCACTCCAACCATCAGCTCCCACTCCATGCAAAAGAAGGGAGGGCCAAGTGTGGCCCCACATCAGGACTTCTGCCTCTGTCTCATTGGCCATGAGGGTGTCACCTGCCGCCATTGTGCTGAGGGAGGGCGCGGCGCAGGGGTTGTAGTGAGAGTCTGTGGGGCAACACTGCTAGCGTACCCTTTTGCTGGCTTTTCTTTGCCCGTGGAGGCAGTTATGTTTATTCAGTTGGACAGATGGTGTAGCAGGCGTTCGGGTATCCTGATTCATTTCTCTTCATATCAATCTACTGTTCTCTCCTAGCTAAAATCGAGATCTGAGTTTTTACTGTCACCCCAAAACCCATCACGAAGGACAAGTGAAAAGATGGTAAACATTTGTAGACATTAAAATTATTTTTAGAGTTAAGTTCTAAATACCTGATTGGGAGAATATGCAGGGAGAAGTAGGTTATTAACGTATATGTCATATATATATATTACATATATATATACACACATACACACACACACATATATTATTGTGTTAATCTATTAACATGTTAATATATCAGTTACATAGTATATATATTATGTAATAATGTAATGATATAATATTAGTTAATAATATGTATATGTTATTAATGTATTTATCCCCTGGATAGCCTCCTAAACCAGGTAATTAATACTCACTGAAATAGAACTACCTTTAGTCTCTCCAAATTTCCACTGACTTCTTATTTTTTCTTAATAATGGGCTTCAGGTGATTTTTGAAGTGTGGGGAGGATTCAGTGTAGGGACACAGAAAGGTAGCCCAGAAAGGGGACATAACACAGAAAATAACACAAAATGCGCCTCAGTGGTCAGAGACTCAAGTCTATATATGCATTTATTATCTCGTTATAAGAAATAGTTCTTTTCCCATGTTGGTTCTTCTGAAGACTCCAACAGTCTTTATCCTCTCATAGAAATACATCATTTCACCCAGTTGTCTCCCTCCCTCCATCTCTCTATCTCTGTCTGTCTCTCTGCACCTTCTTTCCCCAAAAGGTAAAATTAAGAAACTCCCGTTATTGCCAAGAGGGTAAGGAGGGGAAAATAATGTAAGGCCAATAAGATCATCTCCAAATACAACAGACTGCCCTGGTTGCAACCTGACATTTTGAGATTGACCCAGGGTGGGGGAAGGGAAAGTGATATTAAGTGAGGATTTGGTTTGAAATTCTGTAAATGCCATTTGAATTTTGCCAGCTGTCAAAATCTCATCTGTTAGTGACACCGAATTGATTTGTTTTTTAAAACTTGACGTTCTCGTTGTATCTTAACACCTGAGACATCGTTGTACAATTTTATGGAGGTGGTGTGTACATTTAATAGCTTAGACAGTTTTGTACACGTATGTGAAATAGTTTCAATTACTTAAATATATTAAATACCTAAAAAAATGTGTCAGACATCTAAAATTCCAGGGCTATTTAGAAGGACGACCTAGATGTAGCCCAGCTTTGAGTCTCGTGGTGTGCCTCTGAACTAACGTCCGTGTGCTCCCGGTACGACAGCCGTATCTTAAGAGAAACCAGGACTGTGGGAGCGAGCATCCGCACATCCAGATATGAACACTAGGGTTTTCATGGTTAAAGCGCCTCTCGGGCTCTCTGCAGCTCTGTTTAAAATATTTGTTTCTCTCTAACATGTTTCTTACTGTTGTCGAGTTGCTTAACAGAGCCTTCTTTGACCCTCAGTGAATTGGTTTTATTATTTTAAAAAATGTGATGCCTCCATCAGTGAAAATATTAAATGTGACAGGTGGAATTGTAAAGAGGTTCCCTCCCAAGATCTGAGAGTTCAATCCAACACCCTACTAGCTAGTGCTGTAAGCTACAGCCTTACAGCAGGGAGAGGCTGCTGAATTTTCCAGGTGACCCCAATCCAATGTCCTGAGCCCTTAAAAGCACACGCACTTCTCCACCTGGAGCTGGAGAGATGCAGCGGCGAGGAGGAAAGCAGAGGGGAGGTTGGCATAAAATGGGAGGTCAGAGCCGACAGAAGCACCTGACACATTCGAAAAGCCATTACTAGCCGGGGTCCAGGTGACCCCAGAAGCTGCGAGCGACCCCTCTGGCTGACAGCTGGCAAGGAAACAGACACCTCAGTCCTGAAACTGAACTGAAATCCTCCTACAACTGGAATGAGCTGCAAGGTGGATCCCAACGCAGAGCCTCCAAAAGACATTGCAGGACTTTGATCTTGGCTTTCGGGACTCCAAGCAGAGAAGCAGCCCAGCCAGGCCGCACCCGGACTTCTGATCCATAAAACCTGAGATAACAAATGGGTGTGGCTCTAAGCCGTTCTGGTGGTTGTTACAGCAGGAAGAGAAATCTAACACCGTAAGAGAGAAATAAGTTTCAGGCTCATGTAACTAGGGCAGGGTTCACCTTTGTCTTGTACATGAGCATGCAGGCTTTCATTATTTCTGTGCCTTCAATTACTTGCCCGTCTTTCCATCACGTCTTTATTAACAGTCCTAATTAATAGATTTTATTACTCAGTTACTCACCAGGCTTAACTGAGTTGTAAAACCAGTCAAAAATCACTGTAGCGACTGATCCTTGGATTGTTTCAGTCGTGGAAACATGACTTCAGAGCCCCGCTTTAGCATGTCAGTAGTTCTAAATTATAACTCAGATTTTATTCTTCCCCGGCTGGTGCTGCAGAGGCTGCCCTTTGTAACTGGAATAAATTTAAACTCAGTCTAGAAGACCCCATGTGTGACGTAGCTGGTCCCTCTACATGTTTGGTGACACCTTGTGACTCTCCGCTCTGCTGTCACAGCCCCCAGCCAGGTGGACCTCCTTTCCCACACAGGCACCTCGGGGCGGCTTTGGGTGCCTCCGCACGGCTCTGCGCACTGGACTCCTCTTTCCCCGGCATTCGGCAGAGCTGGTAGGCAGCCTTGCTCCAGAGCTTGCGCCCAGGTTTTCCTGGACCACCCCGACTGGTGCGCACCATCACCAGCCTTGATTATTCCCTAACCCCATTCTGTTTCTTGTGACATTTACTTCCAAGCAAAATGAAATTATTTGTTACTTTATATGTTCATTTTTTCGCTTGTCCACTGCTTTGTCCCCAGCCCTCCACACGGTGCCTGGCACATACAGGTTCTGTGTATAAAATCCTTGATTATATGTTGATTAATATATATATTTAAGAACACACATATTGAATAATGAATGAATGAGGCGATCCACAAGGATTGATTAAATATGTACTCTACAGTTTTTAGAATCGTATGTATACATTTTGGCAGTGCTGAAATTCGGAAGGATCTTACCCAAGGGGAATCACAACGGAAGGAGAGGGAAGTGGCGCTCCAGCATCTCTGTGCAGCTCTGCCTCTGGGGGTGGAACCCCTCCCACACTGCAGACCAGCTCCTTAGGGCGCTGACTTCTCACCAGCTCCCTTCTTTGTCAGGGACGCTAATGTTAGTAATTATTCCTTAGGGCTGCTGGGATGGTTCCATGAAATCACTCAGCTTAAGTCCTTAGCGTAGTGCTTGGCGTGTAATAAAAGTCACTAGTATCTATTAATATGAATAATAATCGTAATCATGATTTAGAATAATCCTGCCATTATGAATCATTGCCTCATTTAAAAAAAAAACAAAAACCTTTTTTCCCCTTATTTTGTGGAATCAAATAATGACCTTAAAAAATATATCAATGACTTTTCCTTCTGAATTTATGAGGGACAGTCTCTTATTTCTAATTATTTAAAACAAGTTGGTTGTTTTTGAAGCTGTTTTTAAGGCATCATCATTTTGCGTGTTTGGGGGCCTCAGTGGTGTTGGTGGGCTTGCAACAGCGGACAACCCTTAGCCCGGGTTCAAGCATCTCAGACTTCTCCCGGAGCCCTGCACCCACAAAACCTGGTTTTTAGGAGATCTCTCCCTGTGGGGTACATCTCCCAGAACCTTCGCTTTCAATGTTTTCTTGGATTTTTTTTTCAGTGTAATATGGCAAAGCATACTTTTTTAAAACCAAGTTCAGTATTTCTAAAACCTCAGACCTGCCTCAACTTCGCCCACCTGTCTACTCCAAACCCTTTTGGTTGTTTAATTGTAACATTTTATCAAACACGCACTTGTCTGTACTTTGAGCTGTTTAATAACCCCAACTACTCACTTCTCTTATTCCTGCAGAATCCATTTAACCGAGTATTCACTCAGATATCATTGATTTAAAAATGATTATCATTTTATTCACCACCAAGAAAAAAATAGAAAACACTAGAGATTAACCATAAGCTATTTCCCTTGAAATTTTTCCTAATTTTATTTTATACTAATCAAAAGGGCTCTTAGAGACTTACCAGACACTTTTCATTATTTATCTGCCTTGTATGTGTGTAAAAAAATGAGAAGCAAAATATATTCAGATATTTTTAACACTCTGTCACAATCAAAACCTGGTTATCCCAGATCACTTTCTATCTCAGAATTACAGTTGTCCCATGTTTTTCGGAACAGTAATAGCCTCTGAACAATCTAGAAACCTGAAGATGCAATATTTTTTGTAAAAGTAGCCAACTGTTGTTGTTAGGATTTTCTTCTAAGCTACTGCAAGCATTCTGTAAATTTTGACAGGCGTGTGCAAACAATGACAAGTGTAACAAAGTTACCGCCTAGACAAGAAACAGTATAAGACAAATCCTAATTTTAGCAATTAGAAAGAAAATCACTGATGGATCCTAAGGTGAATCTTAAGATTTCACAGAGTGTGATTATACTATTTCTTTTTTCTTTCATTTTAAGTACTACCTACTAAATTCTTACTATAAAAGATGAAAGTTTAATTCTTCTTTACTGTCCACGCACACATACACCCACATGCATATATATACATACATTAGGCAGATGGAGGAAGGGGAGATTTATATATATATATAAAACTTATATATATATATAAAATTTATATATATATATAAATCTCCCCTTCCTCCATCTGCCTAATGTATGAAAGCATCGTTTAGGGGAGAGAATTATAAACTTACCTTCCTTATACAGCTAATCTGCTTTTTGTTTGGGGGACTATCTTTTTTCTTTAATATTAGTGGTTGAGTTAGTCTTTTGTTTGCTTATGTGCTTGGTTTTTTGTGTATTTATCATTAATTCAGCCCCAGACTCTCAAATAGCATTGTAAAGCTCTTAATATGATCAAGGAAAATCCAGTGTCAGTCTCTCCTCTGTTTTTCAAGTGGGGACCATGTTCTGGAGCCCTCTCTCCTCCTGATCCCAGCTATCGGCTATCACCATGGGATTTCTCACTCTCCTCCTGGGAATTCTCTTTGACTATCCCGTTTTTCCTGAATCCCATGTATCCTCTTTATTGATTTACTCTCTGTTTTCCTACACCTTGGCAAGAAATTGCTTTCCTTCAGAATGTTGAAGGCACTCTTTTTTTTTTTTTTTTCAAGTAGATAGCATGCCCAGCATAGAGCCCCATGAGGGACTTGAACTCATGATCCTGAGATCAAGACCTGAGCTGAGGTCAAGAGTCAGATGATTAACTGACTGAGCCTCCCAGGTGCCCCTCAAAGGCACTCTTCTTAAGCTCTCAGGATTTGTTGCTGAAGTCCAATACCATTCTGATTCCTCATCGAATGTTCTTGCGTGAATGCATTTGCTCTCTCCAGGGATTCGGACTCTGTCGTGCTCACACTTGTTGGTCTTCCTCGTTTGGGTCTCCCTCATGCTTCATGCTTGGGCCCAGTTACGCAGCGTGTTCTCTGAACTAGAAACTCGTGTCCTGGGAAATGTTTTTGTATTTCATTCTTTGATAACGTTCTCTTCTGCATTTCTCGAATTTCCTCTTTCTGGAAATCCCATTTGTCGGAGGCTCAACCTGTGGGGTCAGTCCTTTGGTTTGGTGTTTCTTTCATGTGCGCTTCCGTTTCCTATTTCCCATTCCTTTACCGCTTTGCTCTACTTTCTGAGAGATTTCTCCAAACTTGTTTTCCAAATTGATTGAATTTAAATTTTTCTGCCACTGCCATTTTAGTGTTTAAGACCTCTTCTTTGTGCTCTAAATATTTTTTTCTTTAAAGCATCCTCTTATCACTTCAAGGAAATTGACGATGGGTGGTTTTTTTTCCAACTTTCCTATTCTCAGCTAAATTGTTTTCTCAGTTTCCTTTTCAGTTCTTTTTGGTCTCTTATCTTGCACGTTCCAGTCTTTCTTTCGGATATCTTGACTTCCTTTGCTTTGCATTCATATTTTTTAAAAAGCATTAAAACTTATTGGGAACTCCACATGCAGAAGTGGGGCTTGTTAAATGCTGGGTTTCACTCTAGGGTGCTAGAGCAGTGAATACCAAGGGGGCCACACCCAATGTCAGCATAGTTTTAGGAAGAAAGGACTAGTCCGTTTGCCCAGACAGACACTCTAACAATAATTTCCTTCCAGGCGGTAGGGAGGTGAGGGTTGCACTACATCTAGGTATCATTGGTCCTACGACCTAGGCAGAAGGGGGTTGAGGTGTCCACCAGTCAACTCATTCCTGTAATTTCCCTGATTTCGGTATAGCTCTGCAAGGTGGACCCCATCCAGATCCCCTCTGCATCGTCTTCCTTGTAGAATAAACCTGTCTTCAGCCTTTCTGCAGCCTGACTTCATAGACTGGGTGGTTGGGATCCTATGATCTCACTGCTCACTATATTCAGTTTTCGAGCACTCGTTCTCATTTTGCTGTTCCTTCACCCTGAATCTCCCAGGTGCCTGGTGTTCCCAGTCCTTAGGCGTCGCTGAGCTCCTGCAGCGGGAACAGGCTGGTGTCTTACTGACTGTCTTTGCTGTGGCTGGACAGTTTTCAGATCTCTCTGCTCTGTTACAGAGCTTCCAGTCCTGCGTCCGTGGTCTGTAGTCTGAGGGAGGTCTCTCCTCTGATCCTGCCTCCTCTCTCAAACCCTCCCTGGTTGTGGATGTATTGCCTTTCTGTTCCTTCAATGGCATTTTAGTGGGGCTTGTGGGGGTCAGAGGTTTAGACACATTTGTTCCATCTGCCCTGCAGAACTGGGAGACCTTCTCTCCTCCTTTTGGGGGCTGTCTCCACCATCCACTGCTGGCCACCAAGGAAACCCTGCAGTGACCCCAGACTGCTCTCACCACACTTAGTTTGTCACCGTCTCATCAGTGCTTCCCACTGATGAACACTTAATGCGTACCCCACATCCATTCCCAGAACACGGGGCAGCTTCTGAACCGACCTCCCAGCAACAGCCTGTTTTTCACACTGATCCTGCAGTCGTGACTCTAAAACAGGAATTTGTGTCACTCTCTTTAAAATAAATTTATGGTTTCCCCAAGGTTTTGGATAAAATTCAAGGTCTGTGTCATGAATAGAAGGTACTTTGTTATGTGCAAGGCCTTTTCCCATTTCCTCTTGTCTCCTCTTGTCGTGACTCCCTCCATTACTGCACAAGGCTCATCAGAGAGCCTCCCCACGTGGGTTCTTGCCTCAGGACCTTTGCACATATATCTGCACCTGCCAGAAAATTCCCCCTTTACTTCTCTGCCTGATCCCATAGGACCTTCTCCCTCTACCACATCACTCACCAAAGGCTGGATTTCTACCTGGCATTCTTCCCTAGAGAGGGTAGTCCCTTCATGCTTGGGCCCAGTTACGCAGTGTGCTCTCTGAACTAGAAACTCGTGTCCTGGGAAATGTTTTTGTATTTCATTCTTTGATAACATTCTCTTCTGCATTTCTCGAATTTCCTCTTTCTGGAAATCCCATTTGTCGGAGGCTCTGCCTGATCCCATAGGACCTTCTTCCTCTACCACATCACTCACCAAAGGCTGGATTTCTACCCGGCATTCTTCCCTAGAGAGGGTAGTCCCTTGCCCCCATTCACTACTACCTCAAAAAATCTGTCTGACTGGCCACCACGAATAGGGACTATACATATATTCTATATATAAATGTATGTATGTGTGATATGCATATTTTTATAATATATATATATTTCTGCTAATATAGAATATATATTATATTGATACAAAATATACGTATATATTATAAATATATACTATACATCATATGCATACACACATATGTATATATATGTATATATATATATACACGTATATACACGTTTTCTCACAGAAGAAAATGAACTGTTGAATTTTAATGCATTTTCATACAGGTGTTTAATCATCTAATGTGAAATTCTCACTTTTAAAGGGGGTGGATGGCACAGCTGTTTCTGAAAAGTGACTTCACAGAAACAGTGTGAGAATGCAGAAATAGTTGATTTTTTTTTAGTGCACTCTAGGCCCCACGTGGGGCTTGAACTCAAGACCCCGAGATGAAGTGCCTCATGCTCCACCGACTGAGCCGGTCATGCACCCCGAAAGGAGTTGATTTTGAGGAATTCAAATACAGGATTCTAGAATGCAGAATCAGGGGCATGAGCTTAAGCCTAAGGTTTCCTCTAACTTCACTGTATTTTCATCGGAAGAAAGAAATCTAGTCTGAAAGGACCGGCTTCACTGTCACGTAGATCCCTTTCCGCTGCCTCTGCTGCGTGTGCTCGGACGCTGCGCGGCCCTCGGCGTGTGGAAGCACGTCCCAGCCCCGTGACACGGGACCAGGGCGGTGGGGTGAGCGTGAGCAGCCGCGCTGCAGGGCCTGCCTCCCCATCAGCAAGCTCCATTTGACTCCAGTTCTGTCCACCCGTTGGCCCCTAAGACAGACGTTGGCCGAGGGAGTTGTTAGCAGAGCAGATGGGCTGGGTGGCTGTTCGGCCCCCATCCTTACTGCTTTGCTGGAGCCTTTCTATTTGAGTTATATAAATATTGCCTCCTCCTGGATGCAGCTTTATAAATTCTACTTTGAAAACCTGCTCAAGCTGAGAGCTCTAAGGATATGTCTAACAAAATGGTCTTGATTATCCCTGTTTCAAAAGCTTTTTTAATGTAGAAGAACGTATACAAAAACAAATGTAGCCTCGCCTATAGGTTTAAAAGCCTCCCGTGTTGCCTCCCTGTCTCCCGCTCCCTTGCAGCTCAGTGGCTCACCTGTCTTACTCGTCTTTAAAAGCCCAGGTCAGATTTGGTGTCCGTAAGAGCTCACAGCTAGGCATAATCTCACTCCACACAAGTTCCCACAGAAGGTCCATAGGTTCCTATCTGCTGCCTCCCCAAGCGCCACCAAAATAATGCCGAAGGAATAAAAAGAGCACGTATCCACAAGAGTTTGAGAAACAAGAGCCGGATGAGAGATGCCAACAAATTTCCAAACACAGGGAAGAGTGAGTGAAATAGAAGTTCATCAGTGAGGTACCAAAGAAAGAATTGGCAATTTAGCCCTAATCGTTACCCTTATAAATGTGGATCTGTCCCTTAATTCTCTGGTTCTCATTTTCCTTACTTCTAAATTAGAGATGACTTGGTCTACCTTGGTCGGCCTTGAATGTTTCTTGTGCAGATCAAGTGAAACAATGCTTATAAAGAGCTTTGAAAACTGTGTAAACCTTTATAAACAAAAGTCTTTATTTCTGTACCCGTATCATTCTGCTTTTTATTATATTTGTTTGTTTACGTATTTCCTCAATGAAGCTATGGGCTCTTGGAAGGCAAGTATTATATTTGTTTATATTCCCTAGAGTCCCTAGTGTGGCCAAAATCAGCATTTATTTGTTGAGCTGTCATTAATTTAGGCATTATTATGTTCTTAAGATACTCCGAAAACATGGATGTATGTGTTAAATGAAAGAAATAGAAATTATGCCAAATTTGTAAGCACGTAGAAAGAAATCCTGTCTTTTGAGCAATAACGTGGTCCGGAGATGGCGGCTTATTTGCCCTCCAGAAATCCATGGAGAGCAAAGCTCTTAGCAACTCTAGCCTTGACATTTCTGTCTCACACTGAAATATTCCATAAGGGACAACTCAGTGTTAACATTTTCTGTGGGAATATGACATGTCTAACGGGCTGAGCAAACGGAAGTTCAGTTCAAACGAATGAACACTTTCACACACTCAGTAAATCATATTGAAGATGATAGGCTTCCTGGCAGGCAGGGCAGTAGTGACTTTCCCTTGCACCTAGCTTTGTTCTAGCAATTATTTGTATGGGAGGTCTTTCTCTAGCTTGAGCAATTGGTGTAAAAATCCACTATTTTAATACTTAGGAAATAGCATGAATTCTAATTGTGTCTGGACAGTGACTTTGGAAGATAGATGATAGATAGCTATGTGGATAGATATTTCTCCCCAAAAACACTTAGATGAAAATATGATGGCTGGATAACAGATTTAGTCAGCCTCTGAGGAGTGGAAAGTAATGTGATTTAACTTCATATTGGATTAGCTTCTTCCGATTATTATATAACATTATACACTTTATTAGAAAATCAAAGCCTTTAGTTTTGTCAAATGCATCATGTTGAAACAATGATGACTTTAAAATCCGTTACACTTTTTGTTTCTGTTTCCACTTCTGTTCCTTAAACTAAAAAGAAAAACAGAGGTATTCGATACAAAATCAAATGACAAATATTTAGAAATGTGATATTAGGTTAATTTGAGACCCAATCTAACTAATGATTTAGGCAAGATGCATATAGGTTGGGAAGATTTTGTTGTAAATTGCCAGTTACTCATTAATGAATGTTCATTAAGAAATACACTACTGAATTATGAATGAGCGAGTTGTCCCAAGGGTAGCTCCAATTCATTTTTTGATAGAAGTCTGATTTGTTGTTGTTGTTTTTTATCTAGAGATTGGTGAATAGTAGTTCTGAATTATTTTCTAATTTTTGCCCTACCAGTAAAATCATGACTTAGCTGTTTTAACAACATATGCTGAGAAGAGGGAGTGAGAGAGGAGAAGAAAGGGGAAGGAGGGAAGGAAGTGCAGTTTCCCTCATTAGGAGAACTTGGTCATTCCGTTGCTTTTGAAAGTGAATTAGCTTCTTCAGGGATATAGATTACAATTTTCTAAGTTATAACTTTTCATATACTCTTTAACTGTTGACTTCTAGTGAGTAGTTCAGTATTAAGATTTTGTACATAATGGATAACCAATAAATTCTGATACTAAAAATAATACACTTTTGATTATTATGAAGACACTTTATCATCTTCTAACGCAAAAGGTTAATAGGATATAACAGGACCTGGATTAACTAATTTGTGTGTGAATGTGTATCAGTACTCTCTTTACTATAATAGTTTGGTGTGATTTGTTATTGTTCACATGAACCATGAACCTCAGTACCATATTGGAGATAAATATTGGACATTTGTATTTCTTCTCTAGCAGATTGCCTGCTCTTGTTAAGGTTAAGACCTTCATCCCCACTGGGTTTTCTTCTTTTTTGCTGATTTATGGAAACTCTTTATTTAGTTAGACTAGAAGCACTTTGTTTATCAAATTTTTTTTAAAAAACTTATTTGCATTTTTCCTTTTAATATGGTTAATTTGGTTTATGCTTTCTTTCTTTTACATAGAATTTTTTAACTTGTCTAAAGACAAATTCTTATAAGTTTTTCCTTTGGCTTAATTTTGCCAGGTTTCTAAAATAATGCTATGGAGATTTGATAAGCGTTCTATTACAAGTAAGACATAGTTTTTCAGAAGAATCAAATCTTTACAGAATTGTGCATCAATTCAGGAATGTGGTATATGATTATATCTGTCATCTTTTGCTGCTAAATAAGGCTTTGTGTGTTATCTTTGCTGTTGTCGCTGTTGTGTTGAAGATCTGCATATTTACTGTTGAAGTTTCTCCTAGGCATTTTTAATATTTATTGCTAATGTGAATTCATTTTTTTTTGTATTTTCTATCTGTTTTTTGTTTGCCTATAATGTTGTGATTTTTCTGTGCTGATTGAACACAGCCAACTCCTTCATTCATCTCTCCTAGTTCACTGAGTTTTCAGATAATTTTCTTGGATTTTTTAAAAATAATTTTAAGTAATAATATTTTCCTCATTTCCTTTCTAATTTTATATCTACTTCTTTTTCTTCCTATGTTTATTTGCTAGAATTTTCAGAACAGATTAAAGCACACTGGTATGTTTAAAGTTCGTTTATGCTATTGACTTCTATTTTATGACACAATAGTGGAGACCTGAGGTTAGAAATATTGGTATGTACTCAGAGAACAAAGTACATATTAGTATATACTCTTCTGTCTGCTTGGGCTCTGATATCCTGCATGAGGTACTCAAAGAACTAACAGATATTAGTATGTACTCAAGTCAGAAAGTCCAACCAGATTGAATTTGAAAAATATTAAATTTACTGTACCACCCCCAATGTTTTCCTTTTAGCCACAGATTTGCAGTACATACTTGAGTGTGTAGACAGGACAGGAGGGCAGGAGAGGGGTGAGGGGACAGGAACGCACAGCTTTGTAGGACAACTCCACAGGGACTTGAATGGCCTTCATTAACACTGGAGGGAGGGATCATAAGCACAGCCCATTTACAAGAAAGTCCCTAGCTCTGTTATTAAAAGTAATATATGTTAGGTTGGTCAAATAAAGGTTTTTCAGTGTAAATTGTTTCAAGTCTCAGTGGAGTGATTCCCTCAAAAAAGTTAAAAAAAAATTTATCCTATGTCTTCACGTAGAAACCAGAATGATCCTTATAATGCTGGATTCACATCTCATTGCTTTAGTATTTTCTGTTTATGATTATTACTTGCTTGTTTGTACTGTATCTCCTCTCCCTAGAGTATAAGCTTGACAAGCTTGTTTCATGTATCCCTTTGTCCCCAGCACTGATAACAAAGCTATGCATGCATTTGCCTCTCAATACACAATTATTGAATATCACTTTCCTATAATTATAGGCCAAATGTTGTTGCTCGAAGAGCTCTACTTCCATATATGACATAGTTGTAATGCTTTGAGGGACCATTACCGATCAGTTCGTTAATGGACTTTATGAACCTTCCATGTGGTATCTTAGGCCTTATGTACACTAACATGTTAGGTAGTGAAATCATGTGAAAGAAACTATTTCTTGGGCTAACATTTTTTAAAATGTGTGTGGTACAGAAAGACAAATGTAGTGGATGAAAATATTTTCTTCCTTCCCATACATATATGAGAAAATCTGCCTTGCCTTGGATAAAGAGATTGAGTGTGGTTAATATTGAAGACGGGACATCAACCTATATTAACATGAGCTTGTCAATTCAACAGAATGATAGTTATCCACCGTATATTCTATAGGAAGTATATTAATTGATTAATATTGTCTCTACTGCTTAGTATTACCAGTGAAGACCCACCTAGAGGGTAGAGTCTGGGCCTAAATTATCTCTGTATCCCCATGATCTGGTACTTGGCACAGAGCGTGATAAACAGGTATTTATAGAGGGAGTGACCAGTTGAATCACTGAGTCAGGATGATCCCTGGCAAGCTTGGGTTTTGAGCAGGGGGGAGCAGGTGGAAGGACAGTCCACCCAGATCAGTGAGGACAGAAAGGAAGAATGGTTCAGGAGAGGGTGATGGAATGTGGCATGTTCTCGAGCAGTGGGAAAGGATATGGCTGTGGCTGATGAGAATGAGCGAGGGCAAGAAAAAGAGAGAAATGAGTGGGAAAGGAAAGAGGGAGATAAAAGGCTACTACTGAGTGCGGGACAAAGATGAGGCTATTCAAAACAAAGTTGGGGGAGCTTTCAAGATGTCCGACAGGGCTTTTCTGAGAAAATGCACCAGACAGTAAAGAAGAAGTTGTGTTTAAGTCAAACTCCCCATATATGATCAATTAAATGTTAATGTCACACCTTTAAGAGAAGTTGTTGAAGAAAGAAACATGGTGTTTTCTTTTATGAGATGTTTGGGAAGAGTGCATCATTGGGTCTCACCTTTGTCATTCCTGATTTACATTAGTGGAAACATTTGAATATGTTGTTCTCTTTACACATCAACATGTTATTGTTTCTTTCCAAGAACAAATAAAAGTCCAGATTTCAAGAAAATACTGTGAGACAGTTTGAGGAGTGGCTAAGAAGGACAAATTAGAAATAGAACCTTGGATAGCTAGTAGGAGATCATCGTGTTCTCCTACTGCCACCAAACACAGGTGAAACAACTCAAGCCGATAGGAGCATGGAAATTGCTACAGGTCAGGCTCTGGTTGAATTTAATGAATATTTACCTATTATAAAGGGAAGTCTGGTGCCTTCCTTGCTTTCAAATGACGTGTCCAAGGTGCCCTTTCCCAAATTTAAGGCAACTATAATTCCAGTGAACGAAGGCAATCCTTCTGCCCTTGAATTACAGAACTCTAGACAAAGTCCATTTTTATCTGAACAATATTCTTGGGCATAAATCACAAAGGAAGTCTGTCCATTAAGTTAAATAGCAATGACAAAGTAAAAGAACAAGCTTTGTGGCTGCTTCCGTATTCTGTGATTTGACCTCCTTCAATCCCACCTCCCTCATCAAGGTGGCAATGACTTCATAAAGCGACAAAAAGAAGTCAGCAGCTGCACTCGTAGGATCTTAATCCCAGAAAATAGCCATTTTTGCCCATTGTATTCGTTCCCTAGGGCTGCCAAAACAACTTCCCACAGAAATTTATTGTCTCACAGTTCTGGAGGCTAAATGTCTAAAATCAAGGTGTCAACAGGGCCACGCTCTATCTGAAGGCTCATTAATGGGGGATTTGGGGTTGGTGGAGTGGGGATCTCTTCCATGACTTTCCCTTAGTTTCTGGGTTTTCCAGCAATTCTTGACATTCCTTGGCTTGTGGGTGTATCTCTCCCATAGCTGGCCCTACAGTCACCCAGTATTTCCTGTTTGTGTCTCTGTGTCTCTTCTTAAAGGGACAACAGTCACATTGGATTAGGGCCCACCCTAATGACCTCATGTTAACTTGGCAACATCTGCAAAGGCCCTATTTCCAAGTAAGGTTGCATCGAGAGGTACCCAGGGGTAAGGACCTGAACATGTCTTTTGGGGGGATACAATACAAGCCAGCATTGTCACCCAATAGCCAAATGAAAAAAGATACTTGGAAAGAGTGTGTTTTAAAAAATACTTTACAGGGGTACCTGGGTGGTTCAGTCAGTTAAGTGGCTGACTCTTGGTTTCAGCTCAGGTCATGATCTCATGGGTCATGGGATCGAGCCCCATGTCAGGCTTGGCACTTAGCGGGAAGTCTGCTTGAAAGATTCTCTCCCTCTGCCCCTCCACCCCACCACTCTCTGTCAAATAAAATGAACCTTAAAAAAAAAGAGAGATGAGTTTACAAATCTACATGAAATATATCATTTGATAACAGATATTCTAAAATACCCTGTATCTTAGGCTTTGAATAAAGAAAACATATTTTGTGGAATGGAGGCTAATGAATTAGCTAAATGATCTGGTGAATTAAAGGAAAATAAACATGTTTTTCAAAGGATTCATATGATGTAAAAATCCTAAGCATGTTTACGTTTTAGGTTTTTACACCAGCCTCTCATTGCTTAAAAAAAAAAATTAAAATTCTTAAAACTTAAAATGCCTAAATGTGAAATAAATGTTTAATGTAAATAAGCCCATATGTTAAGCAGACAGTTCACAGTGATCTCTCCTTTCTCTCTCAGTTCATAGTTCATGTGTCCCTCTCACAATGGTATATGTCTCTTAGTAAAGAGCCTTATTAGTTTAAAGCCAATACGTACAATTTTGTCCTGAATATATCTGTTTCTTTGAGTATGTAGCTTATGGGTTTATATCTAAATGTTACTTGTTTTATTCGCCCATCGTACTAGGCGTAGGGCGTGGGTCAAAGACAAGACAAGTCACTTATCTGTTCATTTAATTAACAAACTTTATTGAGCACTTACTGTATGCCAAGCACTGGGGTAGGCCCTACAGATACTAACACTTATAAGACAATTTTTTTTTCTCAAGAGATTTACACTCTAGTAACATACAGAACAGCAATGATCAATGTTTATCTGTTTTGCTTTGATTACTGACTCCATTGAGAATCTGATGAAAACTATTCTCCATTAAGAATCTTCCCCCTTTTGCGCTCAGAAAAATGCAAGCACAGGATTTTGTATGCATTTAAGTAGATACATGAGCTACTCCAATCGTGTGTGTGTGTGTGTGTGTGTGTGTGTGTGTGTGTGTGTGTGTGTGGAGAGAAAGCGAGAGAGGCCTTTTTCCAGGAACGTAGACAAATATTCTCTGAAGAGAGGAGAGAATCTTTTTACCCTTAGAATGTAAGTGAATGGCTCTGGAGGAGATAAGCCTGCAGATGTCTCAGGAACAATTCTCTGTCTCTAATTTTCAAGGCATGTTTACCATTCAATCATCCCCCAACACTGGCTGCCAATAATCTTTTCTCAGCCCTAACTGTGCAGAAATGTGAAATGTGAAATTATTCATGGAGCATGGTCTCCTCCCAAAAGAAATGTCTTCTGCTATAATAACAGAAAGCCTGACCAGCCGGGACTTAAAATGTAAGGACACTGACTTTTTACTTCTAAGAAGTCCAGAGCTAGGCAGGGGGAGGGTTCTCCAGAGCTTCCTCAAAGGTGGGAGCTCTTGCTGTCCTGCGCTCAGTTCTCATCACTCAGGTCCCGGCTGCCACACCACCTCAGCACCTCTGAATCCAGGAAGAAAGGCTTTGTTTGTCCTCTTGACTGTCTCCCTTGGAATCAGGAGAGAAAATATTTACCGGACACCCTCAGCAGCCCTCCCAGTTCTTCCCCTTGTCCGGGACTGGGTCATAGGAATGCTCCCAAACGAGTCACCGTAGATGGGAGCAGGATTCCTGTGACAAGGGGAGACTAGTTGAAATAAATCCTCTGAGTCAGAGGGGCCTACTGTCAAGTCAGCCTGCATCCTCAACCAAATCGTTAGCAGAGAAGAAAGAGGTAGATAATTATTGCGTAGGCAGCAAATAGTGTCTGCCAAAATTTTCATAGTAATAGGAACATTGTTATAATAAAAGGTTACTAGCTCTTAAATGATCAAGAAAATAATCTGGTACAAGTTCTATTTCCAGACAAAAATCGCCCACACCCTCATGAGGATAAGAACGCCTAGGAAAGTATTCGGCTGCCTTTTTGTGCCCCATGTTCTTTGTGGCTGCCCGTGGTTGTTGCAGAGCCCCGGGGTGGAGGAAAGGCAAGGCAGATGTGAGAGGAGACTTGAGTAGGCGAAAGCGCACGGAGGAAGGGGGAGGGGGGAACAGCCAACTAAAGAGGAAGAGCAAAGTCAGAAAGAGAGCAGCACACACACTGGGAGGAGGAGAATGCCATCTCAACAGTGGCTTTTCTACACAGTAAGAACTGCTAACGAGGAACATTTTCAAGACTCCTCAATGTCAACTCTTTTTGTGTGGAAAACTTTTATTTCCAGAAATTTCTTTTTTACTTCCAACCAGAGTAGCACTTTTCTGTCCTCTTGTTCTGCCTTCTCCAGATCATTCTCTAGACAACACAACTGAAGATGTGGTTCCACCTCATGCCCGACATGAATGTGCCAAGAATGCGTTGAAGGGCAAAGATAGGTCATTGATCCTACTGAGTATAGCAGGCCTTGTGCAGATGGCAGTTCTGATGCTCTAGGGATTTTGCGTGGACGGGGGTCACCTCAGTCCACTGTGACCCCAAGTCTGCACCTCTCCTGTTCTGCACAGGCCTCTCAGGTGTCCCCTGCCACTGACGACTTCACATGACAACATTAGTTGCAGGTGTTTCTTGGTGCTCTGTTTCTAATACGACTACCTATGTGGATTCAAAGTTGTCATTGGAGTTAGAAGCAGCCTATAAAAGTGGTCCAAGAATGTTCTTTCTTCTTCCACTTTCTTCCATAGGTCAGATACCACCCCTATAAATACCAAAATTGTCATATACATCAACCCTGTGGTATACTAAAAGTAGCCACATATTCTTTGACACCCTTCCCATTAAGAGGCGGGTACTATTCCCCTGCTCCTTGAATTTGGGCTGGCCCGTGTCAGCTTTGACCAGTGGAGTACAGTGGAAGGGACATTATGCCAGGCCAAGCTCTTAAAAAGGACTGGCAGCTTCCATCTCCGCCTGTGGGAGGGGTCCTGGGCCGTCATGCTAGAGATCCAGATACCCTATGGCCACCATGTTATGAGGAAGTCGAAGCTAAGCATAGAGTGGCTATGTGGAAAGGGAGAAAAAGAGGAGGTGGAGGGGTAGTTTGTTACACATTAGAAAACCAGACTGAACCCCATGATATAAGCTTTTCCTTTCCTATTTTCCTTGAGGTCACATAACACAGTTCCTGTGTCTTGTCTATGTGTGTAAAGCTCGTACATCTCCCACCACACTGGCGGTTCCTTTGAAGTATCTTCAGGTTTGTGGTTTGTTGAATGTGAGAGATTACCAAGAACCTCTCTCTCAAGTTTTTACATTTTTATTTGAAAACTGACAATATCTTCTTTGATGCTCATATAATATATAGATGCAAGAATTTGTGCTGGTTTTTTTTTTTCTGACACAGAATAGGAACATGTATATAATTATTTTGTCACTACTTTATGGCTTAAATTACAACATGGAGTCAACAATTATAAGGTAAATTGAGAGTTCTTGCAGTATTATTTGTCCTTTTGAACAACACAAAGGATATCTATTCAATGAAGTAAGATTTTCCATTCAATTATATGGTCATGTAGATAAATCACTTTGGTCCATATTCATTCAGGTATCTCCTGATTTTAACCATGTTTTGACTGTTTTTTCCTCTCTGGAACTTAACGATAATCCATTTATTTATTACCTTTATTTTCTTGTTTCCTATCATTATTTTTTTCTTTTTAATTTTCTTCTACATCTACTCACACTGCCAAAAAATATATATGTATATAAAGTTATTAATTGTTCAAGTTACTCGGTAGATTTAAAGTCTCATAACTTCCATGCAAAAATATCCATATATTTTAATTCTGTAAAGGTTATGCTGGAAATAACTGAATTGGTCATGTTGCAAATCAAATATGTGGCCATATAATAAAAGCTCTGAGCATATAATAAATTCTAACAGACAATTTGACTGAATTCTAATAAAAATCTGAGAGAAAATATATTGTTGTCTTTTATGGGTATCTCAACATTGGAAAGAAATAAGATGAAATTTTTTGTTCAGAGGGAAGTGAAGAGGGCTGGCAGGGGCTCTTCCTGAAGGGCTCTCATTTTCTGTGCCTTCGGGTTCCTTTCTGTCTTGTCCCATACTGCCCCACCCTCTCCCCCTTTCTTCCTCTGCCTCTCTCTTTCCTCACCCCTCCCCTCATAAGACCGGGCTGGGACCAGAGTCTGGGGGGAGGAGGCAGGCTGAGTACAGAAGTTTGGCGAATTCATTCCTGTTGTTTTTTCACATCTTCAAAGTTTTAAGTTGATTTATGAATATATTTGGGATGAAATCCAGTGGCCAATCCATCTCTTCCATTTATCGGGCCTCTCAGCAGCACGTTTGGCTCTATCACTCTACTCTTCAAACCCCCACTCTCCGCTTGGCTACAGCTGGATGCGTCACAGACCTTTCCAACTTAGCATGTCCTAAGTCCCTCCCCGCTGCTTTTCTTCAGTCTTCTTCCCTCAGTAAAAAGTACCACCCATCAGCCAGCTGCTCAGGATAAAAATCCCTGGACAAGATCTTTCCTTTCTTCCACTGCCCCCACAGTGTATGGTCTCTCAGCAAGTTCTCTTAACCTAACTCCCACCTCCCGAGATACCACCAGCTCTCTCCTGCCCTCTGTCGTACTTTCCTAACTGGTGCCCCTGCTTCTAGTCTCACGTGAGTCTCTTCCAGGGTTCAGGCACTGGAGCCAGACGGTGTGAGTTTGAAGACCAGCCTCATCACTTGTATGATGCTGGGCCGGTGTGATCCCCTCTGTGCCTCAGAATCCTCATCTGTGAAATGGGGATAATAACAGTAGTACCTCCCTCATACTCACTGTGATTTTGTGAGATAATGAGTTGGTACATGTGAAGTACTTGGAAGAGCTTCTGGGACACAGTACACTTGATATGTTGGCCAGTCTTATGAGTTCGTAATTATTTTGTATACAGTAAGGAGATAGAGGCCCTTTAAAACAAAAGGGATTAGGGGGATGTACCATGGTTCTGCAAGATGTTCACATGAGGGAAAGCCGAATGACAGGAATCTGAGAACTCTCTGTACCATTTTTGTAACTCTTCTGTAAATGTAAAATTATCTCAAAGGGAAATGTTTGTTAATTAGAAAGAATATCATGTCACTACCCTGGTGTGAGCTCTTCCCATTCTTTCTGTTTAGTTTTATCCTGGCACATTATGATCTCCTTGCCAGCTCCCAGACCAACCTCCTTATGCGCTTCCTCTGGCCCCTCCTCCCCAGGGCTGGACTCTGGTCTTCCCACCTCTTCCTGTGATTCTGCTCAAGGTACCTCCTTAGGGAGGCTTTGGAGACATTCTTGTCCCTCCCCTCTCCCCAACACACTCCCAGCTTTATCCTTCTCTGGAGCACTTAGCCTTATCTGAAAGGATTGTTTTTCTTTTAATTTGTTTACTTCAGTATTATCGGAGCACCTGGTAGAATGCAAATTCAGGAGGGCAGGGACTTTGTCTTAAGCAGTTCTCTTCCACATACCTAGGCCAGTTGCGAGCATTTAGTAGTTGCTCAATGTTATTTGTTGAAGGAATACATGAACAATCAGTATTAAACAATATTAATATTCTTTCTCTATCAGTTTTATTCTACTACTAGTCCTACTATATGAGCATAAAGGAATGTTGAAACTTATCAAAATAACAACTGGGCTATTCGAAATTAATGCATTGTTTCATTATATTTTAGTCCTCAGTCTAAAGTAAAAATTCGTTTCTGCATGTCCAAAATAATCCTGCATAGGACAATCACAAAACATTACCTCAATGTAAAGGCAAGGCTTTGATTCTTTTAAAACAAAAATGCATAATTCAATATTCTTTTGGAAAAGATGGGTTTACTCTGTTATGCGTTAACAAAATTCACCTGAGTAAATTTAAAGATCTAATTGGCTTTAAAGATTTATGAATTAGGCAGCATTTCATCTGGCAAATAGAAGGGAACTCGGAGGAGCTGTACAAAATGAGAAGGTTTTATTCACAGAGATGGTATGGGACAGGGAGGTTATTAGCAAAACTGAAGAAAGGATGATTTCAGGCAAGGTCATCTTCCCTTAGGAGGAGGGGCAGGGGGTCATATTGGGCAGAAGACCTCAATAGTGCTGATTAAGAAATTGTGACTGATTGGTTTAAAAATTCCACTCCTGGGAGAGGCTGAAGTTTTCAGTGAGGTTAGGCATAAAGTCGTGCTGGAGTTTGGCACAAGTGACTCCATTTTGCTCCTGCTATTTCTTTATAATTCTTGTAAAGAATCAGGTAAAAATGCATTATTCCTCTCTTTGTTCTCCATTAGAATATTTTATGGTTAGAGAAGAATAATATGGAAGAGAATGTGCACAGGCATTGGAGATCCAGCGGATCCCATGTGCCATTTTTGTCTACTGTGACACTATTCAGTTTGATTTGGTCGCAATCAGAAAAGAAAGAACTAGCCTTACTCTTACATATAGGAAGCACTGATTCATACTGCACGGGCTTGATTATATATAGTCCAGATTATCTGTGGATGTGGATATTATAGAAGCTCAAACTTTCTCAACTGTAAACAAACAAAAACAAAAACAAAACAGAACAAAACAAAAAATAACACTGAAACATCCAGTAAGCATTCTGAGAACTGCAGACTCTGAGGACCCATCCTCTGCACTCACCCCGCCCCCCAAGAAAATGGTGAGGACGGCTTCATGTGCTATATAACTGGCTGGTACATCTGAATGTCATTTTTTTCAGGCCCAGTAAACTTCAAAATAAAGCAGACTTCTCCCCTAATGATATCAGGTTACTTTTGACCAAAGGAAATGTTTTTTCGTGTTTTTTTTAAAAAAACATTTTATTTTGACATAATTTCAGGCTTAGAGAAAAGTTGCAAGGCTTAGAGAAAAGTTGCAAGAGTAGGAGAAAGCATTTTTAGGCACTCTTCAGCTAGATACCCGGAAGTTAACAGTTACCGTGTTTGTTTCTCTCTTGCTCCATATACCTATGTCCATATATATTTTTTTTATTCCGAACTGTTTGCCAACATGATGCCCTTTTACCTCTAAAGACTTCATAATGTGTTTCTTCGTCACAAGGGTAATCTGCTACAAAACCACAATACAATGGCCAAAATCAGGATATTAGCAGTGATACCATATTCTTATGTGATATGCGGACCTTATTCAGATTTCACATTTGTCGTAAGTATATACCTTCCTGATCACAGGCTGCATTAACCACTGTGTCTCTTTAGTCCCCTCCAACCTCATCCCTTTTGTGCCTTTTATGACAGTAATGCTTTCAACAAGTACAGGCCAGTTATTTTGTAGAATGTCCCCCAATTTGCATTTGTCTGATGTTTCCCCCTGTTTAGACTCAAGCTGCCTATTTTTGGCAAGAATGTCATGGGATGATATTGTACACTTCCCAGTATGTCATATCAGTCAGCACATGCAGTGGGGTTGCCCCATTGCTGATGGGTTCATTTGGACCACTTGGTGAAAGTGCTGGCTGCCAGGTGTCTCCATTGCAAAGCTAATATTGGGATGTTTATTTAATTAGACAGCAAATACAGCTTAAATAAATCACACTTGATTTTCAGAAATTAATCCTCTGCAATAAAGTTGTATTTTATTTATTTTTTAAAGATTTTATTTATTTCCGACAGAGAGAGAGAGAGAGTGAGCAGGGGGAGGGGCGGAAGCAGAGGGAAAAGCAGACTCTCCGCTGAGCAGGGAGCCTGACATGGGGCTCAATCCCAGGACCCTGAGATCATGACCTGAGCAGATGCTTAACTAACTGAGCCCCCAGGTGCCCCATAAACTTGTATTGTATTTTATTTTTTTCCATAAAGTTGTATTTTAAAGAAAATTCAACAGAAAACATGTATACCTCTCTGTCTCTCACTCAAATAAATAAATCTTTGGGGAAAAAAGAAAACATATACACAAGTAAAAAGCATAGGGGCTTATCAATGTCTGAAAATCAGACAAAAATATCTGCAGACATCTCAAAGAGGTATCTCCCCTCCCATGTGCATTGTAGCATTATTCACAATAGCCAAGATACAGAAACAACTCAAGTGTCTGTCAGTGAATGAATGAATAAGATGTGCTATGCTATATGTACAATTCAGCCATGAGAAAGAAGGAAATCTGGACATTTGCAACAACATGGATGAAACTGCAGAACATTATGCTAAGTGAAATAAGCCAGACAGAGAAAGACAAATACTGTATGATCTCACTTACATATGGAATCGTAAAAAAAAAATAAAAATAAAAAATTTGAGGGGCGCCTGGGTGGCACAGCAGTTGGGCGTCTGCCTTCGGCTCAGGGCGTGATCCCGGTGTTATGGGATCGAGCCCCACATCAGGCTCCTCCGCTATGAGCCTGCTTCTTCCTCTCCCACTCCCCCTACTTGTGTTCCCTCTCTCTCTGGCTGTCTCTATCTCTGTCAAATAAATAAATAAAATCTTTAAAAAAAAAATAAAAATAAAAAAATAATAAAAATAAAAAATTTGAACTCCTGGAAGCAGAGAGTACGAGGTAGAACGTGGTGGTGGAGGGCGGGGAGGTGGGGGAGCTGGGGAGAGGTTGGTCCAAGGTTACAGTTATGTAGATAAATTGGCCTAGAGAGCTAATGTATACTCATGATGACTGTAGCTAATAGGAATGTATTGAACACTGGAAATACTCTAAGAGAATAGATCTCGGGCACTCTTATCACACAAAAAAGTGGTAACTGTGAGGAGATAAGATAATTAGCTCGATGTAGTAATCATTTCACTATGTGAATGTGCATCAAATCATGTTATATACCTTAAATATACACAATTTTTATTTAAAGCATATAAATAAATGCTACAAATCTGCAGGCTCTTATCTCTAAGAAGCAGAATCTTTAACAATTAAGTACACGTGTTAGATGATTTCGCACACGCTTTATACTCAGCTTTGTCTTCCTAATGCGTCAAAACTTGAGAACTAAGGCCATGAGTCGTCTACCTGAAATAGAAGATCAAACAGTGACAAGCTATTGAAAAATCCGTATTTCCTTTCAACCTTCTACTATTGAAATACAGATAATACTGCCTACAATGGGTTTATTGTATGGTGTTAGCTTATACATTGGATTTATCTGAAGTGAACTTTGTTTTTCCCACTGATGAAGTCCTTAAAATAGAGTCTAGTGAGAGAAGAATTAAGAGAAAGCTGGGGCGCCTGGGTGGCTCAGTCGCTTAAGCATCTGCCTTTGGCTCAGGTCATGATCCCGGGGTCCTGGGATCGAGCCCCACATCGGGCTCCCTGTTTAGTGGGGAGCCTGCTTCTCCCTCTGCCTCTGCCTGCTACTCCCGCTGCTTGTGTGCTCTCTCTCTCTCTCTATCAAATAAATAAATAAATAAAATCTTTAAAAAGAGAGAATTAAGAGAAAGCTTGCTGTGATGTGGTCCTTCTGGAGTGGGCTCACTCTTGCAGGATGCCAGCAGGTGCTCCCCCCACAGGACACTGGTCCTCCTTCAGCCCGCTTTTGCTTTTATGTTTACTTCCTCTAGACTCTCTGGTTCTATTTCAGAAGCAGGTTTCTTGACGACATACCGTATACTCTACCTGGATGCTGTTGAAATTAGAAGCTTTTATTCCCAGGAAATATACCACTTCCCATTATGATAGTCATTCTATAAGAAATCAAGCTATAAAACTAAATGCTGCAAATATCGTATCTAAATTACGGCTCGATAGGGTTGCCAGATAAAATCCAGGATGCCCAGTTAAATTTGAATTTCAGATAAATGAAAATATCTGGGACATACTTACAATAAAAAGAAAAAAATAATCGTTGTTTTCAAATGTAAGTAGGTATCCTATATTTTTATTTGCTCAATCTGAGAGCGCTAGGTTTATGCCAGAAGAAGTTCTGTGCCTCCTCCAAGAACTTCTTTGGTTTTATTTTATAGGGATTATAGTATCCTCTTGGCTCTGATCACTGGGAAGCAAAGCACCAGATTTGTGGCCCACACAAAACGGATGCTAGGCCTTCGGGTGTACACTTAGCACAGTGGTCCAGCCCGCCCCCCGGGGCAATCTTGTATTTATTTGCACCTTCTTCCTCTCTATTAAAGCACCGACAACAACATCAAGAAATTACCTTGTTTATTGCAAATTACCCCTAAGCCGCCTCATCTCCTTTTATTTACCGAGTCACAGGATGAATTAAAATATCTACATAACATACTTATGGTTGATGCCTATACAGTAAATAAATTTTTAATCTGAAAAATAATTAACTCTCTATTGATGCAATCTTACTAATGCTTACAGAATATTGGTGGACCAGCCGCAAGAACTAAATTTTACTTTGAGTTTTAAATTAAAAAAATCCCAGCTTCAGACTATAATATTACATACTTCTAGAAACATTAGGAGTCATTCACACCAAAGACTGAAATGAGGAGATTTTATGCGCTTAATAAATTGTATTGCTAGAATCCGACACTCAAATTAGGTTACACACGGTGTGTTTCGTGTATTAAAAACATCTTTTTAAAAAAAAAAAAACAGAAACAAATCTGATCTTGGAGTAGCATGCATTTTAAAGTACTCAGTGGAGTAATTTTTATTTGAAAGGAGTTTTGTTTTGTTTTAGAGTTAAAAAAGTAAAACAAATCTTGATTTTTGTTTCTGAAACGAGCTCCATTACACAGACATATAATGATGCCTTAATTTTTAAGTAAATTACTGGCATCTCTATAATGCCTTCTTAAAGTTTCCTAAACTCTATTTTAGTGGAAATTTAGGAAGTGATGGATGGATTCTCCTCGCTTGTTTTCCATAGCTTTTAAACACGGGCTACCGTCCATCAGGAAGGAAGGATGGCTCTCCTTTTTGGCCATACTGCTGGGAGCAGACAGAGAGATGCCTCCTGCTTGTCTTACAACTAAATTACAGGAGAATGGGATTTATGCAGGCTATAAATCTAGTCCGAATAAAGCCTTTAAGTGGTAACCAATTTTGTGGTGTGTAAGTACCATTGATCTGTTAATCTGAGAGTGTTTTTATAAACTGATTTGGATTAGTTCTGATGGCAGAGCCATCTTCTGGCCCTTCAGTAGTGGTGAGTGTAGTGAGTAAGGCAGTGAAAATTAACCCATTGGCCCCGCCTATAAATTGAAATCACAGCCTTTGAAACGAGACAGCAAACTCATTACAAGCAGTTTGCTAGCCTGTATTATACTACCCAGGCCGTAGAGACCATTTTTTCCATAATTGGTCATTGTTGCTCCAGATTCAGGAGGCCAAGGCTTGAAGCACTCTGGGGACTGCGGGCTTTGCGAGGATAAATCCTCAAGACATATGAGGCACTTTGCAGAAAGGCCAGCTGAACTAATTCTCTGGAGACATTCTGTATAAGGCGCTATTAAGATGAATTTAGATTTAATTTAAGGAGTTATATTTGTCTGTTCTAAAACAATGACAAAGACGTCTTATGTTCTCTAAAATTTTGTATCAGAGACTATGGAACAAAAGGACGTTCTTTCAACAAGAAGGATGCAAGGGTAGTCTGCCCAGAGATGCACAAGAGAGAAATTTTCTTCCACTGGAAATAGCAGGATGAAAAAGGAAAGTTACAGAGGTAGATTTCAGTCCTTAGACTTAACAACAAAGTCTCCTTTAGAAATGGAGCTTAAGATGTGAGCATAGAACAAACACTTGCACCTCGAGGACTAGGGCGATTGTTTTTCCCCACTCGGGCAAGTCGTCAGGGTACCTGGAGCAAAGATGGGCAAGAATGCAGCACACAGGAAAAAAAAAAAAAACAAAGCTCAGTTCCCCTCAAGTTCCAGTAACTTCTATTTTGCTATGACAATATTGTGGCAAAAGCCAAAGATGCAAAGTAGGCATAGGATTGTACGGAGGGGAAACAATTGGAGGGCTCGTTACTTACAAATCTGCCCTTACAGAAAATAAGAACATGATTTTTTTTAAAAAATGGGTAAGTCAGGGAACCAAAAGAAGGAGTCACTGAGATTTCAGGTATGTGCCTGGCTTGGGTGACCTCCACAGTGTTGCAACTTCAGAGTTATATAGCCAGAGCCAGTTTTGTTTGGGAGGGAGGGTGCTGAGGGGCACCACCTCCTCAGCCTGGCTTCAGGATTGCTAGGGAAGGGCTGGGTGTCTACCCAGCCTCCTGCAGCAAACCCAGAAACGTTACCACCCTGTGGTGTCTCGCAAGGTTGTCAGTATCCTTATGTCCATAACTGGGGACAAAGAAATTCTAGATGATTTGGGCTATAATTCAATACCTATTTAATAGACAACCAACTGAAAGTTTCCGTTCCAGGTTAGATACTTGAAATTCAGAAAAATTATCCGGGGTTTGGATGAACTTTAACACCTTATTCATAGAGGCACAAAATTCTGGAGGCAAGTGAGCAGACTCTATTTTGGCTTCAGAATAGAATCTTGGGTTTTAATTTCTCTTTTTGGGGAGAGCATATCTATCTGCAAAAGAGAACTGACTTCTGTTTCCTAAGAGCTCATCTACTAATACTGATTATTCTTTATTTGGAATTATTCTGACATAACTGTAGTCATTTCCAAAGCAAGACTCGGTCATCCGTCACAGAAAGCTATGAGGCTCTGCCAAGCCAGTGGAGTGCTATTTTTTGCAAATACAAGAAATCCGAAGCTCATTTATATGAAGCTAATGTATCAACAAAACCTTCTTTTCCGAAGTGTATCTTGTAGACTATGTTTTCTCTGAGCTCTCAGCGGGCATCTAACGGAGACTGTGCGCATCAGACAGAGAGTGTAAGTGCTTAACTCACACTTCGGGGCTTCCTCCCAAAGGCCAACCTGGAAAGGAATATGGACTACAGATAAATTGGAAAGAATGCATAATAGGTTTTATTATTATTATTATCATTCCTCCTAATGTAAATGTCGGGAAGAAGAGGAATTGGATTCAGAAATGTTCTCTTTGGTTCGTCTCCAGATAAAAAATAGGGCTGGCTTCACACGAATGGAAAAGCCATTGTTGACCTTTGTTGACAGAGCCAAAGCAATGCATTCTTTAGGAAATAACACTGCATTGCTAATAAAGCGATCTCAGCAGCCACGCTTGTGCTGTTTAATTTGTTTCCATGGTGTGATGGTGTAATTCCGACGTGCTGAAAGATCACCGCCCAGAAACTCGTACCGCAATTGTTGCGGAGCCCATTTTCAATATAACATTTGTTGTTGCGGTGCGGGGGGTGTCTTCTAGGAAGCAATATCCTGTAGGAAGCTGGGTGGAGAATCCCCCTAACGTAGACTGGAGTTGGCGATGCCACTTCAGTGTATCTCACATCCATGTAACTAGATAGCCACTGCACTTTTTCTACCGACTAGAATGGCTCTTCTCTTTCAATAAAACCAGGGAATCCTCCACGTTATTTCTCGTACGGCTGGCAAAGTTTTAGGGAGACATGCGCAAACATATTCTTACAATAACAGGACAGCCATAGAGTTTGGGATGGTTTCTTTTTTTCTCTTTTTCTCTTTTTGGCATGTAAACATTTTAATAGAGAATCTATTATTACATTAAATTAGCTAATCTTACAAAATAGGCTTTTTAGACTATATTTAATCTCAGTTTTTCCATGCCCATCATATCGAGAGCATGTGGGTGACTGCTTCGTGAGTCACCAGCTAAAAGTAGAAAGGTTGGGCTCTGGTGTCCTATTTGATTGGGAAGCTGGAAGGACAGCCTGTACCGAGCACACACATTTTTCATAATTATGTTGCCTGCAGGGTTGCCACCTGTCCTAATTTGATCTGATTAAGGTGAAATGCAAAAACTGTCCTCATTTCTCTCTGAGTGGAGTGGTGCCAAGCTTCATCTTGGAAAGGAAGAGGAGATGAATGCATACACAACAGAGGAGGGAGGAGGGGATGGGAACACATCAGCCGGTCTCCAGGACCCTGGGAAGGTGGGAGAAATTGGCCTCAGTGCTATTGGGGATATAAGCTTGTAGACACATTCTGACAAGGATTTTAGCAGGAACTATCAAAATGTTGAATGCAATAACACCTTACCCAGCAGCAACTGCACTTTGGGAAATGTATCCTAGTTGATCATCTGAATGGCTGCAAATATACATGTACAAGTGACTCACTGACACACATCTCATCCCTCAGGGTTTGGTTAAAGGATACACATATAACGGACAGGTGAGCAGCCATGAAAAATGATGATGTATATCTGTATTATTTGGCATGAAAAGATGTTCATTCACGTTATCAGGTTAAAAAGAACAAGCTACAGAATTTCATGATGCCACATTTTTAAAATCATGTGCATGCGTATGCAGTGAGTTATCTAGAAGAATGTTGACAAAAATATTAACGATGACCATCTCTTGGTGGTAGAATTGCTACTTTTCATTTCCTCTACTCTTTTAATATTTTACAATGTTCATGTTTTCATTTTGGAAAATGCTTTAAAAACACAGAGAATTATAAACCTTAAACATCTCCTCTTCTAAACAGCGGGAAACTCTGAAAATGATAATCTAACACCAGCACTTGTAAGAAAAGAAAAACGTATACACCTTGTTGCCATATCCCTGATAGCACTGCACCGTTATGCAAGCCAATTTTTTTCTTAATTTCTTGTCCCAAGATGGATTTTTTGTCTTAAACATTCTCTTTTTAGAACAGCGTAACACCATTTGTCCTAACTGCTACCTAGTCACGTATCTGTATAGATATTTTTCTCATTTACCCTGAAAATTTTAAAGAAGATAAAATAACGCTGTGCATATTCAAGGAACTAGATATAACCCCTCCCCTTCGCGCTCAGAGTAATAGCATATCACCAAACACAGGTGAAAGGCAAGAGTCAAACAGAAAAGACTTCAGGTTTTCTGGTACACTCTACGGTTTGTCATCCCAGAATTCATCAGTAAACCATGACTCTATTTTGGTTGAAGGTTTTCAAGACCTTACAGAATCACCGTTTGTGTTTTGAAATAAGGCATCTAAGTAGAAAGATGTTAGTTGGAATGTAGCCATTGGCACCAAGATGTTACAGAATCTTTATCCTGGTATCGGGCCTATGTTGGGGCCAACCCCAATGATATAGCTGTTGAGCCCACCCCAACCCGGGGTAGGTGTGGATCCAAGTTGTAAGACAGAGCTCTCAACTCAGCTCATGTGTTTGCAACAATTATATCTGGTTGACTCTATTATCATGTCAATACTAGTATACAAATGCAGTCTTTTCCAGTTTAGATTATGTCTGATTTACCCAACATTGTAATGTATAGATCGTCAAAGGAATGCTTTCAGTTTGGGAGGTTCTAAATTGCTCTGTGATAATCTCAGTATTTTAACAAGAGAGCTGGTTTTCTCACACAGGAATATTTCTATTATAAATAAGATAGATTTTCAAAAGAATTGGGTTGTCATTCCAAGTTCTGCTTTTAAAGTATCCCTTTTAAGACTTATTTTCTGGGGCACCTAGGTGGGTTAGTTGGTTAAGCGTCTGCCTTCAGCTTAGGTCGTGATCCCGGGATCCTGGGATCGAGCCCTGGATTAGGCTCTCTTCTCAGCAGGGACTCTGCTTCTCCCTCTGTGCGCTCTCTCTCTCTCTCTCTCTCAAGTAAATAAATGAAATCTTAAAAAAAAAAAAACACACACACTCTCTTTTTTTCTGTGAACCAGGGTGTCCTTTAGAAAAAGGGCTTTACACTTTGGCAAAAAGCTTAGACAAAAATGACGATGTGACCACGTTCCACCTTTGAGTGATGTGTGGAGTCCTGCACAGTTACATCAAAAACTCCTTTGCTCATCTCGGGAGTGTATTATACAAAATAGACAAAGTGTAGGTGTATCTAAATGCAGGTGAGTGAAGGCTGCTGGGAGCAACGTGAGCAGGAGACTGTTTCCTTAAGCTTCGTCTCCTCAGCTCCCTGAGGAGTAACTACTGATGGAGGAACGCATACATGCACGTGGCTGTTAGGCCCCTCCTCTGTCCTAGCCCCAGCCACGTAAGATGGTGGAAGACATATCTAAATGTCCTAGAGGCTTTTTCGGTCCACACAGCCCTCCCCTCCAAGATCCAACCCCCCAACCCCAAAGGCAGTGTCACATCCCCATGAGGTGCGACCTGTGTCTCCCCAAGCATATGGCTATGCCCACATTACCCAGGATCCCTTACCCATATTTTACAGCATTTGCCCCCCAAATTTTCCCTCTCCTCTGGGTTCTGGAGAACCACTGAAAAACAGAATGGGTAGAGTTTGCAGGATATGGATAGCTGTGAAAATGGAAATAATAGATACAGGTGACTCAGCATGCCAAAATGTGATCCTAGTTGCAGAGCTTTTGAATCTAATGATGGTCGTTAAGATGGAAGTCTCTGGAAGAGTGTGGAAGGTTTGAGCACCCGGCCAGAGAGTGTATGATGCTCAAGGCTTGAGGCACATGCCAGACCACCTCTGCATGCAAGGATATTTGATAGATAAAATTAAGATGTCCTCCCTGCCGTGTTCTTCTTTTAAAACCTCTTCATCCTGGAAATTTCTCAACATGGAAAGTAAGGAAAATAATACTGCAGGGAGCCTCTGCATACCCACCACTCAGCCACAATGACCCTCAAGTTATAGCCCATCTTCTTCAGCCATACCTCACTCACTGGCTTATTGGGACGCAAACCCCACAGAGCATATCATTACATTTAGAGCTACCAAATGATGAAGAATGGTTTACTAAACATACCCACACTATCTGGATCATACCTAAAATATTAATTTTAATTCCTTAATAGTATCAAATATCAAGTCATTTGTAAAATTTTTCTTGTCTCATAATTTTTTATAGTGGAGTTTTTTAAGTCAAGAGCCCAAAGAAGTCCACACATTGCATTTGGTAGCATGTCTGATGGGTCTTACGTCTCTCTTTCTCTCTGACTTTAAACTCTTGTGATGCATTTGTTGAAGAAACTGTGCCATTTGCCTTAGAGTTACCCACATTTTGAATTTTGCTGTACCCCCGTGAGTGTTGTGAGAGGAGGTGGTTTGCAAATGTAGCATGCATGTAATATCATTGGGAAGACTTGTGAAAATGCAGATTGCTGGGCTCCCCCCGTAGTTTCTGATTCAGTCAGTCTGGGGCTGGGCCTGAGAATCTGCATTTCTAATAAGCTCCCAGATGATGCTGATGCTGCTGGTCTGGGCACCACACTTTAAGAACCATAGGTGTAAGTAATCCTGTGTCCCCTGTATCACCTTTAAGTTCGTATTTCAATCCAAAGGTTTGATCTAAGGGAGAGATTTTAGTTTTTATAGGAATCATCAGAAATAGTATTGTATACTTCGTTAGGAGGCACAGTCCTTGGTCCATCTTTGTGGGGATAGCAGCCATTGATGATTATTACTTAATTTCATTTGGCTTTATGAGTTCTTTATATTACAATAATTCTATTGTATTAGAATTCCTTTTTTAATTTAATAACTGCAATCGTTTTATTGAAAGAAGTTTTCCTTTATCAACTATTTGGTTACTCAGAGGTATGATTTATATGTTAAATGTAGATTAAATGCTTGATTTTCCCCCCTTTTATTTACTAGTTTTAAGGATAAAAAATTGTTTTCCTAGTATTTTCAAAGGTGAAAGATGAGATTTAAAAAAAAATCTTACGAACTCATGAATTTTAACATGATGCATTTGAATATATTGTAGTTCTTATTTTCATTGGTGCTCAGATTATTCTGTCTTCAGCCACTGTGAGCCTCTCTGTTGGCTCTTGAATCTTTTGACGTCACCCGTAGTTAATTGAGATATAATTGACTTATAGTATTATATTAGTTTCAAGTGTACAACATAATGTTTCAATATTTATGTATATATTGTGAAATGTTCACAAGTCTAGTTAAGATCCGTCATCATACATGATATCAAATTTTTTTCTTGTGATAAGAATTTTTAAGATCTACTCTTTTAGCATATTTCAAATATACCATACAGTATTGTTAACTATAGTCATGTGCCGTACAATACACCACCGGGACTTATTTATTTCATAGCTGGAAGTTTGTACCTTTTGACCCTGTTCACCCATTTCGTCCACTCCTTAACACCCACCTCTGGGAACTGCCAATCTGTTCTCCCCTGTCAATGAGCTCAGGGGTTTTTTGTTGTTGCTGTTGTTTGGCTGGTTGTGTGGTTTTTGTTTTTTTTTTTCCAGATTCCGCATATGAGATCATGCAACATTTGTCTCTGACTTATCTCACTTAGCATAATACCTGCAAGGTCCAACATATTGTTGCAAATGTCAGGATTGCCTCATTTTTTATGGCTAAATAATACTCCATTTTATATATATATAATATATGTTTTAAAGGAAAAATTTATCATGAGCTTATACTGATCTTGTTGTCAAGGTCAAGATGTGCCAGTGGAAAGAGAGGCTTGATACCCAAACCCAAAGTCTGTGTAGCTCCATGAGAGTGAGACTCTTGCCTGTCTCCATGACTGTTGGATGCCACTTCCCAAAGTAGTTTCAACAAGTATATGCCCAACAAATATTTGAATGAATGAATGGCTTCCCTCACCACCAACTCTCCAGGGAACATCACCAGAACCTCAGTATTATAAGAATTAATCCCTCTATCTCAGAAACTGTCTATAATAAAAAGCAAATTAAAGACCATTTAAAGAAAATAGCGTGGGTTTCTATAGTCAGTGTCGATGTGGGGATTGGGCAATCATTTGGCCAGTGTGATTGATACCAATGATAAATGTTTAGAAAAGTCAGGCCAACCCAAACAAAAAGATCTCATTTGGGGCCTGATTATCTGTCCGTGCTCTCTTCATCAATCTCATCCACCACATGGTTCCTCCAGCAGCTACTTCTCTTAGGGCAGGGAGCCTCGATCAGCTGTGCAGTTGCGGGCATGGATCTGACCAGAGAAGCCACGGCCAGCTCTCAGGCCAGGCAGAGAAGAAGGTTCCCCAGGGAGCACTGGTCTAGAATGAAAGAAGAAGCTGAAGAGCTGGGGGGTCTGTGCATAGAGACACACACGCCACGCATGTCTGCCTCAAGTACCAGCACTGAGGCACAAACTTGTAAAGCTAGTACCAAAATCAGAGTCGTAATGTTGATGGCAATTTCTTTTGCTATTGGAATGAGTTCAATCATGATGCAGGATGAATATAATCACCATGTCGTGTTTTATATCCATCAGCAGTTTCATGGTGATCATGATAGTAAATGTGCAGATTTTAGAGACTGTGAGACGTCCCCCAGGCTTCACTCAAGGGAGGAAATGGGCACCTGTCATCAGACTGGGGGCAAACTGGAGGGACAGGGAATGCTTGGTAAGGATGGCTGGTGGGTCAAAGCATGTCCCTTGTCCAAGCCGCAGAAGAAGACCAGACAGAGCAGCTTGGCTTGGCACACCAGGGATACGTACTGGAGCTCCAAGCTAGTGCAGTCTCCTCTGAAAGTTGTATAGTTGTCTATACAACTAAGACACGTATAGTATATGGCCTCTGTTTAAGCACAACTTGAGAATTTTCAATAGAAATCTCCTTTTAGGGGCGCCTGGGTGGCACAGCAGTTAAGCGTCTGCCTTCGGCTCAGGGCGTGATCCCGGCGTTCTGAGATCGAGCCCCACATCAGGCTCCTCCGCTGGGAGCCTGCTTCTTCCTCTCCCACTCCCCCTGCTTGTGTTCCCTCTCTCGCTGGCTGTCTCTATCTCTGTTGAATAAATAAATAAAATCTTAAAAAAAAAAAAAGAAATCTCCTTTTATTGCAATGTTAACAGCTTTTCCCTTTATCCAGTGGAAATATCAACAATCAGAGCAACTAGACATAGATGAGCAGAAATAAGAAAGTAATTATCACCTGCGTTTCCTCCACTAAGTGAAAATCACCATCAGTATAGTGGCACGTGGTCTTCCAGTATTTTTCCAATGCATATGTAACCATTTTATCAAACCAGAATCATCATATGCATGCTGGTTTGTAATCTGATTTCTTTATGTAACACCACACCACAGACACCTGTGCTCATCATTAAATAGCCACTCACAGTATCATTCTAACTCCGTTCCATTCTTGGCTGTTGCATGTGCTCGGAGTTCAGACCCGCACCTCCTCTGCCCCTTGCTGTCCCCGGCTGGTCCCCAGTGTCATGGCTTTAAACAGCTTCTACATGTATGTGTTTCTCTACTTTGAACTTCTTTTTTTTTTCTAGATTTTTTAATTTATTTATTTGACAGTGAGCTAGGGAGAGAGCAAAAAGTAGGCAGAGCAGCAGGCAGAGGGAGAGGGAGAACCAGGCTCTCTACCGAGCAGGAAGGCCAATGCGGGGCTCGATCCCAGAACCCTGGGATCATGGCCTGAGCCTGAAGGCAGATGCTTAAGCGACTGAGCCACCCAGGCGCCCCTCTACCTTGAACTTCTTGAACTCCACACTGGACTATCTAACTGTCCCCTCTACACGTCGATGGAAATAGGCATCTGAAATGGAACATATTCAGCATTGGACATCTGATTGGACGCTCACTCCACCCCCAAACAACCTCCTCCCACAGTCTCAGCCAACGGCATCCTTAACCTCCCAGGTGCTCAGGCCTAGAACCTTGCTGTCATCTATGACCATGACCTTTCTCTCCCACCGGCCATCTGTCGGCAAATCTGTCAGTCTGTCTTCAAAGTATATCTGGATTCTGACCAATTTTCACTTCCTGTCCACCACCACCCTGGTCCAAGCCACCGTCATCTCTCACTTGCACAGGGTCATAGCTTCCTAGCTGGCTCTCTGCCTCAGTCTGCTCACTACGGGCTGTTCTAACACAGTAGCCAAACTGAATTTTTTTTAAGTGAAACAGATCATGTGACTCCTCTGCTTAAAACCTTCCAGTACCTTCCCATCTTATTAATACTAACAGCCTAAATCCTTAGAAATGGTTTAAAAGGACCCTGCCTGGAGGGCGGGGAGGACCTCTTTGCCTACGACTCTATTCTCCTTTGCCCACCCTGCCCACTGGCTCCCACAACATCCCATCAGCACACGCTTCCTCCTCCCACACCCCTGCTTGCTGTGTCCTCTGCCTACATCCTCCTCCCCCAGGTAGCATCTTCTGGGGGATGTTTTTCTAATCACCCACATAGAATAGCTCTCTGTCGGGCCCCATCACTACTTTATTGTTTTGGGTGGCACCCATCAACATTTGACATTCTTTTATTTGTTTCTTTCCTGTCTGCTCTCCCATCTAGAATGTAAGTAACATGAGGGCAGAGGCCTTTCTGTTTTGTTCACTGTTGTGTCCCCACTACATAAAACAATGTGTGGCAGTAAATATGGGTTGAATGAATGAACCAGAGTTAATTTCAGTATGTCTGATAACAGTACGTACTTTCTCCCATAACTATGCCCTTGATTTTCTCTTCCTACTTAAAAACTACACCGTGAATAATGAGGAATAGTAAAAAATATGGAGGATGAGTTATTTTGTTTTAAATCTTCCCCAGATAATTATAAATGAACCACATTATTAATAGTAGTCTAGATAATAAGATGAGGCAAGCATGGCAAAGTTTCTCTGCTTACAGGCAGTCTATTTTCTGAAAATTCATTTCTTTCATGCATCAGAAGTGACTAAGAGTATCTCATTTGCAACCCTCCCATGTATTTCCACCGGATGGAGCGTGGAGGGTGCATCGAAGCCTTCCTTCTTGCCGTTAGACACCTATTTTCCAAAATAGACCAGCTTCGGCCATCCTAAAACCTGGAGTCTGTGACGAACCGTGAAGCATAGAAAGGAATTCCTGTGCGTTGGCACTCACTGGCTGGACTTGGCTTTGACAGCCTCTGCACACACAGTTCAACAGCCGCCCTTCCCCAACCCTCTCCTTGAAGTCCCCAGTCAAAACCCCAGCCTTCTTTTTTTTTTTTTAAGATTTTATTTATTTATTTGACAGAGATAGAGACAGCCAGCGAGAGAAGGAACACAAGCAGGGGAATGGGAGAGGAAGAAGCAGGCTCATAGCAGAGGAGCCTGATGTGGGGCTCGATCCCATAACGCCGGGATCACGCCCTGAGCGGAAGGCAGACGCCCAACCGCTGTGCCACCCAGGCGCCCCAAAACCCCAGCCTTCTAAATCAATGTTGATTGGATTCCATTTTCCCCACTTCCTATCACGTTCCTATCCCTTGCTCATTACTAATGGCCTGGGCACAGCGCTGTTCACAGAGTCCGTAAATCAGTCTGGTTCATGTTGTCCAGTGACTCAGCCCTGGGGCTGCTGCCATGTTTGTCATTTTCTTACCATCTTCCATTTTAACGGTTCGTCTCTGTTTAACATCCTATCTCTGATTCCAGATTTTGTGGGCCTCTTCTCTCTCAACACTCCCATCCCCAAAAAAGTACTCCTTGTGCTTTTGTACTTATTGGACTGTGATAGCTAATTAACATTTGCAAAGCCACCAAATAACCAAAACGCAAGCACAGCACATACAGTGGAGACCACAATTGGTGAACCGAGCCCAAAATGTCAACACACTAACCTCATCCTCCAGGATGAAGCTGCAGTTGATGGGCTTTCTCACTGGAGCAGCTTATTCCAACCCTGGAAAGTTCTGAAGGTAAATGTGGGTGGGTCTAAGAACTTCCAAAAGACATTGCAGATGACTGAAGGTTTTTACCAGGATAATCGTCAGCTTTGAAACAGTGACTACACCAGAATCTATTCATTTTCATTTTGTAGTTGACAAGGGCTTAAAGCAAACAGCCTATAAACCAGTGGAGGTATTCAAGGCAAAATGGCTGGATTCAGCTGTGTAGAAGGGCTCGTTCTCAGGCCATGGTGCTGTCAGCTGGGCAGCACAGAGGATGCGAATGGACCCCAGTCTTTGCCAGCTGTTGGTGTGGTAACTGGAAACTTGCTCAATGTGTGAGGCCTCATTACCCCTCTGCTTTCAAGGTTCCTCTAGCTGCAAGCCCGTGAGGGCTGGACTTCAGAAGCTAGATCACAGACTTGGACTCCTTGGTAGAACTCTGCTGACAGACAAGAATTACTCATATTTAGTCATCTTAGCTAATTAAAATAAATAATGATCACTGATTTTCATGTAGGAAGATATAAAGATCTAGACAATCAAATCATAGTACATTAACAATATAGCTGATGCTCTGTTTTTTTCCCCATTAGAAGCTGTTATTTGTCCTTGAAATTGGATTTTTGGTTTTACTTATCTCATCTCTTTCCAATGTATATCACACCAGCACACAAACTTTAAGTATCTGAGCTATGTAAAAAAGCGGTGATGAATCTAAGTGGCAGCCCTTAGAATGCTAAAAAAATTATTGTTGTGTTTTTTTTAAGAATTTGAAATATGCCTTTCAATAATGAATGCAATTATGCCTACACTAAGACAAATAAAAGAAACAAAAAGCTTAGTGCTAAAGCAACCGGGGAAATTACTGAAATAAATTTAAAATGCAAAAAGTCAGAAACAGAATGCCATTAAGTACTTATAAAAATATAAACTTTTTTGTTCCTCCCCCCACCCCACTTCATCCCCTCACTGATCTCTTCATCTCGTGTTTAGGCCCCCTTTAGAATTGTATCAATTCCTAAAATCCAATTACATTTATTTCTTTAATATTGTTTGCGATATTATTTATTCCCTCAAATGGAGTAATGCCTAAATATGTCCTGAGGAATCCCGTTTTAAAGAACCATTCTATGGGGCGCCTGGGTGGCTCAGCCAGTTAAGCATCTGCTTTCAGCCCAGGTCATGATCCCAAGGTCCTGGAATCAAGCCCCGCGTTGGGCTCCCTGCTTAGTGGAGAGCCTGCTTCTCCCTCTCCCTCTGCTCCTCCCCCTGCTCGTGCTCTCTCTCTCTCTCTGTCTGAAATAAATAAAAATCTTTAAAAATAAATAAATAAAGAACCATTCTAGGACAAAGTGTAGCATTCAAAAAAAAAAATATTGGAAGTTTCCAGTTTATAAACAGGGAATCTCCCAAAAACTTGTATGTCCATAAATTGTTTGGTACTCAGAATTCTTTTACCCTAAAGAAACCTCATTAACTTAACCATGGTAATTAGTCACCCAGGTAACATACTAAACCTGTTGAATGAAGCTTTTTCTGATATGATGTACATAATCTCGGTCTCCTGTTTGATTGGATGCACTCAGGGATTTAACCCCAAAGGTTCTTTCCCCCAAACAGCTAAGTAGACATTGACACGCTCGTTTGGGTAAACAAACCACCTATGGAAAAACATGTTTGAGGGGCCCCAAAATGGGGTCTCCATTGCTTCCCCCTTTCCATTCTCTTGTTTCAACCAAGAATGAACTTCTGAGAGCAGCAGGACAAGGAGATGGTGGGTTGGGAGCACTTTCCACTCTGAGAGCCTCATGTTCCCAGTGGTCACTCGTGTGTGTTGAGTTGACCATCAAAATTAAATTTGGAATCAGAAGGATACCGGATTACCAAAACACCACCTGTAGGAATTCAAAGGCAAAAAGCATTTACAGTATAGGTCAATAGCAAAGGAAGAGTTTTATGAAATACAGAGGTGTAGGCAAAGTACCAAGAATATACACACTGAGAACAATTTTCTAATTTTTTTAAGACTGTTTTGATATAATAACTCACAAATAAGAAAAATTTAAAATGTTTTTAATTTCTGTGACTTCATTTTCTCTCTTGCCTTTCATATACTCCGTGTCCGTTCTCCCAGATGACCACCAGAAAGTCCCCTGATGGAGTAAAGCGTTCATTAGACTTACTGCGGAGAGGGAGACCTCACCACGCTAACAGCCGTGGGGCTCTTACAGGAAGGAGATGCCAGGATTTATAGGGATTGGGGGTCTGGCTTAAGTGGGAAGGCAGATCTTTCAGGTGGGGAGCTGACTGGAGTGGGGCAAGATTCATGACATAAAAGGTGGGGATTGGTAGACACAATGAGTCAAGGTTTCGAAGGGGGGCGTGATAAGAAACTGTTGCCTGATACATGAACCTTTGCCCAGGTAAACAGCAGTCTACTGTCCTGTTAAAGGAGATGGCTGCTCAGATGAGCAAACTGTGGTAAATTATTTGCAGAAATGCCTTGAAACAGTGAAGTTATTTTCTTTTTTTAACCCATATTAGTTTTTATTTAAACTATAATTGTTTTGTTTTAATAATAATTTTTTTATTATGTTACGTTAGTCACCATACAGTATGTTCTTGGTTTCTGATGTAGTGTTCCGTGATTTATTGTTTGTGTATAACACCCAGTGCTCCATGCAATCCGTGCCCTCCTTCATACCCATCACCGGCCTATCCCAATCCCCCACCCCCCTCCCCTCCGAAGCCCTCAGTTTGTTTCCCAGAGTCCATAGTCTCTCACGGTTCATTCCCCCTTCTGTTTACCCCCCCCCCCTTCATTCTTCCCTTCCTTCTCCTACCGATCTTCCTGCTATTTCTTATGTTCCATAAATGAGTGAAACTATATGATAATTGTCTTTCTCTGCTTTTCTGCATTTCAAGCTTATCTTCTGAGGCACGAATTTTCTGAAACAATTAGGTCCCAGTTCTCAGCCCCAGTAGCCAAGCTGTGTGGTTGCAGGTGCTTGCAGTTCCCATCTGCATGCAGACAGCCGCTTGGTTCCCATACACACCGGGTGCCTCCAGCCTTCAGGCCTGTGATCCTTTTTCTCCTCCTTCTTTCTCTCTTCTTTCTTTCTTTCTTTTTTTTTTAACACCTCCTTCTTGACTGCTCGTGGCACACTCGGCTGTGACTTTATTTATGTGCACGTCACTCCTTCTGCACGCTCCGCAAAGGCAGAGCCCCTTCCGGATTCACTTCTGCTCTCCCTGTAGCACCTGGCGTCATACACAGTAGACCCACACAGAGAAGTGATTCAGCACAGAATGAGCGACTGTTTGGTTAGAACTCACCTCCCGCCAGTAACAATAATCATATTTATTAGTGGTAGTGAAATGAAAACACCTGAGAAATACCTGGCTGCCTCTCGTTATCAACGGGTCCTGTTTTTCGGCAGCTCCTCGCTGGAGGACGGGTCATTTCGTTCCCTGGGAATTGATTCAGAAGGGACATGTGGATTCATACGGCAGCTACAACAGACCAGAAACTATACCAGTGTGCATTTCAGTTAAGAAATGACAAACATCTGAGCTTAATACACCCTATTCTGAGCTCCAAGAAGAGGCTTCGTGTGCTTTGTGGGTAGCACTGCCTCATCTCTAAGTGAGGAACTGAATAAGTGATATTTATGGCTCCTTTCGGCTTACTCTTAAGGCTACAAAATCTGCTCAGAGGAGCCATGCTTGCAACACAGTATTGATATTAGAAGGTGTTCCTTCTTTAAACTTCGTAATATCTTCATGATAAATATATACTCAGGTCTACAAGTTTTTGAATTTTTATTCAACTTTTTTCAAGGTCTCTTCATATGTACTTCAGGTTTTCTTTTCTTTTTTTTTTAATTATGAGAAGTTACAAAAACACAAGGACCTAGGAACACAGTGAACGCTCAGGAACCCGCTACCCAGCTTCGTTGGTGTCTCTTCTCACTGCGTCAGGTAACTGCCAGGTTAATTAATGTTCTTATGTCTGTTTCATCGTCTGTAAATTGGAGCTAATAGTACCTCTCATAGGGTTGTTGCAAGACTAAATGAGTTATTTTACACAAAGCACTGAAAAGAGTGCTTCATGCATAGTGTTATAGAAATGTGAACTTTTATTTTTACTAATTATAATGCGCCAACCCAGAAAGAATTCCCTGAAAATTAAGGCAAATGGACTTTTATTTGGGCAATTAGAATTGCAATTCGGGAGACACAAGACTCAGGCAGAAACCTAAATTGTGTTCTGAGAAAGACAAAGAGGGGGCACATTATAAAGGTGAAAGGTCCGGAGTGTAGTTCTCATTCAGGTCCTTCTGTGCAAACCGGATTGAAACTGGGTTAACTGGGATTGGTTCACATGCAAATGAGCAGTTGAAGCTTGTAAAACTGGATTGGCTCCTGGCAAAGGGGAGAATTCAGATGATCCAGGCTGAAGGGCATAGCTGGCTGGACAAGTTCCAGAGGTTCTTGTGTCCTCCTGATAAGGACCTGCGTTCGTTCCTCCTCCCTCATGGCCTCCCAGCCCTACTTTAAAAGAGACTCTCTTAGTGAAGTTTGCTTAGGTTTGAAACCTCTTTGTGCAAATGTTGCAGATAGGTTGGAAGCATCCCCCTCCCTTTTTCTATGATCCTATTTTATCTACTCCTTCTCCTAAGTTTGGTGTTTATCATTCATGCATGTTATTTTATACGATTAGTGTATTTGTATGAATCCATATCATTCAAGAGATTTTCTGAACTTCCTGTAAATGACATCGTACTATGTGTGAACTATCGCAGCTTTTTTTCTTGACTTCATGTTTTTGAAATTTGTCTATTTGGTACATTTCACCCCAACTAATTCTTATTAGTTCACTTTCTAAAAGTTGCGGCTTAAATGTCATTTTCTCATCAGGAGATATTCTGAGCACCTTGTTTAAAACGATCCCACCTATTCTTATCTCCCTGACATTCTTCTGTTTTTTGTTTTTTTGTTTTGTGTTTTTTTGCTTTTTTTTTTTTTTTTTTTTTTTACATAGTGCTCATCACCTTCCAGAGGTATTTCATCATTTTCCTCTTTAACAGTTTAGTTGTCTATCCCTCTTAGAATGCAAGTTCCGAGGAGGGATTTTTGTCTTTTCATTTTCCCACTAACGTGGCCCAAGTGCCCCGAAGGGCCTGGGAATAAGGGGATACATGGTGGGTGCTTATTGGAGGGCTTTGTCTCTTCTCTTGATGGTCATTTCAGATGTTTTCTTTTGTTGTTGCTGTTATAGAAACATTGCCCTAAATATTCTTGCAAGTATTTCTGTGTGACTCTAAGTTTCTCTCTGAAACATACCAACAAGTGAAATTGCTAGGTGAAAAGTGAATACCTTCCAGATTCTTTGTAACTGGTTTAGGGTGTCTTGGCCTCATCAAGTGTTGGCTATTGAAAAGGACTGCAGAGAAGAACTTCATAGACATAAATAACCTATCAGCAGAGAGAAATTATTTAGATGAGCCTGGTTTTATTCATCAAAGTAATAATGCTTTGAAATTTGATGGTATAAAGTCCTACTGCTAATTTTGAATGGAGCTGCTCAGTCAAGGTATCTTAGTGAGTTTTCCTTGGGTATGGTCAACACTTGGCTCTCAGACTAATTCAGAAATGCCTACTTTGGCAGAGTACATGGAGACCCCGATCAGCCCGGCTTAACCAGAGTGGGAAGGAGCTCATCAAACCCGCTCAGGGGTCCAGCCTGCAGATGTGCCCCACCCTGTTTTAGCTATTCGGTGTTGTGCTGTGTTATCTTTGATCACATTGAATCATGATTTATTTTTGATGCCATTTCATCGTGAGCCAGTTTCCTTTCCAAAGTTGTACTTATGGGAAAAATAGAAAGTAACTGTAATTGTCAAGCCTGCATTAGGGATTCTAAGCTATAGCCAAGAGAGAAATTAATCCTGAAAGCATTTCACACCAAACAGCAGCAATCTGCAAATTGCAGATTATTTGTGTCATGTGGCCACTGCCTGCGGCACATCAGAGAGCTGAAATCCATTTCAATTTTTATCCCAAGCCCGGGTGCTCACGGTTTTCCATTGAACCCAAAGGATATCACAATTGCCCCATGATGATTTGCAAGGAAATTAAAAGGAAAAATAGTGATTGAAGACTCATGTGGCTTTTAATGCTTTTCAAGGAAATATGTTTTCCAAATGAGTTTCCTCAACTTCACAGCGTGGTTATTGAGGAAATTCAGCACAAGCTTTCCAAAAAAGTTGTACTTCAATTAATCCCTAAGGGGTTTTGTTTGTTTGTTTGTTTGTTTGTTTGTTGGAGGTTTTTTTTTAATAGTTATCAGGGACTTTCTGGAAATAATCCACTTTATAGTGCATTTTCCTGAGGAGATTCTGAATTAAATTGTAAAATAGTCTTATTATATGGAACCGAATGAAAGTACATGTTGATTATAGATATTAATCAAAGTAAAGACCCCAGTTTAAAAGTTATCCTTTAAAAAAATAGGATTCAATTCTGTCTTCATGTGCTTTTGTAAAAATAAACGTCCTTATTCATTTTTAATAGCAACCAGGCAATACCAAACTTTTTTTTATTTACATTGAGCTCGGTTTTTTAGAAAGCAGGTGGGAGAGATGAGTGAGATTTTAACAGCAGAAAGAACACTGGAAAAGCGCAGATCTGTGCGCCTATCATCCAGATAAGCCCAGAATGAGATGACATTCTAATTTCAATGACCAAAGACAACAAAACAGGCTTTTAAAAAAGTTGGGTCAAGGACACGAGACAACAAGGAAAGGCAGTCATTGAGGAAGACAGCACAATGTTAGAAAAGCTTTCCAAGCCCAGTCTTTCCTGTTTCCTTGAGCAAAGACAATGTTTCCCATGTTGGAAAGGACAGAACAGACAATTTCAGGAGGAACATCTGCGTAAGAAAAGCCAGCCTGACGGGTGAGAGTCCCTCTAAGGAGGCAGGAATCTGGGATAAGAGGAGCAGGAAAGGCCAGGCACTTTCAGGAGCAGACCTCCCAGGGGTCTGAGAGTTCCAAATCCCTACTTCCAGTGTTATTTGTCAAAAGGGTGAAACATATTTTTCACAGTTTTTTGGTCTGATCTGTGACTTTTAAGTATTCAAACAAGTGACATGTTTTTACACTTTCCCCAGGCCAACAAGTTAGGGGACTATTCTAGGACAAGCTCTTGGGTCCCAAGTTCAGAGTGGGCATCACAGAACATTTTATCAGTAAGTTAGAAGGAAACCCCCCAGTGCGGTATCAGGCTAAAATGAGGAACTGTGAGAACTCTCATCTAAGAAGCCTGACCTTGCAAACAGAATATGTCTGTCAAAGCCCTCTTAGAATCAAGTACCACAAAATCTCAACCTCGGGCTCCCCAGTGGGGTCGGGTGTCTGATGCCAAATACATGGGTGAGTGTGGCAACAATGAATAAACAGGAGACTTCCCCGGTACCACATTTGAAAAGGAATATTGCCAACGACAAGCTCAAATCTAAGAACAGAAGGAAGGGAAATGAACATCTGGATGCTTCCTATAAATTTTCACATATATTACAGATTATTGTAGGCAAATGGATATTTGCCCCAGGAGAGAGAGAAGGCTAATAAAGGCTTTAAAGGATTGGATATGATCTCTATCCCTCCAAAGCTACAACTAGCATCTAGAATGATCCTTCTGACCACAAGAATGCCTCATTATTAGAATGGAATTCTTTGGCTGATCCTCTGATCCTCTGGTCCCTGTCACCGAACAAAGTCTTGAGACAGGGTCTGAAATGCAGCTACAGGTAACATTGTGGGAGATAATTCTGGACTGACAGAGGGGTTCGTCTAGAGATAGTGACAGCTACGAGTTGTTTGAAAATGAAGACATTTCATTCTCGAATCCGTGACTATGAATTACACCAATCTATCTTTGCTCATTGAAGAAATTAAATGCCACTCCATATAATATAGGAATGAGATCAGATGGTCATTGACATAAACAAAATCATCAGATAGCATTTGGCAGTAGTGTGGCTGTCTGAAGGAAGATATTTGGACATTTCCACAGTGGTCTGAGTGGTTGCCCGTCAGGGTGGCCCCAATCTGAACCCACTCAGCAGACCTGGCCTCTGTCTTCCATTTATAACAGAACTCTACTCTCACTGAAAATTAGCTTTATTTTTACAAGGCCAATAGGGAATGGAGCATTTAAAGAACCCTTTCTTGCTTGAGTAGTGGCATGTTAATATTTTGTGTTTAAAAATTAAACCTTGCATTTAAAATATGAAATAATTCATTTCTGAGATTTTACAAAACTGACCCGAGGGCAGATAGACTTTCTCTCGTAGGTCCTCAAATTAACTCTGCACAGGCTTGTAAAGTCATCTGTTTTCCAGTGCTCTTGTTTGTGAGAACCAGAAGGCAATGGCTTTTCCCCCCTTAATTTATTCAATCATCCAGCCCATATTTATTGAGTATTACCCTTGTGCTGGACACAGTTCCCAGGGCCTAGATGAGGCTGTGAGCAAGTCCCTGTTCTCATGGAGTTCTGCGTCCCGGGTGGAAAAAGCAGATATTAACAAATAATTAAATGCTACAGAAATTGTGATAGGCACTACGCATATGAGCCTTTTGGGTTTTTTTGTTTTGTTTTGTTTTGTTTTTTTAAGAGAGGGAGGGTGGAAGGGGCAGAGAGAGGGAGAGAGAGCCTTTTGGGTTTTTTTGTTTTGTTTTGTTTTGTTTTTTTAAGAGAGGGAGGGTGGAAGGGGCAGAGAGAGGGAGAGAGAATCTTAACATGGGGCTTGATCTCACAACCCTGAGATTATGACCTGAGCCGAAATCAAGAATCAGATGGTTAGGGGCACCTGGGTGGCACAGCGGTTAAGCATCCGCCTTCGGCTCAGGGCGTGATCCTGGCGTTGTGGGATCGAGCCCCACATCAGGCTCCTCCGCTATGAGCCTGCTTCTTCCTCTCCCACTCCCCTGCTTGTGTTCCCTCTCTCGCTGGCTGTCTCTATCTCTGTCGAATAAATAAATAAAATCTTTAAAAAAAAAAAAAAAAAAAAAGAATCAGATGGTTAAGCTACTAAGCCAACCAGGCGCCCCTAAATGCGCTTTTTAATTCAATTTAGTTCGTTGCCATTGATAGAAGCATTCACATTGAATGCATTATCTTTTTTGGAAAATACAGTGATGTACAGTACGACTATAAAGACTGGCTCTACCACCAAAGGAAGCCCAGGGTCCTACTCCCTTTTTATTCTTTTTTCCCGTCACTCCATGATGAACACTTTTAACCTCTAAAAGTTTGTGTTGCTTTTGGTTTTCTGTTGTGCGTAGATTTTTGGTGTCTCTACGGTAGCGTATTTTCTCCCCCAAACACAAGAAGTGTGTTCCAGTTAAACAGACTAATCTTATGATAAGTTTGAGGATTAAAATAATGCGGTATATGAAATTCTGAACTTACAGCATATTTATATGCAAAATCTAATATTCATTTTTGTTAAACCGTCATGACAGGGCAGAAAGTAGTTTGCAATGCATAGAGTCTGGGATTTAGAGGTAGAATTTCAAGGTAGAATTGTCAGTTACTCAGCTCTGTCATTTCCTTCACTCACAAGCTGGGTGACAAAAGGCAAGTAGCCTCTAATATTACAAAGCAGCCACAAGTCAAAAACGGAGCTCCCTCCACCTCCCGCAACAACAACAACAACAAAAAACAGATCAGCTCTGGTTCAACAGAATTATGAGTCGTCAGTTCTCTTCTTTGACATCTTTGTGGAATATTTGTTTCTAAACCACAGCTTGTTTGCCATAATCATCCATCTGTTGATTGTATACGCAAGTGATGCCCTTACTATGTGTACGGCTGACTCAGAAGGCTAGACAGAAGGTACCTTAAGCAGTTGCTAACTGTCCGTTTTGTCAAAAATTTGAGTCAGTTTCCCTTTTGCATATTTCGATACTTGGATGTGCCTGGAGATCGGGGGCTTCAGTTATTTTTCCTGACTGCCTCTGTTCATTCACTTTGTAAATATAGATATGTAAATGATGCAATCCGAATCGACCAGGGAGATAAAAAACATCTTCCAGCAAGTTCAAAGGTAAAAATCTGTCTTAAAGTTTAATGAAATCAAATAAAAATATCAAATTGATTATTAATCACTTGAGATTAGTAGAGTGAGTAAATGAATAAATGAATTAATAAAAAGCAACAAACTTAAAGCCTTAAATGTATACTAACCGTGCTTTCCTAAGCATGTATGATCATGTGAACATATGTATGTGTGTGTGTATATATACGTGTACCTTATAAACACACACATACATACTTGATAATCTATTGTTTTTCAGCATATTGTCCTGATAATCTCAAATTTGTTATTGGAAGCTGGGCTCCTTTAGCAAAATTGGCCTCTAAATATCGAGGGTTTAGGCAACAAGGGATTTCTGGGAGGACAGCAGAACGGCCGTCTCAAGTACAGACAAGCGCCCCTGCTCTCCAGAGACTCTCAGAATAGCAACTACCGTTCCGGAGCCCACCGTGTACGAGGAGCTCAACTAGGTAATAGATATACAAACATGTAGATACCTACACACGTTGTCGACAGCAACCCCATAAGTTGAATATTCTTCCTCCTGTTTTTACAAGTAGAGGGTGAAGGCTCTAGAGCTCGTGTAGTATCTTTGGCCCAAGATTGCACAGCCGAACTGTCACTTCATTTCCTTCTCCTGTTCTTCCGTCATCATCACTTCTCATTTCCTCCTGGGCCAGCGACAGGGAAGTGGGGGGAGGGGGACGGGCTGGGACTGAGAGTGCCACTCCCACCCCGGCATGGGGGTAAAGAGACTGCAGAATCCACCCCTGGGCAGGTAGCAGAGGGGTCCTGGGACAGTGACGACCAGGGAAATACCTCTTGTCTGGACAACAGTTGCTCTTTTCCAGGCATGTTCGGGAAGAATCCCGTGTCCTGATATGCATGCCAACGCCTCACACATTCTTGATTTTATACTCATTCTTCATTCACAGAAGTGTGACCATTTAATCTGTTCTTTCAACCCAACTAGATTTGCAGTCTTCACAGGCAATATGACACTTCTGTTCCTCCTGTATGACACCCAAAATAGTGCTGGATGCAACACTGCCACTTAGTTCATTTCCTCGGCAATTCTTTCTCCAGGAAAGACGACAACGATGTATTTAAATGCCCGGCATCGTGCGTATTCTACTATTCAGTGTTTTTCCCCCTAAACCATCGCCTAATATGTTTTCCAAGCAAGTTGGAGCTTCACATTTGCCCTCCCAAAACAAGTCACGGTTTTCACCTTCTGACCTGCAAAGACTAGAGACAGTGATCAGGTCCCCATCACATCAACCGTGAAACCCTCCATCGGAGACTCTTGGGACTTTGACTTGGTCAATCACCTCCTAAATTCAACATATTACGGAATTTCTTCTGATAAGGGAAATGGCTCAGCATCTAACCTTCATGTCTCATTCTGTCCGTCTTTGACCCCCCAACAATCTCTGCCTCGTAATCTGTAGTTCATTGAAATTGCCATCGGAAGGTGCCCCCCGGTGTGCGGTTCCAGTGGCTCGCGCTCCACGCCGGCAGGTCTAGCTGTCACTGGCTGGATCTGCCTGCCTCTCGAGATATCAGGGTGACATCAGTTCCCTGAGGGTCTAAGGAAAGTTGCTAATTTTCGGTTTGCCCAGATTTTCCTTATTGTAAGGATGGGGGTCATAACTCCCAAGCCCTTCACACATCAGAGCTGAGAAAAGAAGTCTTAACCTTTATTTCTTAAGATGATAGATCATGTAGCAATTGTTTCAAATTGCCACTTGCCTTTTAAACAAGGAAATTTTTACAAGAAGTAGCAGCAGCCGTCATTGGATGTGGCAACACCATTAATACCATTAGCAATATATTCACTTACTAATTTTTTTGTCATTGCATGTTGCTTTCACGTACATTCAAAACTGCTGTTCGAGGTAGAGATGGGAATTATTCTTGGTAAAAGGACTTGGCACTGGGAGTAGCTGATTTATCCAGGAGCACAGAGCCAGCTAGTTAGCACGGAACCAGAGCGTCCATCCAGGCCATGACCACAGGAACTCTTTTAAAAGGCATGAAACCCCCAATTTTGGTATTTCCCTTCTGGAATCCATATCTCCAATTGCTATTTTCAAGTGGTGGCAATGGCTGTAGGCTTTTCCTCCGAGACGGTTGGACGGAAGCAGAAAGGAAGAGATGGTGCTAACTGTATGCTCAAGGCTGCAGTTTTGCTGGATATTTAAAGGGAAAATTGAGTACTTAGTTTGAAGTGAACACGCCACAGAGCGGCAGAGCGTGGGGGGAGAGAGTGGACGGTGAGTTAGGCCTACTAGGGGCTGAGCAGGGACAGTTTGCGATGGGTGAAGAATGAGCCCTATTTTGAGAAAGAGACGCCCTTTCCCCTTTCAGTCTGGAGGAGTAGAGAGGGATCAATATGGGGGACATAACTGGGAGGGGATATGAAATTCAGGGTGGTGCGCTTGAAAGCTGCCAGCTGGGTTCTGTGGAAGCCAAGTCCAAGGCAGAGGGTGGAGTACTGGTGTTTATCGGGATGGTGTCTGGGAAAGAAAGGGAAGGGAGCCAGATCAGGCGGAGTAAAGAGTCACACTGTCATTCAGGCTTGACAAAGCCTGGGAGCAAATGCAACTCATGGTGGCTGGTGTCAGGACAAAACACCTAGGTGGTCCCCCTCCCTGTCCTGAGCAGCAGGTTGGGGTCCCAGGAAGGCATGACCTCAGATGGGGCAACTGTCTGCAGCTGAGGGCCCAGCTCTGTCACTGCCTGTGACAGCTTGGCCACGGTGCTTCCTTGCGGAGGGCTGAGGCCCTCATCTCCACGTTCACCACAAGAGCTTTACACCCATCCCTACACTCATCCCCTTTGCATTTCAGCAGCGGGTGACAGAAAATAAAGGACATGAGGTAGAGGGTACATTAGAAGATGATTTCACTCTGGAGAAAATACAGTGTGAGGAGGACGTGGAGGTGAAAACAGGCTGCAGTTTCACACGGGGCAGCCCCAAACACTGTCACTGAGAAGGTGACATTTGAGAAAGGACTTCCATGCAGACATCGGGGCCAAGAGCTCTCCGGAGAGAGGGAGCGGCAAGTGCAAAGGGCCGGAGACAGCAGCCTGCTGGGCAGAAGCAGGCAGGCAAGCGGGAGGGGCAGAGGCAGAGGGAGAGAGAGAATTCCAAGCAGACTCCACACTGAGCGGGGAGTCTGATGCGGGGCTCGATCTCATGACCCTGACATCATGACCTGAGCTGAAACCAAGAGTGAGAGACTCAACCAGCTGTGCCGTCCAGGTGCCCCACCATGTGCATCTTTTAATAGGAGCCTCTTCTCTGGCATCTCGAGAAAAGATCTCCCCTCAGGGGCCTGAAGGCAGTATGATGCTGGGCACCGTGAGGATTTGACTGGCGCGGGTAGTCATCCGTGGCTCCAGAAGGTGACCCATTGCCACGCGTGTGTAGCTCTGTGTGAGGAATTTGGAGAAGGCAAGAGTGCAGCACCACCATTAACAACACTGTTCGTGTAGTCCTTCTTTGCCAGGCTCTTTCTCCCCCTGGCGCCCCCCCACCCCTGCTGAATTCCGCGTGTGTCTTGTGTTTCCAGTTTTGTGACTTTGAAAGTCACCTTCACGTGAAGTCTGCGTCTGTCTGTTTCCCACACTGAGGCTCCTGTGGCGAGCACAGTTACAGACGCCCCTGCCGTGGTCTCGTAAACATCTTGACCCCCTCACACGTCTTCCCTTCTAATTGATGCCGTATCTGTCCTTGTTTATTATATTTTATTCTACCTACCAGGTGTTCCGGGTAATTATCTAGTCTTCTGTGAAAGATGTTTATGTTGGAACTCTCATTGACATCAATCCTTGTAGTTACATCTTAGGGGAATGTTCGAATACAAATCCCGAAGACAGGCTAATTTTAAATTCTGGTTCTTATTTTACCTGGCAGTAAAGTAAGTCAAATCAGTTTTTCTCAAATTTGAGGGATGTGAAGGAGAACTTTTTTAAAAAGCCTCTAAAATTTCTAAGGTTAAATAAAATTATTTCATAAAATAGTATCTCTCAAACCTGTCTAGATATAAATTCAGACATAAACATTTTATGCTTATACGACTGAAAGGCCCAAATGAAAATTAGTAAATTAAATACTAAATAAAAGAACAAAACCGAAAGTATCCCAGTTAACTCTATGAATTTCATATCGCAGATGCCGGCATTTTGTTGAAACTAAATTGTTGCCTGGGAGGCCACCAAGGCCTGGCTGGTTGGCCAGCGTCCCCTGATCTGCGCACGCCCACGCCGCTGCGTCCGTGGTGCCCCTCCCGTGTGAACCTCCTACACTTGCCGCCAGACCGGGAGCCCCCCACTCGTTGGGAATGCATCCCTGTAATTCTGCCTGGGCTCTTTCCTTTTGGTTTCACAGAACTTCTTGTTCCCAAGATGATCTGAAATTCTAGAACTGATATGAGGCTGAACTTCCACCGTAGTTCTTAGTTGAATTGTGGCCAACCAAGTGATCCATCATGACTTTTCCTAATTGTTTAGATAATTATTAGAATAACAATCCTGATACGAACATCTCAAAAGAACCTTCAGACCACGTGTCAGTGGCATCCAGTTGGACTAACACAGTTCTAATGTCAAGGATCTAGCTTCCCTTCTTTATAGCATCGGATGTGCCCAAGGCAATTAACATACTGTGTTTTCCACCAAAATATTCATTTGGGATTTCATCTTGGGATTGTCATTTATGTTCTTGATCTGCCGTCGGGTGGTGACATCGCCTGTTTACATTTTGTTTATATTTTTAAAACTCTTTTGTACTACTTGGTCAGCATTTGTAAACCGCTCTCGCAAGGTGTGAAATGTTAGAATATCTAAGACTGTGTCAAATATAACATCAAACACCAAAACTATGTTTCGACATTTTACATGACCACAGAATTTCTGAATTGGAACAGACCCAGTCAAATTCATCTCTACAGTATCCTGCAGAAATAGTCATTTAGCCTGTGTCTGAAAACCTACAGTTATTAGCTCATCAGGCAATGTATCCCATTTTTAAGTTAGAAATTTCTTTCTGTTGGGGGTGCCTGGATGACTCAGTTGGTTAAGCATCTGCCTTCGGCTCAGGTCATGGTCCTGGGATCAAGCCCCACATGGGGCTCCCTGCTCATCAGGGAGCCTGCTTCTCCCTCTCCCTCTGCCCCTCTCCCATGCTCATGAGCTCGCTCACTCTCTCTCTCAAATAAATAAGTGAAATCTTTTAAAAAAGAAATTTCTTTCTGTTGAACCAAAGTCTACTGCTGTCATTTTTGCCTCTTAGTTTTAATCCTACCTTCTAGAATGAACCGCAAATATAATCTCTCTTGCAAAGGATAACTCCTTCACCCCCTCGAAGATGACAGCTCCCTCCTTCTTCAGCCCACCCTCCCCAGACGGACATCCTGGGTACTTTCCATCACCCTGACGGCACAGTGCTGAGTAACATGAACAACAGCACAGTGATTATTTGGTGCATTTTGCATACAACCCAATTCCTTAGTAGAAGCTTCACCAGATTGTGTAATCCATAGATTGTACCTAAGAAATGGGCTTTTATATCAATTTTTGTTACTAGAGTTAATTTTCATGACGAACTAATATGTACAATTATTCAATTAAAAGGACAGGGATGGAACATAATTTAAAGGATAGCTAAGCATGTGCTGGCATGCATATATATAATTTATTTATTTATTTCTACAACTAGAGAAAGAGAATGGGAAAGCCTGAAGAGGCTCTTACTGACTGGGTAGAGTGGAAGGTCATGGGCACCCCGAGTATCCTGGCCCTCTTCCCAGATCCTTTCCGTAAGAGCCCCTTTCCAAACTGAAAGACAGGATCCTTCTGGTCTTGACAGAGCCTCCTGGAAGAACTGGGCAAGGTTCTAAATGACAACCAAATCCCGTGAAGATGGCGGTGTCCAGCTCTCTGTCTTCCTTCTTACTTCTCTGTGTGCAGGGCCCCTGCCTGCAGAGCGAGGAAACAGGATGTGACGAATAAGCAGAATGAATTTATACTCACCAACTCTCCCACCCCAGCCCCACGGAATCCTGGCTCTCGATGAGGGACAAGTGACTTCCTAGGGAGAAATGACATTGTGGCCTAAAGCCCTCCATAGGCCAGGTCACAATCAAGAGGGAGACAAGGCCTGGCTGGGCTCACCTGCAGCTCCTTCCCAGTGTCACAGTGGGGGACCAGATGGCCATAGCTTCCTCAGAGGTGTGGCTTTTGTGTGGCTGGTTAGAATGTGTGGTGGGGGTGGCCATCTGCGTCCTCCCTGGCAACGCTGGTGGCTGCTAGTCGTAACTGCACGTAAGAACACGTTACCGCACAGAATGGGAATAACACCTTTGTGATTCATTCTTTCCCCAACAGCTGGCTGCCCCAACTCCCTGATTAAAGAGCTCCATCACTTCAGGATTCTGGGAGAAGAGCAGGTGAGTCAGCCTCTCAGGGCAGCACCGGCGTGTCGTGAGAGATGGACACTAATGAGACAGTTGGGCGCTCTCCAGGGAGGCAGAGTGTGTCTCCCGACCCTCAGCACCCTAAAATGGGGAAGAAAGCCACACCGCAGATATGTGCGAGGACACTCTTTTCCTCTTCTATCCATCAGACCTGACAGGTTATTAATTGGTACATCTGCTACCTGCCAGAGCATTCCATCTCAGGATGCCGGCAGTGAGCAGGCACAACGTAGTGGCAGAGAATCCAACAAGTTAGTGTCCAGATACATGACGCCCAGGAGACCAGTGGTCACAGACGGCCCTGACGCGATGTCTGTGGGTGAGGGCGCCCACCCCTCTCACCAGACCTTTGCACTTTGTGCACGTTCTCCATAGTTTGATGCAACTGCATTCTCTACGGACGTGAACATGTGACTTATATACAAAGGATGGCCCATTAAAAGTAGATTATTTAAGCACTGTGGTGCTCAGTGAGATGTCAGATTTTAAATAGATGTGCTAAGTAAATGATTCAGGGTGCTGAATTATACACACACACACACGTACACACATGCACACATGCTTTGGCTGTGTACAAATACATTTCTTAATCTTTGTATCGAATTACAGCTTCCATCATATTATGTGAAATCTTGATGTCAAGTTATTCTTGAAATACTCACACCAGATGGTTGATGACATGGGGCATGACCTACGTCACCCTCTCTTACTGGTTTTTACCCCCAAAGGTCACCTTTGCCACGCCTGACCAGGGAACTGCAAAGGGAGATGAGTTTTGTCGATGAGTTTGTGGTTGGTGTGTTTTTCTTTGATATGTATATGTTGCAAAGTTGGGCGCCTGTGTCCAATATTAGATTAAAAACAGAAAGGAGCTAACTGGCGGAAGATACAAAACTAGAATTATTTCCAATTCCTTGATTTAACGGGTTTCAGAATGTCTCCTTTGTATCTTCATACCACCAATTCCAGAATTCAGCAGGCGTAAGTGTTTATTCACATATAAGCAAAATCAGTTATCCCCCATTTCAGGTGAGATTTAATAACTGACTCCCTCAAACATACCTATTTAGGAAAACACATGCATCTCCCAGCCATTTTCCTGTGAAAGCCTGAGAGATTTCTTAAAGTAAGAATTACTGATTGCTGCCCTGACATTTCCGCTCAGATAATGGAGGCTTCTCTTCTAACTTGTACCAATATTTGCAAATTATTTCCCTATTTGTGTTAGAGTCATTGGTGATTAGTAGGGAAAGAAGCCAACTGTAATCATCTCAGATTTGCATACAAGTCAGGCCACTTTGCATTCTCCTAGAAATTTAATCGAGCTATAATCAAAATCAATATTACTCTGATTATTTGTGCAACATGGGAACATGGTGTATCACGGCAATATTGATCTTTATTTCCTGAAAAAACCACTTTTCCTTCCTTCCTCCTTTCCTTTCATTCAGGAAATGCTTCCTGAGCACCTACTCGGTATTCATTCTCGGTTATCAGGATACAGGGGTGAGAAAGGAATACCGATCAGCGGAAAACTGTTACGCTATGTACACACAGACATGTTCAATATACATTTTGCTAGGTGGTTATTATGGCCATGGAGAAAAGTAAAACCAAAAAGGGGGCATTGGTAGCTAGGGGAAGAGGTGAAATTTTCTATAAGGTGGTCAGGAAGAACCTCACTGATTTGGGAGTGAGGACCTGAAGAGCGTGCGGGAAGGCATCCTGGCGCCGTCTGGGAAAAGCGCTTTCCAGGTAGAGAATGAAGCCAGTACAGAAGTTCGGAAGTGACCCTCTGTAATGCTCATTGCACGTAAAAAGCGTTACAAAATACAAGGTGTGGTTGGGGTAAGGTGGGAAGAAATCCGGGAGAGTGTGCACTGGATGCCAAAGGCAGGAAGCGTTTCTAGGAGGAGGACGGATCGTCCATGCTCCGTGCTGAGCAAGCAGCAGCCCGGTGAGAAATGGACATTGGAATTCGAAACTGGGAGGTCATTGGTGACCTTGACCAGGGGATGGGGCGGAGGAGCCTGCTTGACTTGGGTTCATGTGAGAGAAGGAAGAGCAATGGGAGAGAGCAAAATCAGTAACTTCTTTTCTGAGGAATTTAGCTACAGAGGAAAGCCAAGAAATGAGGCAGCTGGGGTGGGGGGATGTGGAATCAAGATCATTTTCCTTTTTTTACAGGAAAAGCTGAGGCATGTTTATGAGCCACTGGGAGTGACTCTGTAGAGTAGGGGGTTGGTGATGCAGGGGAGAGGAGAGACCGCCAGGAACAATGTCCGGGCTCACAACCGCCGAGTGGAGGCTCCGCCTGAGACACGAGGACAGACGCTCAGCCTGGTGGCCATGGTGATGGCGGAATATGCAGGGTCATTGCTGCTGGTGTTCCTCTTTTCTCAGTGAAATAGGACACAAAGTTGGCAGCTGAGAGTGGAGATGGGGGCAGAGCTTTCCAGGGAGAGGAAAGGATGGTGAAATTGTCATTTGGGAGGGCAGGGAGTAAATAAACTTGGGAAAGGAATGAGTTTGGAGTGAGATCCATCAGCCTGGTAGGCACAGGTGCAGAAGACACAGCGTTGGGTTTAACTCAGAATTTGGTTTTCCGCTAGGAGAGCAGAGAGGTGGGATGAGAAGCGAGAGGGGTGGGGAAGGTAGTTGGTCCATCAGTTCCAGGTCCCAGTGGGTCCAAAGGGTTTTTGGATTTTGGTACTAGCGAGGTTTAGCTGGAAAAGTAGGTGTTGGCCGAAGACTGGGATCCTTGACAGTGAAATTGTGGAGGCATGCAGGGACTGGCAATGGTGGGGTCGGTGGCGGGCCAGGGGCACTGGTGGCTGAGTTAGGATAGAGGAAAAGTTGACTGCAGAAGTTGAGGTCATGGACTGGGGAAGCCAGGGTGGTGGAAGTGTGACCCATGTGGGCACTGAGGCCCTCCAGAATTATCACCAGAGCAGACTTGGAGAGAGTTGTGGTGAGTCAGAAATTGAAGCTTCAAGAAATGGCGCTGGCGGGCAGGGAGGGAGAGAGAGATGGAGGGAGGTGGGGCTCAGGAGCTGCCTGCAGGTAGAAAAAGTGCACGCAGTGGAGCCTGATGGTTTGAAATTCAGGGCTGGAGGGTTTCAGGAGAGGAGAGAACTGCTCGACTTGGAGCGTTGCAGAGCAATGCTTGGTGGTACAAAGTGTGCAGAAACCATGTGAGAGAGCGGCGGGGAAGTGGTCCCAGGGCAGGAGCCAGCGTCAGTGAGGGAAGAACGTGAGAAGAACCCTGGAAGTGGGCTGAAGTCACAAGTAGTTACTACTGCCGGCCCTGGCATCCCGAGCACAGGGGAGGGAGTCTGGCAGCTGAAGGACGAAGTAGGACAAAGGGGTGCACCAAACCGTGTGTGGGGGTGGGGGTCAGACAGGACAATGACAGGGGAGCCAGGGACTGCTTTGGGGACTGATATAAATCGGATGTGTCAGTCTGGGATATTTCTACCCTGATGATACATGACAGAAGCTGGCGGCCTCAGGGCAGATGGTGGCTGAGGCTCTGGAGGGACAGCCGAGCGGTCCAGCCTCACCACTCCTGCGGGTTGGCGGAGAGTGGCCTCCCCCTCTCCGGGAGCTGATGGAAGGTTCAGGCTCTCTGGATGCTGGAGGCAACTTTTATCACTTGACAAAATGAAATTTTATATTAATGTGTGTTACAAGTCCCCTTGGACACATCATTGCAGTCCCCTGCTAATGTGGCTTTTCCTTTTGTAGAAAAGGAAGAGAAATGGTCAGCCGTCTCTTATAATTTTTGGAAATAAATAGGATTGCAAAGTAAGTTGCAAATATTAAGTGCTACACGAAAATGTTTCTGATTTAAATACTATTTACATTATTTATACTCAAATCAGTAGATTGAACTAGTAGCAACAAGGTAGGCAATCAAATAAGTATGATGTGCACCTTAAAGTGAATTGATAAGATGAACACAGATCCTGCTTAATTACGAATCCACTGCTGGGTCGGGGAGATGCTTATCGGCCATCTAATTTCTTCGTATGTGATTCCTTTCCATTTTCATTGGTCCTAATAGGCACTTGATTTTTGAAATCTAGATTAAAAAAAATCACTAAACACTATAAATAATTTACCTTCCTAAAATAAAAATACAATTAAAACTTCTTGAAATTTAACATAACCCATTTACTTTTGCTTCTTGGCCCTGTCTGTGACTTGTGCTTATAATTCACGTTCATAACGCACCTTTCATGCCCCCAAGTAGTAGGTAATAAGCTACTCCAAAGTTCAAGGTGAGCCTTAAAAGAAAAAAAAAAAAAAAAAGCACCCACCAGGAGCGGTTTCTGCCATCAGTCCCTAGGGCCGTGAGAGCCTTCAGAAGAACTGTGTTTCAGACATACCTACACTTACACCAGCTTCCCCCCCTCGGGTTCAATCACCAGAATTTTAAGGAAACAAAGTTCATTTAGTCAACAAATATTTTGTGAATACCTTTTTTGTACTATTACTGTGCAAGTGTCAGATACAATGGTAAACAAGGAAATCACAAGAACAAACCATAAAAAATGCTAAGATGAAAATGAACAGTGATTGAGATTTAACCTAATTTAGATAAGGAGCCAAGGAACCGTGAACCGTAAGGTTGAGAAGGCCCCCACTGTTCACGGAGCTGGGATCTCAGTAGTGGATATAAAAGCATTTGAGGCAGACGGACCATAGATCCACTGACCCCCAAGCGGTGAAGAGATCATTCTCTTCAAGCCACTAAATAAAAGCAGTGTGGCTGGAAGATAATGAGCTCCGGGGACAGTGATGAGGGATGAAGACTGTCCACACCATGTAGGCCGGGGTCAAGATTTGGATTTAATTCTAAGTTCAATGCGAAATTCTTGAAAGATTAAGCAGGAGGCGGGCATTAACCAAATTACATTTCAAGGATGTCAGTCTTGCTCCCATATGGGCAGTGTCTGGATCGGAACAGTTAGCAGAGGATAAAGGAAGAAGTGAATATTCAGGGGTGGGATGGAAGGTCTCGGGGATTGATTAGCTGTGGGTCAGGGAAATGCAGGAGTCCTACAGTTCTATCTTACCGAGATGTGTAAGATGGTAGGAAGGTGAGGATGGAGGTGAGGAATCCAGGGCTCAACTCTGAGCAGATGTGATGGGCCTGAAGCATGGAGAAGGAGGCAAGTCGGGATTTGGATGTTTGAGATAGACCTCAAAAGGAGACGATGGTCAGGGGTCAGACATGGAGAGGTAAATGTGGGGTCTCTGGCACGCAAACAGTATTTTATTTTATTTTTTTAAGTTTATGTATATAAGTCATCTCTACACCCCATGTGGGGCTTGAACTCATGTCCCTGAGATTAAGAGTCACATGGTCTGCTGACTGAGCCAGCCAGGCGCCCTGGGCAGATGGTTTTTTCAATCCATGGCAGTTGCCAAATGGAGATAAAAGACAAGGAGCCATGTGAACCCTAAGGAGCTCCAACATTTGGAAATGTGTTCGAGGAAAGGAAAGCTGAGGAAGAGACAGGGAGGGAGAGAGGAGCTGGTGAGCACTGCAGAGCCTCTGGAGGAAGTCAGAAAAATCCCCTTCCTCTGAGGTGAGGCGCTGGAGTTTGGAGGCCAACAGTGGTACTGCGCAAAACCATTTCTCAGGGACTGTAGTAAAGGATAAATAACACGTGTCCATGCCCCCCCCCCGCCCCATCCTGGCTGCCCTATCAACAACATGTGCTTAGTGTCCTGTTTGCAAAACCTCCGGAAGTCTCTGGAGTAACATTCACCATAGAAACTCCTGTGAGGAAAACAGTTTGCGGGAACCCACCTGCATAGCCTTGCCCTCCTAGGGGCATTGCCATGGCCACAGAAAGGACAAGGGATAAAGCAGCCAATTGGTTTTGACCTCCTTTCCAGAAGATTCCACAACCACTGGAAGTTGAAATATTTTTTGACATCATGTCATCAGGAACACCTGAAAAAGCACAAACTTCAGAGCACGAGGCGGGTTCAGGCAGTGGGGCGCGTGACTCTTGATCTGGGAGTCATGAGTTTGAGCTGCACACTGGGCATAGAGATTACTTTGAAAAAATTAAATAAATAAATACAATTTTTTAAAAAGAAAAAAACTCATGAATTGCAACCCAGGATAGAGTCTGTAGCCCCAGTTATACTGCAGGTGTTGTTTGATCTGTTTTCTCCTTACATCTGATGTCAGCCATCCTAATGACTGTTTTTTCTATGCAGTGAACAAGGTCCAGCCCTTTCTCTAGCCAATTTACTTCATCAGTCGATGACAGATGTCCAGGGATAAAGAAAACATTATTAGCAACAGAACAGAGACTACGGCAGCACTGTGGCCAGCACGCCCTCAAAGGCTGTCACCACCTCCCCCGGGGCCAAATACCTGCAAATGAGGAAAAATCAGATTACGGTGACTGAGAATTTAACAAGTGTTGTTGGGGTTTTTTTAATTCTAATACATACAGAAAGTAGGGCATCCTCCGCATAGCAAGGAGAAATGGATTCATCATAAACGTGTGTTTCTCTATAAAGTTATTTGAGATTTTTTTATCCAGAGAGGAAATTCTATAATAAACTGTTTTTCATTACTTTCTGAAAGACGACTGAGGAAGAGTGAGTTGAAAAAAAAATTTTTTTTAATAAAAAAAAAGAGAAGAAGTGGACGCAGGTTGGTCCTGGGGAAAGGGCGTTCTTTAGAGCCACAGTCCTGATTTCTGATCCGGGATCGGGGGTGTCCTGCTTCTGTGAAGGTCAGCAAAGGACTGAACTTCTGTGTAACTCAGTGACCTCATCTTTTAGTCCCCAGAGTAGACAGAGAATGAACGGCACAGGCGAAGTGTTGGCACCGTCGCTTGGCACGAGTAGTAGTCCCGCGAATGGTATTTCTGATGGGGTTTTCTCTCCTCCCCGGGATTCAGAGAAAGGACGCAGGGAGGGAATCCCAGGTGCTTGGGGCTGAGACTTCACAGAAGCCAGAATTTAGGGAGAGGAAAGCAAGACAGGCCCCAGCCTGTGTAGGGGTTGTTCTGTAGCTGTACCTGAGTGCCCCCAAAAGGATGCTCTGGAAAATTCCACAGCAGAACCAAAACAGCCTCCTTCCCTGCTCAGAGGATTTGCAAAGCTGCCACGGAGTGCCTGGATCGCTGACAAGCTGTGACTCATTTTAACAGAACATTTGCCAGTTTTCTCAGATTTTCAATTTACCTAGTATTCCTGTACTTCAGATTTCCTGCGGTTTTTAAAATTTAGGTTCCTTTTTGCTTTCTTTTATTAGGAAAGCATGCAAATCCAGTATCACGACATAGAGGTCCGTGTCTTCCCACGCAGGTCTTTTGGGTGATTTTCCAGTGGTGCGGGACAGTCAGGCGCAGACCCTTCCCAGCCCAACCCCTCGAGTGACCACAAGTCTTTGGCACGCAGTCAATGGCCGGCAGGAAAGGGGAAGCGAGCTGGCCCGTGTGGGATTTGAACCCGTGACCTTTGCTTCGTTATAGAACAATATTCTTCCCAACTCGACTCTCCTACCTAACTACAGACCACCAAAATACAGCCTCTCTTTGATTATACTCTCCCATGATTCATTATTCAGATTCTTAAAATAGCAGTTTATGGAAATTTCTATGAACTTTATACTTTAAAATGAATATTTTCTGTTCTTAGGAGAATCCATGAGCATACACATAAAGACTGAATAATTTACTCCTTGAATAAATAAAATATAAACCATAGCGATGAGTTGAGATTTTTACCTACATAGGTCGTACTAATGGAGTGCATTTTCATTATAATCTGATGAAATATGAGAACTGTTCAAGATTTTTTTTCCTTAGAGGCAAAGTAGTATGCTTTTTGTTAGTATTAATATTTATTTTCAAAAATTTTTGCGAATATCATGCTGTCCCTCTAAATTATCTTAGTTATCTGTCTGTGGATTATCCATTTTATGAAAGTCTATCTATAAATTGGCAAACTAGTTTTAATAGCTTAAACAGCATTAGTTGGCAGGTAAGGGTGAATATGTCTACCCACACGCAGGCGCGCACACAGTCACTGTGATTCCAAAGACAATAAATAAGGGATTTTTGCTTCTTTTGAGCTCACCTGAGGATAGTTTCTACACAGACTTAGTGCACATTACAAATTAATCACATTCCTTCAGTTCTGTTTGTAAAATGCTCCCCATTATTGATAAGTAAAGAAAGCCCTTGCATATGACGCAAGTAGTACCAGCTGATCAGTATCTGTTCACTTTCCCCAATTGGGGTCCATTTATCACTTTACCACTATTGTGTGTATTTTGTGCTCACATGAATATAGATATTCTGCTCTACTTAGTGCTGGTTTGTTACAACTCTCTAGTAAATATAGTCAGGTTCTTTCAATGCATTGCCAATGGTGCTGTAAGTGGCTGAAAGGAATCCATGGAAATGTGGGCCATACCTTGAAGGGAACCAAATAAGTGTCTCTAATGGCATACAGATAATTACATGTCTAGTTTCTTTCCTTAGGGTATGAAGCTTTCTGTGAATACTAACTCATTACTGTCTTCAGGTCAAATGTTTGTTCTTACAAATTTACTGGTGTTAAAAAAAAAAGAAGTAATGCACTCAGTAGACATAGGTTTTATTTCAGATGTGTGTACTTTTTAATTATCAGAAATTACCAGGTATATAAGTTAAAATATTTTTCTTCCTTTAGAAAAGAAAGTGTATGCTCACGTTCTCTTGAGTGTATCACAAGTAGAATGACTATAATAAAATCATTTTTATAAATTCTTAGCTAATGAATGAAAAGAACATGATTTTACATTTCATCAGCATCAGAAGCCACTATGAATGCAGTCAGCAAGAATTTCTAAAGTATTATTGGACTTTGTCCATAGGTTAACTTCTTCATAGATAAAAGCTATCATCATAGTAGTAAAATTGCTTAACTAAATTAAGTAGATAGGTGATCTGCCATTAAACCAGAAAATAGCCAATTGCTTGAGAGCTGTTAATTTAAAATCGAAATCCATCCTCCATCACTGTTATTAATTCCCATTGCCATTGATTATTTTGTTAGAAGTATTTACTTAATTGATGCTCACTGGAATTAGATTTCATTAATTCATCCTACAACAATTTGTTGTATACCAACTATGGACAAGATACTATAGCAAATTCAGGAGATACAAATACAAAAAAGGATTGGGGGGAATGCAAAGGGTCTACAGTAAGGTCTGAAGGGACCAGATACTCTGGGTCCCCTGGACCCATAAAACTTAACCAGCCGAAGATCTCGTTTGAGACAAGGCCTCACACTGAGCAGAAATGTGCTTGGTATAGAAAAGGGGATGAGAAAAGAGGATATCTAGTTAAAAGTAGGGTAACAAAGCTGGGAGCTCATAGAAAGTGAGCTCCACAAACCAGGAGAGAAAGCTCTAGAGCCACCAAGAGCTATGCTGGATCCTTGTTTCTAAAGTTGCAAGAGAGCTGATTTCCCACGAAACTGTGTAACAGCAAGAAGCAACGTTAAATCCCATACAAGGTTTTTAAGAGGTTACAGAGAATGAAGAGCAGAATGACGTCCTGAGACACAAGAAAAGTATGTCAGGCAAGTGGAAACTAGAGTAACTATTTCAAAAGGAATCAGGTGATTAAGAAATTATACAAATACAAATAAATAACAGGTACTGTCTTAAGAGAAATAGGAAGTGAAAAGGAGAAAACTTCTAAAACATGAAAGTGAGATGACAGATTCCAGAGAAATAGACGTAAAAGTTGAGTAAAGAAGATCCAATATATGTATACTAGAAATCCTGTAAGAAACACATCGAGGCAAGAAAATAGAGCAAATGCTGAAAATTAAATTGAGTACAGCTTCCTTAAATCACAAAACTGATCAGAAAATGACCAGCACCAAGATATATTCCAACAAAACTACCAGATTCTAAAGAAAAAAAAAAATCCTTTGGGCACCTGGGCAAAAAGATTATCAATTCAATGTGTAAAGGGAAAAAGAAATGAGGTTGTCATCAGGCTTGTCCATAACGCCTTACACCAGAAGCACATGGAGTAAGACAGTAAAGATGCTCAAGGGGGAAAACTGTGAGCCCAGAACTTTATATCCAGCCAAATTCATTTTCAAGAATAAAGGCCCCAAGAGTAAGACCTCAGTGAGTATTTTTCCCATGCACTCCTTCTTAGGAATTTACTGGAGAACATATTTTTGACAAGCAAAATTACTGAAGAGACATCAGCATAAGGACTGGTGGTGAACATGAGGGTGTGTGTGTGTGTGTGTGTGTGTGTGTGTGTGTGTGTGTTTAGACCCAAGATAACATGAAAATTAAGAAAAAGAAAGCATAGTATGGAATGGCCATATGTTACAAAAATATAGATACAGTATAATTATTAGAAAAATTTGGCAGAAGAAATGGGATACCATATGAAGATATATGTGAGGTTTTTAGTAATCATATTCTTAGTGATATTGGTATTGTTACTCTAATATCCTTGTCTATGTGTGAGATCAAGCAAATGAGCTATTATGGAATATTGTTTTCTTCCATCATCCTCTGTGTTCTTAAGAAGCAGGCAAGAAGAAAGGAGATACAGATGTAAAATTGCAAATGTGAACTAAAAGCCTTATCGTTCTGAAATACCTACCCTCTTAGCAAATTTCAAGTATACAATATGGTATTGTTCACTGTATTATCATTTTGTACATTAGATCTTCAGAACTTACTCATCTTGCAAAACTAAAACTTTATGCCCATTTTGGCTAGGCCAAGGCATGAAGTTTGAACAGTCCAGTGGCACAGCACTGAGCTGAGCCCCTCAGAGGGGTTCGATACGTACTTATTGAGATCATTCACAGTTGTATGAGGGGATGTTGTGCGCCAAAGCCAGGGAGGGGTGGGAGGGACTGAGGAGTGTCTTGCCCTCTCACATAAGTCTGACCAAACTCCCACCTGGCTTAAATCCAACTTCCTGCCTACTCTGTACTTTGCAGCCAGGTGTTGGAGAAAAGCATAAAATTCTGCCGACTAGTTTTCCTTTCAGCTCATAATCTCTGCCTACAATGGGTTGTTAGTGCTGCCTAGCAGTGATGCTAGCCCCCTCCATCCATTCCCTCTCCCCTGGTCATTGATATCTTTCTTCTCTTCTCAGATTTCCAACACTTCCTTTGTCTGGGCCCAAATACTCTGCCTTCCTTCCTTTGCTAAGGATGGCAGCCTTCCCTCCTCAAGCCTTCTGCTCACCCTGGAGATTCCACTCCTCCACCTGCCGGAGGACAGAGCTCATTTCCTAGCTGACATCATCAATTTTCTCCTCTCTTCCCACCCATTCCCTTCAGCATACAAGCCTATTATTTCTCCAATTTCAAAAAATCCTTTATAGTCCCACTTCCCCCTTCAGCTGCTAGCCCATGCTTCTCTCATTTTTAGCCAAACTCCTACAGGAAGAAGGACCCATTCTCTCCTCTTCGAACTCCTTTCCTCCAGTTCTGTCTTGACTCCATTTGACTCCACGAAGACTTTTGGCTCCATGCATGACTCCACTGAAATGGCTCTTGTCAAGATCACAATGACATCTGCATTTCCAGCTCCAACCAGTTTTCAGTAATTGCCTTCTGTGCAGCTCTTGAGACAATTTATCATGACACCCTCCTTGAAGAATTTTGTTCCCTTGGCTTCCAGGACACCTACATCCTTTTCATTTTCAAACTGCCTCGTAAGCTACTTCTTCTCAGTCCCCTTTACTGACTCCTTCTCATCTTCCCTACAAAGGTTAGATAGTCCCAGTCAGCCTCATGACTACTGAGATAACGCAGAGCCGGATTGTCAAATCAGACTCACAGGAATCATAGATGTAACCTTGTGTCAAGCTTTACTAATAACTTCAAGGGTGCGGGTAATAATGAGGTGCACACAAAGCAGAGAAGTGTGAATCGTTTAGCATGGCTCCCTAGGTCATTTCTCAGCGTCTTAGCGTGTATTGTAGGCCAGACTTAATAAATGAGGTCTCGGAGAAGTTCACAGAATAATCATTAACATGAAATCTCTCAATTATATAAACTGTCTCATCATTCACCACTCGAGGAATCATTCATCACGTATTTCCTGCTTAACGTATTCCGTAGTTAAGAAGTCTTTTCTAGTAAATGCCATTGTATGGATGTATCATTAGCATGTTTACAAGAGGATTTGATCAAGTCATCTTTCTTTCTTTCCCGGGGCCAGAATAATGAGTAAATGTATGGGTGGCCTGATGCTAACCATTTTCCTCCCAGCCTTCCATGCACATCTGATTTCAAAATTTGTATCTACAACCCACATCTTTCTCCTAAACTCCAAACTCATATATCCAATTAACCACTCAACATCTCAGCTGTGTAGCAGTTTATGAAACTGAAGATGAGCACAGTAGAAATAATGACTCCTTTTCCCCACTCCCAACATACACACACATACGTTCACGCACACTCACACATATACCAACACACCCCTTTCTTCTTATAAGTCTTCCCATCTCTGTAATTCATTGTCTCTCTTTTTCTGTGTGTGTGTGTGTGTGTGTGTGTGTGTGTGTGTGTGTGTGTGTGTCCTTCTGTCTTCTCAGGCAAAAACGTTACATTCATGCTTGACTCCTTTTTTTTTTCTCATGTCATGTATCCAATCTGCCTAAAAATTTTGCGATTTCTACCTTCAAAATACATCCAGCTGGTCCCCCACCTCCACCACTAGCTTGCTGGTTCAAGCCACCGCCATCTCTCATGTGGATCACTGAAAACCTCCTGCTGGCCCCTCTGCTTCCTCCTTCCGTCCTGGCCCCCAAGAGTTGATTCTGAATATTTCAGCCAGATGGCTGTCTTTAAAAGATTAGTCAAATGATGTCACCCCACAGTTCCAAAGTCTCCTGTGGTTCTCGTATCTCTCAGAATAGCAGCCAGAGTTCTCCTAATGGCCTTCAGGAACCTACACAGCCCAGATCCCCAACGGCTCTCTGACCACTGCTTCTGTCATTTCCCTGTCTGCTGTCACACCACCACACTGGCCCCTGCCAAACCTCAGAGTACCAAGCTCATTCTGGCTTCTACATCTTGGTACCGCTCTGTCCTTGACCCGAAAGCCCATTCCCACAGGTAGCCACGTGGTTTCCTTTTCTAATCTCCCTTAGATGTTTGCTTACATGTACCTTCTTTATAAGGCATCCCCTATCCCCTAATCACCTCTTCAAAATTATAGTCCCCATTGTCTCTAAAATCTGCTTCTCTGTTTTTTTATTTTCCTTCCTACTGAAATATAACCTTTCAGCATTTATTGTTATAGGCATGTGGATGAGAGCAGAGGTGTCTGTTTTGTTCACTGCTGTATCCCCAGCACCCACAGTAGGGTCTGACACATACATAGTAGACTGTCACCTAGTGTTGCATAAATTAATTCAAATTCAGTTGAGCAAATTCACTGGACTTGATCTGAGTTTAGAAGGGAATATGATCAAATAACACGAGGTGAACAATAACAGGGCTGCAACAGGAAGACCCTGGAAACTGCAATGTGTAGTTTTATTCAGCAGGGTGGGGAAACCGGGGAGGGGTTGAGCCATGCAACATCGTGGTGAAGTCAGGGATAAAAGAGACATGCTTCAAGAAAGAGAATAATGATGAAAGGAAAACATGAATCTCTTCTTCATCAAGCTGAATATGCTCAGTATTGCTCAGATATCGTGTGGACTGCCCACAATTAGCACACGGTGGACTATCAGGACCTATTTTCAAAATGGCTTTAAAAGCGCATAGATTCCTGAAGAGAGACATGGCAATTACTACTTGATGAGCTTGCTAATGGTGCGTTGTGTGTCCCTAACTTAAAATATAGCTGTATTTCCTAAAGTGTGTATGAAATAAAACTATTAAATGCAGTTGATGGTAGTCATATTAAAAGAACAAACTTTGGGGGGAAGAATTTAGGGCCAATTTCCTAGAATACAAAGTTATCTGTTTTGCCAGTTGCAATTGGGAAGGCTTTCTTTATGTTGGATCATGCCTCATCCACCCCACCCCACCCCCTTTTTTCACCAGAACAGATTAACAAGAAAATCCACACACCACCAGGTATTAACATTTTGGCTAAAACAGCACATCTTAGTATTATCACTTTTTAAAACTCATGTTGTTTTTTACAGTATAACCGGTACCAGCAATATGGCGCTGAAGAGTGTGTGCTACAGATGGGGGGCGTGCTGTGCCCCAGCCCCGGCTGCGGAGCAGGGCTGCTTCCTGAGCCAGGCATGAGGGAGGTCACTTGTGAAGGGGGCAGCGGTCTGGGCTGTGGGGTAAGTACCACCTGCACCTCTGGGTGTCATTGTGTGTGTGTGTGTGTGTGTTTAGCAAATTGGCAATGATGATATATTTGTTTTATTTTCATTTTCCCTCTGCACTCAGACATCTTTGAGCTGATGGATAACAGAATAGACTTTTAGGGATGCCCAACTGGCTCCGTCAGAAGAGTATGCCACTCTTGATCTCGGGGTTATGAGTTCAAGCCCCACATTGGGTATAGAGATTACTTAAAAATAAAATCTTTAGAAAAAAAGAAAATAGACTTTTAAATTCTTATATAGGATCCCAGATATGAACATATATATTCATCAATGGGGAGGAAAAGGTCATATTAAGAGTTTCAGCTTTAATTGTTTATCATACTGTTTTCTCTTAAGATGTTGTGAATTACCTGACCAGACCTTTAAACTTTTTTTCCAGTGCTCAGCTGATTCAGAGAAAAAACTTATTATTTTTTCCGAATTGGCTTTAAGTAGACAGAGTAAAGGAGAAAGAGAGTTTCCCATCAGTGATGTCTTAGCAGAATTGTTTCCCTAAGTATTTTAGGAAGTAAAATGAAGATTAATATGGAAGACTTGAAATGTTATTGTGTCATAAAAATCATTTTAAATAGAGATGAGCAAAACTAATGGTGTGTCTTAGGGAAGCAGAATAAGAAACATGGAAAATATTTGTTCTAAGAGGTCAACCAATAGGACCCAGATGGCTTCCTGAATGAATCTATGGCTGCAAGCTGACAGGGAAGGTGTGGGGGAAACATAACTCAAACACAAAAAGGCTTGCTAAATTATAGGTTGAAATGACAAATGGCTAATAATCCTGATATTAGGTTCCATGCAGCCAGGAAAGGAAGAAAGTGTATGTGCCTATAAGATGCTATTGAATTTTGATGGGAAAACATTTCTTTTAAAATTGCAACTTCATGAGGAGCTTTGTAGATGGAGTGTTGTTGGCAGAGGCTTATTGCTGGAGCCTAATTTTTGGCTGAGAGCTGTAAGTCACCTTTGCATAAGTTGGCATCTGTTGTCCTCGGTAAAGCTATCTGTGGGGTTGCAGAGCCCTGGGCTGAGCTGTAAAGTAGAGGAAGTGGACGTTGAAAAGCCATGAGATACCATGATGCCTACTTAGAAGAAATGCCTCTGGATTAATAATCATGACTACATTAGAATGGAAGCAGAAGTCATGTTTGCTCGCTTTAGGAACTACAGAAGTCAACCTGCACTTTCCACCTGTATCATCGTCATATACTGTGTAATCTGCACCAATTGTGTGTGGCCTAAGCCAGCTGCCAAATTCTGGGAGATCAGAATGCTGGGGAATGTGTTCTTTTAAAATGAGTTACAACAGTTTTTAAATAATGACTAAATTGTATGCTTCTGTCTGCTAATTGCCTAACTGTTGTTCCATTCTCTAAAGCTGGATTTTAAGGTCTTAGCTTTCTTTATGAGGAAAAGAGTTTCTTTGGCCCGTCTTCTGCATTCTGTTGTTCACCTTGCTTTAAAGAACTTCGAGGGTTTTATGTAATTTTAAGTTTTGAACAGCTGTGTCTTCCTTTTTTCCTACAATGTGACATCGTAAGTAAGTTTCGTACACATTTAAGCTCCAAATCATGGGAAATTACTTTGGGAGTGAATTGAATGGCTTTAATACCTTTGGGTTAAAGAGTTTGGGGGCAAACCTTACTTGAATGAGGAGAGCTGTCTTCCAGATGTTTCTTTATCCTTTGAAATTCTAGGTGATGAGTTTCATTTTATTTTTATTTGTTTGGTTTTGTTGTTTTCAGTGGTGTGCTTGTCAGTTTGTATGTTACAACTCTGTTACCGCATAACAAATCACCCCAAATTTTAACTAATAAATATTTATTATCCTACAGTCTGGGCATCAGGAGGCCATAAGTAGTTTAGCTGGGTGGCTCTGGCTCTGGCTCTGGGTCTCTCACGACGCCGAGTCAAGCCGGGTCGCTTCAGTTATCTGAAGGCTTGACTGGGGCTGGAAGATCCACTTCTAAAATGGCTCATTCACATAATCAGGCCAGATCTACAGCAGGGAATGAGGTGTCTAGGCATCACTACTTTAGCCCTTGAAAGCATTGCTCTTCCTACATAGCACTTTGACAAAATGTCATTCATTTATGTTGTGGTCGTTATACAGGAAATTTGGTGAGCGCAGCTCAGAACAGCCCAATGGACTTTTCTATGAGATAACATGGTGGCTCTTCCAGGCTGACCTTTGCAACAGGAGCACGTATGCTTGTCCTGAGGAACGTTGTCCTTGAGGACATTGTAAATTGTGCAACTAATAAGATGTCCCTCTGAAAGATGACTGGTCAGTAACCTAGAGCCACATGTGTGCTAGTTATAGCATATAAAGGGACCATTATAAGAATGGATTTTTAAGCTCATTTCTGGCTTCACTATTTTCCTTCTTTCTCTTCCCCTTTTTCTGATGTATACAGTTCTGCTATGATTTGTTCATTCTTGTAAGCAGCCAGTCTTTTCTGGATTTAAGGGTGGTAATGGAAAGCCATTGTTGGTAGAAATCATGGTTAGTTCATGTTGTTCAGAGAGAACAGGGCCCAATAAGTAGAAGTTAGAGAACAGGGAATCTCTGCTTAGCATTTTCTGTTACACCATGGATAACTAATAGCAAAATGGGCTGCCTCGGGAAGTAGTAAGCCTCTTCTCCTACACAGTATTCAAGGAAAGTCATTGATAACAAAGCTATGGAAGAATCATACAGTCTCAGATGTGAAGACACTCTCAAGCTCACTAACCTTGGTGGTCCTTGGGTTGTTGTTTACAGGTTTAATGTAAGATATCTGTGAGTCTACCTGGGCTTAATTTTTTCTCAACTGCCAACAGATTCAAAAGGTGCAACTCTTATTATATGGGTATCCAAGAAATGCTTGATGTTATAAAACTAGGCTTAGAGGTGCATTGTGATGTGCCCATAGACACCCATTCTCAGAGCTGAGACACAGCTGCATGTGTTGTCTTCCAGTCAGTCAGCTCACTTCCAATCAGGCAGCTCACTGCTACATACCTAGATGGTCCTTCATACATCCATGATTCCTGTTGTATGTGGTTTCCATCTGAAGAAAAAGATTTCAGTATTTCGGTTGTCTTCGGCTTCTTAAAATAGGTGTTTTGGTTAGTATTTATGACTCTCTTATTCAAACATATAGTACTGTCCATTGGAAAATTAGATTACCTGATCCTTTGCTCTGCTGTATCACTAGGCTTAACTGTTACCTGGAGAGCAGTACACATGAGCTAATAAATGAAGACAAGGATTTCTATTTAAATGATAATGTTGGTCCATCTCAGAAAGACTTGATAGATGTGTGATGGCTCCAGCAAATTTATTACCATCATAAAGAATTATTTGAGCTTAAGTCCCACGTATCAGGATTCAAGTTGAAGTGTTACACTTGTTTCATGCCTTTATATTCCCATCCTTACATTATTGTCCTCAGTAAATCCATGTATTTGGAGTTCAGTATTCATTGAATGGATGGATGGACGGATGGATGGATGGGTGGATGGATGGATGGATGGATGGGTGGATGGAAACAATGTAGAAGTAATATGAATACACTAGCACTTTTATTTTCAAATATTAATCATCATTTACCCCAGTATTAGAATTGCTTACAAGAACCTCATCAAGAAATTCACACTACAGTGTTTTACTTGCACACATAATACGTAATTCAGAACAAAATATACTAAGTTCAGGGATCCACAAAAGTCAATTAAGAACCTGGAAGTACTGCAGGAATTACAGTTTATGTTCCTGTCAGAGGCTACGTGGCCAAAGTAGAATTTTGTACATCCTGATACATAAAATGTCTTTGTCTTGGGGGCACTGAGATTTTGGTTTTGACATAGCACAGAATATTTTTACAATGATAGATGGAACTCAACAAAGAATGTATTTGGGGATCAAATAGCCTGACCTCACTCTCTGCTAACCCTTGATCATATTTTTACTACTGCTTATAAAAATGTTAATTGATTTCCTAAGGAATTCATGTTATGCATTATTCTTTACCCCGGCTTATTGCTATTCATCAGAACTATCTCACTAACTTTTATGACTCCGATGTAAAATGTTGACATGTTTAATACTGGAAAACAGCAACAAAATATGGAATACATTAATACTCACTGACTTGGGAATACAGAAAGCTAAGGCAATCAAACCTTGTGAGTTTTCTATAAATAAAACATCATTATCTTATTTGGTGTTCTGTTGGGATGTTATATGTCTGAGAGAGAATTTCTTATCTAGGATAATACTAGGAATTAGATGAAGAGTTTTCTGTTTTAAATTAGAAATCCAGGGACAAGATATCAACTGAAAAAAAACACAGATTTTTAAAAAATCATATTACTGACCATTTGTTAAGGAAATAAGATAGAATTTCTTCAGGTACCTGGTAGGCACTCCTTCCTTTAATGGAGAGCACTGTGTTGCCGAGGCAGATTTCTCAAGGCGCTAATGAAGCGCTCGTCTTGGGCTCCCCACTTGCACAGAGCCCTTGTTTTTACCAAGTTTGTCTTCTTGCATTTTCCTTGAAGAGGTCCTCAAAGATTGAAGGACTTCAGGATGGAAAGGCTCCATCAAACCTAAATCTAGATCTGTGCAAGTATGGGGCACGACCTGCTATGTGTAAAGAAATTTTTGTTGAAAATGGTGATTTTGAACAACTTATAACAGTAGTGTTACTATATTGTTGAAGATTTTACTTAGATCGGAGCTCAAGCCTCATTTTCAGTTCTCATATAGGAAAGGAGTCAGTGAAGGCAAATGGAGATACCTAGTCTTCCACTCCAAGATCAGATATTGAGTTAAAAACTTAATTTGTTGGCATATAGTTGCTGGTAATAATTTCTAATAATTGTTTCTATTTCCGTGGTGTTAGTCGTGATCTCTCCCCTTTCATTCATGATTTTATTGATTTGGGTCCTCTCTCTTTTCTTTTGGTTAAGTCTGGCCAGAGGTTTATCGATCTTATTAATTCTTTCAAAGAACCAACTTCTAGTTTCGTTGATCTGTTTTACTGTTTTTCTGGTTTCTATTTCTTTGACAGCTGCTCTTATCTTTATTATTTCTCTTCTCTTGCTTGGTTTGGGTTTTATTTGCTGTTCTTTCTCCAGCTTCTTTAGGTGTAAGGTTAGCTCGTGCATTTGGGGCTTTTCTACTTTTTTGAGAGAGGCTTGGATGGCTGTGTATTTCCCCCTTAGGACCACCTTTGCAGTATCCCATAGGTTTTGGAACAATGTGTTTTCATTCTCATTGGTTTCCATGAATTGTTTAAGTTCTTCTTTAATTTCCTGCTTGACCCAATCATTCTTTAGCAGGATGCTCTTTAACTTCCAAGTGTTTGAATTCCTTCCAAATCTTTTCTTGTGAATGAGTTCCAGTTTCAAAGCATTGTGGTCTGATAACATGCATGGAATAATCTCAGTCTTTTGGTACCAGTTGAGACCTGATTGTGACCCAGTATGTGGTCTATTCTGGAGAAAGTTCCATGTGCACTCGAGAAGAATGAGTATTCTGTTGTTTTAGGGTGGAATGTTCTGTATATATCTATGAAGTCCATCTGGTCTAATGTGTCATTCAGAGCCCTTGTTTCTTTTTTGATCTTCTGCTTAGGTGATCTGTCCATTGCTGCAAGTGGAGTGTTGAGGTCTCCTACTATTAATGTATTATTATCAATATGATTCTTTATTTTGGTTAACAGTTGACTTATGTAGTTGGCTGCTCCCATGTTGGGGGCATAGATATTTATGTTATTGTTAGAAAATTGTTAGATTTTCTTGTTGGATAGACCCCGTAAGTATGATATAGTGAACATAATAAAAAAAAGTTAATAAATAGATGGAGAGTCTTTTTTTCAATACGTGGAGCTCAGAAATAAAAAGCACGCAGATGGTTGATATTTAATAATAAAAGGAAAAATAAAATGGTTGCTTTCCTATACTTTAAGGATAGTTTAGTTTTATAAAAATACCAAATTGAATTAAATTATGTGAAGAATTTTGAAAACTGTATTGAGGTCTCCCTTTTTAAAAAGAAGTCTAGACAGTAAAATCTATACTCCAAATATATGTAGTTTATATTGTGGTGCTTTCAAGGAGACACCAAAAAGGCCAGGTATTTTACTTTGTGCCTAAATGTGAGTTTGTAAGCATGAAGCACCAGCTGTGATCATACCTCGCTTGCCTCAACCACCTGGCCCGTGCGACACACGGAGAGCGGAGTCATCTTGTTGACACATTATTCTTTTATATACAAGATGTTCTTTATCAAAAAGTATTTTTAAAAGAAAGTTAATGTTATGAAATGTCAAAAATATGCATCCCATGTTTATTTGACATGTGTCCAAAAATCTAATTTAAACTCTAAGATTGGCTCATGTGCAGATTGGAAACAAGTGTTGCTAGACTTTCTGTGCGAGAGACAGCTTGGAGTGCAAAGATAGAAAGCTTTGGAGATATTTATTTTAATTAAAGAAATTGTTCCCAAATGTACAAACAAGTTCTGCATATCATTCCTCTGGAAAACATTTATCAATTGGCAAATGTTCCTAGAAAGTGTTCCGTTGTTTGAAATAGAAATATTTTCTAATCCAACATAGACCACTGACCATTCCATGTGTCTTTAGCTATTTTTGTTGTTGTTGTTGTTAAAATAAAGGGAAATCTGGAATAATTATACTCTTTCAAAATGGTAAGCTCCATCTCATTGAATAATGTTAGGAAATCAACTTTGTGGCAAATGGAATGGAGAAACCTTCTTTAGCTCTACAAGCTACTGGAGAGTTCAGAACATTCTAGAAAACAGACTTCTGATGATAACATGGTTTCTCTGCTTTTCTTTTGATTCTGCTCTCACCTCAGTGTAGGGCTCTGCTGTCCAGTATGTTAGCCAATAGCCAAAAATAGCTATTTAAATTAAAATTAAATAAAATTTAAAATTTGTTTCTCAGTCACATTATCCACATTTCAAGTGCTCAATGGCCACATGTGGCTTCCTGCTACTGGACTAGACAGTACAGGTAGAGCATGGTATCAGCATCACCATGGAAAGTTGTACCAGACAGCATGAGTCTAAAGAAAGACTAGAATATCCCCCAAAGAGGAGCTTTTGCAAACTTGAGTTTCCTGTGTCTCAGATACAAACAACCTCTTCCATTCTGGTTAAGAAGACAAATCTTTCTGGAGACTAAGGCAATGTCCTAAGTACAAAAATGTAGAACAGTATTTTCCAAAGTGAGGCTCATGCAGCCCAGGTTCCAGGGGACGTTACCAGGAGGAAAGTTGGAGTGGAGGCAGAGAGGCTGGACAGAGGTCCAGCAGCAAACAGCCTGGAAACACGTGTTAAGGTACGTTAAACAGAGGGTTTTTTTCCATAGGACTTAAAGCTTTCAACATGCAAACATGCATTTTGCCTGAACAAGTGGAATACCACAAATAGCATTTCCTAAGCTCTTTAGAGTAAGAACCGCCTTTTGTGTGCTGCATTTTATAGGATAGGTGTTTCATGGAATACAATGTGGGATGAAAGCATTTGCTTTATTTTTTTTTTATTTTTTTTAATGTTTTTTTCTTATATTATGTTAGTCACCATACAGTACATCCCCGGTTTCCGATGTAAAGTTCGATGATTCATTAGTTGCGTATAACACCCAGTGCACCATGCAATACATGCCCTCCTTACTACCCATCACCAGTCTATCCCATTCCCCCACCCCCTCCCCTCTGAAGCCCTCAGTTTGTTTCTCAGAGTCCATAGTTTCTCATGCTTCATTCCCCCTTCTGATTACCCCCCCCTTTCTTTATCCCTTTCTTCCCCTACCGATCTTCCTAGTTCTTATGTTCCATAGATGAGAGAAATCATATGAGAGTTGTCTTTCTCTGCTTGACTTATTTCACTTAGCATTATCTCCTCCAGTGCCGTCCATGTTGCAGCAAATGTTGGGTAATCGTTCTTTCTGATAGCTGAGTAATATTCCATTGTATATATGGACCACATCTTCTTAATCCAGTCATCTGTTGAAGGGCATCTCGGTTCCTTCCACGATTTGGCTATTGTGGACAATGCTGCTATGAACATTGGGGTGCATATGGCCCTTCTCTTTACTACGTCTGTATCTTTGGGGTAAATACCCAGTAGTGCAATGGCTGGATCATAGGGTAGCTCAATTCATTTGCTTTATTTTTTAATGGCCAGCGCTGAGTAGCAAGCATGCCACAGTTACAGTGAGCTAATGTGATCAAAGGCTGAGAACCTTAGACCGACAACATTGTCCTCCTGGAGAGAACTAACAAAGTATAATTTTAAAAAGTTTGTATACCGTATTTGTTGTGGATATATTTTTGACACTGCATATTTTTATAGTACAACCTTTTTGTTTTCTTAAGCAGCTAAGGCTATATAATTCAAAGGGCAGAAGATCCATAGAGAAAAGAGGAGGAGATGTTACGATTGTGGGTGGTCACTGTCTTCAAGTGATTCCTATTCAGTGGTCATGAAGATTTTTAAACTTCATAGAATAAATGACGCTGTGGTAAATAAACTATTTTCACACAGTAGGTGTTAACATATGCCAATCTCATAAAACATTAACTGCATAGAACAATACGGTAACGACAAGGGAATTGTGGGTGTTGGGGATTTGTTCTCGTTTTCTGTGCAGCCACAATGGCTCCAGCACACTGACAGGAACAGTCACAACAATGTGGGACTTGGGCCGCTCTCACAAGGTGGCTGGATGGAGATCCCCTCCCTGGCCTTCTGCATGGTGGGCCTCTCTTGCCTGGCCTTCCCAGAGGCCATCGTAGACTTAGAGACAGAGAGTAATGCTTCCCCTCATTATACCAATTATTTTTCACCCCCTGCTATTTCTCAGGCTATGAGGTAATGATCATCAAAGCAGTGTTTTTTGTTCTTTCATTTTACCTGTTTTATACTAATTTTTATTGTGCTAAAATATATAATAACATAAAATTTGCCATTTATAACCATTTGTAAGCATACAATTCAGTGGCGTTAAGTACATTCATAATGTTGTATAACCATCACCTCTATTTCCAAAACTTCTCATCACCCCACACAGAAACTCTGTGCTCCTTAGGCAGCCCCCATTGCCCGCCCCCCACCCAGGTCTCTAGTAATCTCTAATCTACTTTCTGTCTCTATAAATTCACCTATTCTAGATAGTTCACAATTGGTGGAATCAGAATGTCCTTTTGTATCTGGCTCATTTCACTTGGCGTGAAGTTTTCATGGCTCATCCATGCTGTAGCAGGTGTCAGAGCTCCTTCCTTTGTGTAGATGAATCATATTCCTTTGTAAGGGCTACACCACATTTTGCTCCTCCCATTTTCCTTCCAAATGTGTTCAGCTGGAGTAGGCCTTCCTCCCCCTGGATCAAAAGCCAGACAGGCTCTCTGACTTTGAGTAAGTAATGAGTATATTACTCATAAGTAATAAGGAGTCTTAGAATCATTTCCAGTTGCTATCATTGTATCAGTTCTTTAAAAATGCCTTGTGCCCCTCCCCCCCAAAATTTTTGATTTAACATTAAATCTTCTTCCGCTGCCCTGTGAGGCCCAGCCCTTTACATCACATGTATGTGCACTTGGTATGGGACCCCGAAGGGACTGATGGAGCTCATTCGGTCACTCTGCGTGTTTCTGGAGTCCTCCTTGCAGCACTGACTTTATTCCTCTTCAAACTCTGGTTCACGGTCAGAGCTGACTATTCACTTTATCCCCCAAGACCTGACAAGTGCCCACTTCAGCTAGGTCCAGATCCAGGTTTTTCATTCCAGTGCTTAAAATTAGTTTGCCTCAATTAAAATAAAATTAGTTTGCCTACATTCGTACCTACAGTGTTTCAGCCCGTTGCAGGATCATCCCTGCAGATCAGAGTTCTCTGTCCTAACTCAGGTTGCAACATCCTAACTCTTGCTCCTCTAAGTGTAATGGTAACGTGATCCTGCTAGGAATAGACCTGGACATAATCACAAAGATTTATCAAGATCTTTGTGGTGGATATTTTTTGTACCGCTGGTTTATAATAGTTAAAAATGTGGAAACAAGCAAATTTTCAGTACTAAATATAGTGGTTAAATATAGTTTTGACATTCTATATAATCAAACATAATATCCTGTTAAAAAGAACAAGGTCAACCTGTGTGTTGATATGGAACCATTTTTTTTTTAAGATTTTACTTATCTATTTGAGATAGAGTAAGAGAGGGAGAGAGAGCACAAGCAGGGGGAGCAGCAGGCAGAGGGAGAAGCAGGGTCTCCACTGAGCAGGGAACCCGACACGGGGCTCAATCCCAGGACCCTGGGATCATGACCTGAACCGAAGGCAGACACTTAACCAACTGAGCCACCTAGGCACCCTGGAACAATTTTTAATATATAAAATTAAGTGAAAAGAGAAAGGAAGAGATGCTCGGTACTCCCAAATATATAAAATATCTTTTGGAAAGAATTAAAGAAACCATTAACAGTGGTTGTCTTTGGATAGAAAAAGTGGGGATATAGGGAAGGAGGCTTTCGTTTTTTAGTGTATAACTTTCTGTAATGTTTGAAGTTTCTAAACATGTAGACACATTACTTTTACTTTTTATAACATAAAGGATTTTCTTTGTTTATGAATTACTTCTTCGTTTCTTCAACTTCATATATTTAAAAAAAGAAGTAATGTTATTTGTTAAAAATAAAAGCAAGGTAATCAATTACTGAATTAGGTAGAATTTGATAGCATTTCAGACATAGCGTTTCTTTGGGCTTAGACTAGGGAAGAGGAAATGAAGCTTCGAACAACAGAGATCAAGGCAGAAGAACCAAGTTGTAAACACTTGCTACCGTTCACTCAAAGGAGCTGGAGATGCAGGTGGTCCCGTTTGGCAACTTTTAAGCATTAATTTGTATAGAGCACACTCTCCTGTCATACTGATTTAGTTGAATGACATATTTAAGAAAAATGGGAGTGAAGTCTGCTAGAAAATTTAATTTATGTTCTCAAAATAAGTTCTGTGAAACATGTCAGCTAATGCATTGAACGGTCATGCAAATAGGTGAATTTTAATTTTTGTGTAGCTTTAAAATAGCTGAAGGAGTTCCTTAATTATAGGAAAATATTTTTTGATGGTACCCTGCACATATCTGTGTTCTAGAAATGAAATTCTTATAACCTGTTTTCTTGTTTTTTGTGTATCTTCCTATTTTTGTCTATACCTTTTTTCTTTTATTTTTTTTTTTATTTTTCATTATGTTCGTTAGCCAACGTGTAGTATGTCGTAAGTTCTTGCCGTAGTGTTTGTACCTATTTTCAGTGAAATTAAGACAGAGTCCAATGTGGCCCATACAAAACAGGAGCTCAGGGCTAGACTAATTCATTTCTCACCGCTGGACACACATTCCACTGGAAAGGCTAAATCTATAAATTATTAGAGCAGTTCTCTGAAAGTTCCTGTGAGGGAACGGGGCTTTTCCCGGATTAGGACAAGTCGCCGATATTGTCAGTGGTCCCCAAGGGTCTATGACAGATCCATGAACTACGTGTTCCCTGGATCCCAGCCTTCCTCTTTTCCTGCTTTGCATTCAGTGGGCCCAAGGATTCTGCCAGGCGAGGTCCTCGGTATCTTTTGCCTCTTCAGCACAAAATGAATGAGGTTCAAGGAGAGAACGTCGAAGGTTCCTGCAGGCAAATCTGACCTGGCCCAACATGATCTCCCACCTTCTCCGTGGACTGGAGGCCCATAGGAAGTATAACCGGCAGACCTGCCTGAGCCTGCTACGTGGGCTTTCATCCATCTGTCCTTTAAAACTTAATACTGTGACCAGAGAATAAGATTCATTTCATGTCGATTTTATTTAAGGATTTTTTTTTTCAAGGAGAAGGAAAAAAAACGAGTAAGACTAGAAGCCCCTGGATAAGGCATAGGCCAGATGTAAAAGCTTTGCCCCATCTGCCCATCTTCCTGAACCAGGGTCAGAAGAAGGATAAAAACAAGAAGGAATCCTTTCAGAGGGCGATAACACCATCCGATGCAGTCTAGGAAGTCATTTGTCAAGTGGACCTATTACTGCGCTCACTCCCGAAAAAAAAGCAATTTTCTTCCTCCTTTCTGTAGAAGCAGGCCCAGAATGCCTGTTTCTTCCCCCCAACCACACTGCTCGTCACTCTCCTTTAGAAAGAAATAATGTTGTTCCTGACATACATTCTTCTTCCCAAAGCCTTGTTGGTTATTATCCAGCATGCGGTGACAGCTGGGAATTTAATGCCGAGTGATTTTTTTTTTCCTGCTCCTCTCAAGGTATCAGTATTAAACCGACAGGTCCATAATTCAAAGGAAGTCTGAATTAGCTATTCCTGAGGCTTCTTCCACAGACAGAACCCACTTACGGAATGTTACCTATGCCTAAAGAATTCTTGAGCTAATGCCCAGAGACAGTGTCTGTTACCACCTCTTCTCTCTATGAACTTGAAGCTCTTCACATATGCCAACCTGCAAATTGGCCCTGCCCAATTATTTGGAGGAAGTGATAAAAGAAGAGATACTGAGTTCAACCAGATTATAAATTAGTCTTTTGCAGGAGTAGGATGGAAGTGTACTTGCTGGATGTTTCAAGAATAGGAAGAGCTTGGAATGGATGCCTCCTAGAAGAGAAATCACCCACTTACTTGTCAACCTTCTTTATAGACCATTCACATAAATCATTTTCCATGTAAAGAGGAGTAGAAAGCAGAGCTATATTCAGAAGATGGCTGCTATTTGGGAAGAAGTAAATCCGCATCAAAGGAAGCTTCTGGAAGACTGCCTTACAGGAAGACATAGCCTGGCTCTTGTAGAAGCCATACTGTATTATTGAAAAGTGAGGAGCTGCTTAATCAGTAAGAAAAGGTAAAGTAGAAAGATGGGATTAAGGAGATAAGATCTCTGTTAGACTACATCTGTTGACCCAGAACTTCCCATAGTGAGCTGCATAAAAACTGCTTCCCATTATGAATGTAACAGTTTTTTAAAAGGTCTGGAAATTGGTTGTTTGGAGGCTAGGTTGCTGTGCGTATTTTGTATTTTTAGTTTGTTGTTCTAAAGAAACCAAAGATTATTTGAGTACGGCCTCGGAAGAGCATTACAGTCTAATAATAAACAGGGTGGCGATCAAACACTTGCCAGCCATGCCTTTAATATTCTGAGCACCATTTTAAATGCTATTGACATATAATAATAAATGGGCAAAAGACACAAATTACCCCTAGAAAATTATGAAAAGAATGAGCGAGACGCCTGCTTGACAGGCTGTTTACCTTCCCTCTGCAAATAAGACTGCTTATCCCTGGAGCATGACCCCTGAGCGCCTGGCCACCCCGCTAGCTGGGGGAGCTCCTGGCAGGTCCTGGCTGGAATCTGTGTGTGCACACAGTTTGCACTGGACAGAGGAGGTTTCCCTCGTGACATCCATCTCCCTCTTGTTCTTGCTAACAGAACACTGAATTTTCTTCAAGTATCCTCCCCTTTGGGAAGTGACCTCATACCCAAGTCGGTAGAAAATCCTGAGTCGCCTAACGCAGCCTTGCTCTTCCTGTGACGCTTCCTTCTAATGGTTTGGGGAGAAATCAGGTCTCTCTGGTCTTGACTGAGCAACTCAGCGAATTAGCTCAAAAGCCACTCTGTTGTTGGGCCATGTGTTGTAGGAGAGAGTACATTTCCTTTCTATTTAAGTTGGTTGAATGGGGCTTTCTGTTTTTCTAGCCAGAATCTCTTCACTGGTACGTGGGCATTATCTTAAAAATGACCAAAGGAATTCATTCACTAAGAACTTTGGGCAGATAACAACGTAAAGAACTACCTGATAAGGCCTTTCTAGTAGCAAACATTATATCCTTCAGATTATATCCCCTAATATTTTTGTGTATCCACAGTAGCTGAAATCAGCTATAAAAATTTCTCCTCATTCCTTCGGGCTGAATGGATTGTCACGCGCTCCATTCTCCTACTCAGCCATCAGTTCCATGGTGTGGGAGCACGTCTCAAAACAGCAGCGGCTCCACTGGGGGGAAGTTTCTTTCTCTCTCATACAAATCTTGAGCCCAGATGGTGGCTCTGCCCCCACGAAGCCCTTAATTGCCCTAATACCATATGTGGTGCCGAGGAGTCAGGAAGAGGAGGACGTTCCAGTCCTTAGAGCCAGGCCCAGAAGTGGCATACCGCTCCTACCCCCAGGAGAGAAACTCGTTCTGTGGCCACGTGGCCAGCCCCAAAGGCTGTGGATACCATGTGTCCAGCAACATGATTATGAGACAGGAAAGGGCGAATGGATGGTGGGCGATCGAGGTCAGTCTCTCCCACGTCTGCCATAAGTCCTCTCCATCGTCCTCACTTGAATACCATCCGCTTACGTTCATTCTGAGAGGTTTGTAATTTTCATGCAGAAAAAAACATCTTCTGAGCAGAATGCTGTTTCCTTTTTATTTCTGACAAGACTGAGTGCTTGCTTTGTGATCTTTTCTTTAAACAATACATGTCTTTCACTTTCTCTATTCAAAGGCATGAAAATTAGACCACCATCTCTCAGTAATACCCATAAAATGGCTTTCAACCCTTACATGAAACGGTGTTGCCACAATAACTGTCTGAATTTGTGCAGATAAATCGATTTAGCGTTCAGTAGCACCACAAACTGAGAGTAGAGGTATAATTCTAGAAAATTCCCTGGTTGGACTGAAGTTTTCACCCACTGATCTTTTGGTTCTGGTTTTCCATGCAAATGTACGGCTTAACCATGTAGAACCACACATACCACCGATTAAAGCTTTCGGAGTTGCAAATTGACTATGAGACTTCACGTAGCACTTGGAGTAATACCAGCGTCTAATTTACATTTGCAACAGTAGTCCTAGGAGTTTTAGCTTTTATTCTTCTACTGCAATCACTAGAAATCATACTGTTTTCAGCAACTAAGCTATTCTAATAAGAAACATTCACTGGGGAGAAAAATATTCTATAGATCCTTCCTTCTATTTAAAATAAAGCAAGTCAGTAATACTTAGAAGGAAAATCATTTAGTTATTCAACAGGCATTAACTGACCGTCCACGACGTCTGTGATGCTGTGCTGGGCGCTGTGGGCACATGGGCATAATGACACAGTGCCCTGCTCCAGGAGCATGGAAGCAAATGGGAAAACTAGACACACGTGCACAAAACAGCATACCCGTATGGCAATATAGACTCATGCCAAATGTTGTGCCACGGAAAATCAGAAGAGTTAAGGGCATGCTTGCGCGGCTCCCATATCACTTTGAACAGAGTTCGTTTTAACACTTGCCACATTGCTTGTTCACAAACCATTTACCCCAGTTAATCGGTGGGCCCCTGGCGGGGTGAACAGGGCTGCAGCCTGCTCATTTTGATATCCTCAGTGTCCAGTAGGGGACGTAGCTGGACATCGAATTATCCAACGAGAGGAGAAGGCTCTGAACTGAGGGTGGGAGCTTCATTAAGGGCCTGGAAGGATGAAGAAATGCCGCCTAGTGGGCCCTGGAAATATTCTGGACATAAGAGTCTGCACCAGGGTGAAGGCCCAGAAGATGGGGACTGCAAAAACCTGAGCGGGGAGTAAGGAGCAGGTGACCAGCAAAGGGCGAGGCTCATGGGGCTCTCTTGGGCTGTGTGTAGGATTTGGGCCTTTCTCCTCAGGCCTGGGAAACCAGGTAGCGCCTTTTGTGGAGGAAACATGACCAGAGCTTCTGGAAAAGTAATTTAGTGCCAGTGTAGAGTATGGATGGAAAGGGGAAATTACTGAAGTCACTGTTAAAAGGTAAATTGAGGCAGATTAAAATTTTGCAAGAGTTTATTAGAGTGTACGTGGGTTCAAATCAGGTGGCCCCACACTAAAAGGGGTCCGGAGCTTCTGCTGGCAGGATCTGGGAGTGTTTTTATAGAGGAGGCTCCGAAGCAAAGCTAGGCAGCTATTTGATTCGCTGCAGCTCCAGCAGTTGCCTAATTTGGGAAAACCTACGGGCTGCGGGTGATGGGCTCCCTGAAGCGTCCTCCTCTCTGGTTGGGGTGCAGGGGCTCTGGCTTTGGGTCGGGCTTGCTTCTGCGGGCAGCCAAGGCATTAGTGCCGCCTCAGTCCGCCCAATGCTCCCAAGACCATTTTGACCGATATTATCTCGAATTACTGTAACCCTCCTAACAACCTTGCAAAACACCATTTATCGTTTTTTTCACACAAGTTTTTCAGACATTTTAGGGATTCTAGTTTTGCAATCTTAATTTCACTTCAGATTGATGCGTTAAGGCTGTGGAAGATTTAGACCCCTCTTGTAATTTAGACGTTATTTAGGAATTGATGGAATTCACAACCACAGTCTGTATAATGTTTAAAAGATAATGTGTAATAATAACTCAGTGTACACTATATAATATTTACTCACCTATCTTTATTCTCTATAATTTACTGCCTTTTATTCTTTTATCTAAAAATAAGTGCTGGGGCGCCTGGATGGCACAGTTGGTCGAGCACCCGCTTTTCGGTTTGGCTCAGGCCAAGATCTCAGGGTCGTGAGATTGAGCCCTGCGTTGGGCTCCGAGCTCAGCGTGGAGTCTGCTTGAGATTCTCTCTCTCCTCCCTCTGGCCCTCCCTGCCCACCCAGTGCTCTCTCTCTCTCTCTAAAATAAATAAAATCTTTAAAAATAGTAATAAATAAATAAAAATAAGTGCTTACTATTTATTTATAATAATATTTTTTATTATATCATGTTAGTTACCATACAGTACAGTGCTTACTATTTAATAGTCTTCAAAATTAACTATTCGCCTTTGTTTCCTCAGCACCTACCACGATATCCAATCACATAAAATTGTATAAGAGGATTTCCTATTTGAAAGTCCCTTAGGCAAAAACATCTCCAATTGGTAATTGTAGAAGTTTTAACATTTGAGGAATGGCAGGTGGCAAGGGCTGGACCGTGCCAGCCACCCTGTCTGCGTGGCTCTCTCAGCATCCACACCCTCAGCGAACAGGGAAGAGTGAAAGACGCGTCACAGGAAGCTTCCTAAGCTTTGGGAGCTGGAGAGCTTTGACGATGAGATTGCAGGCACTTTGCCACACGGACATCTCCCTTCTCTGATCCCCATGACTTTCTGTTGAGCAAGAGCGTGTTTTTCTAAACAAAGCTATTTTAAAAATACAGACGTAAAAGCACAAACTGATTTGTAACAACCCTAGATATTTTAAATGTCTCAAAACCAGTTGACATTAGTATATTGGGACCCATGGTCCATCTGGAACTGACCTCCCTATTTCCTGAGCAGACAGCACACCTCACACACACAAACCCATATCACACGTACACACCACTCATACCACATACACACACACACACACACACACCATATCACTCATACCACACACACACCACACACACACACCATTCTCACACCACACACACACATACCACATTCACACCCACACCACACTCACACCACACATACACCATACCATACACAACCACACTCACCATACTCACACCACATACACACACACACACACAGCACTTTCATACCACAAGGAAGAGTATGAAAGTGAAACTGTTTAGACATTTTTACCAAAACCCCTTCTTTATTAAAAACTTCTGGAATCTATTTCGTTCCCTTAGTGCATTTTCTAGATCTCTGGATTGGTTACAAAGACTTTTACTTACTCCTTTTTTTTTTAATAATAATTTTTTATTATGTTAGTCACCATACAGTACTCCTAAAAGTAGGCCACATTGTAAAAGTTCCAGAACATTTCTCAAAGCTGTTCTTTTCTAGTCTTAGCCTTTTTCTCATCCCTGAACTACTCAATGTCCTAAGCCTGCAAAACAGGACCCAGGTCATGTACCAGCAAGTCTGCTATTTGGGTTTAGTTCTCTCTCCGGCAGGCTGCGGGCGAATTTCCCAGGACCCGGCCTCTCCCGGGGTGGGTGCTCTGGTGCAAACAGGGCAGGCACGAAGTGTGAGTGGGTGGGTGTCCAGTCACCCTCACCTCGGAGCTGGCAGGAGCTGGGATCTTCCTCGTAGTTCCCGGGTCTCTGGAGCTGGGCACGTAGGCACCTCCCCCTGCAGGGGCGCCAGGAGCAGAAGGGTCGCCGAAGCATTCCCGGCTTTCTTGTCGGTTCCCATTTCCCCCCTTCCTGGCCTTGGCCAAACCTGACAACAGAAGGTCTCCCTAGGCTTAGGCTTCTGCTTGCGAGCTTTTTTACTGTCTGCACGCTCCCCTGTGGCTCCTCCGGTGCCATTCGGGAAGTCTCCTTCCAGCTTCCCACGGGAACACGAAGCGGCTCTCCGCACCGGCCGCAAATCAGCATCCTCAGACGAGCTCAGGGGTGGGTGTGCTCCCCCAGCGACTTGCAGCTCCTGCTTCCACTGGACCCCCCTCCACTCCGTGCTAGGTGGGCTTCCTCTGGAGTAGAGCCTCAGGCTGGTGGGAGCAAACGAGGTAGACACCTGCCCCGCTTGCTCCGACCTCCAGCAGGCTCACCTGGCACCCCAGGGGAGGTCGCTGCTCTGTCTCAGCCCAGGCTTTCCTCAAGGGAGCCCAGGCAAATTAATTGGCAGTCATGTGATTTAATACAATCAGGTGATATGATCCAAGTCTGTGGGGGAGACACAGACGTGCGGTGCCCCAAGCCTCCCATGCACATCGGTGGGCTGTGTGTGCACACAGCCCCCCAGGGAGAAACAAGCGCAAAATCCTCTCCTTTTGAACCTTTCTTTGATTCCACCAGGTTCCTCCTTTTATTGGTGGTCTTACAGGACTCCCCCCTGGGGGCCCCTTCAGGCTCATTGAGTTGGTTTCTTCCCTCACCACGTCGTTAGAATCTGTGAGTTTGCACGATCCTTTCTAAGGCCGGGTCAAATAACGTAACCTACAGAACTTACGTTCAAGTAAAATCAACAGTATATCAAATGTTGATGAGTGCTATGTTCTGTCTCAAGTGATAACCTATCCTGCAGGTGGCTGGAAATATGAAATTGAAATTTGATGTATTAGGATCATTTTGAAGATTTGAGAGTATCGGTAGAGAGGTTAATGGCTGAAGCTCTCGAGGAATGGGTTTGCTCTTTGAAGAAGAGCGGCGTACCCGTCTTTCCTCTGCAAAGAAGTAAGAGGACTTGTACCTCTTATTATGGACAGACCGAGGTGCTTCAACCCCTGCTGGTCTCGGGGAGGGGACTTAAGAAGATCGAAAGAGCAGTTTCTTCCAGGTGTGTGATTCTCAAGCCAGGGTATCTGATGTGGGATATGGTCGCGGTCCCAGCGTACGGAGGATGCATTTCTCTGGACGGTTGGGAGTAGGTCCGGGTGAAGAATCATACTTTCACACTGAACCAAGAATATGCATCTTCAAAATATTTCTAAATTACCACCTCTATTTTGGACTATGACCTCAAGACCCATCAGAGCACGCGCACCCTTTCCCCGGTTGTGTGGGAGCCCCTCTTGGCAGGAGCTTGCGAGTGTTAATTTGAGGGATGGCAAGAAACTCACGCACAGTCAAAACTCAATAAGGAATGTGTGTGAAGTGGAAAACGTTTTTAAAGAAGGCTTGTTACATAAAATGTTCTTTGCTGCTCTTTTGTTCTTATAATATATTTAATAAGCTTTCCCTGTTCTAAGAAACAGGTTAATGTTCCTATATTATTTTGTTTACATACCATGTAAATGGAAATGGTCCCAGGAGGATTGGCATTAATTATTATCGAACGATCTTTCCCTTCATTATCAAAATGTAAGCAATTAAATCACCACTTCCCACATGTGACAGATATATTAAAAGATATTTAACTCTTGCAGACTTCTAGCTGGAGATAATAATTTTTATAAATGTGTCTTGATTTGGGAAAATATTATTTATGCCTTATTTTGCAGAAGATGACTTACATACAGAACACACTCTTCAAAGTAACCTAACTTAGGCTGCATAGCCCCATTGTATAAATAGGCAGACCATATTTGGCTCAAATATGGAGGTTCAGATGTTTTATTATTCCAAACTAAAATGGTATGAATTTAAAGAGAGACCACCCTTCCCTCTGTCCCAGGGCTATGAGGTGATGGGCAAGCTACTTAATCTCCCCCGTACCTGTTGGCTCTGCAGGGAAAAAAGGTCTCTTCCATGCCTAAGGCTCTGTTCTCACCAGAGCAGATGGCAAGCGTGCGACTTGCCTCATGAGAGCGAGGGAACCCATGGTGCTACCAGGTTAGGCTGCTGGAGGGACGCAGCCACAGCCTTGGGACACCACCCCATTCTCCTCACAGTCCTCAGGTATCCACCATCAACTCTCACTCCTCAACTCAGATGTTGGAGAGTGACACCCTTGCTTAAAAAACGTCGAATCTGAGCAGGAAGACGTACTTGACTGTAAGGAGGGACCCCAGATGAAATCAGAGGCTGTGGCCCGTGTGTCACAATGATGCACAACAGCTGTTTTGAATAACAGACTCCTAAATTAAGATTATTCAAACAAGATGACTCTTAGAAATACTAACGCAAGTAAAACGAAGCAGGGTTTCTGCCTTCTCAGGTAAAACCGTACGCCGAGCAAAATTGACGTCATTCTCCCTTAGCACACAGAATAAGACTTTAGTGAAGACTATTTATTGGCCTTTTTTTTCCCCTTCAGTTTTGGTTTAATTTCCAAGAATCATTATCCAGCCTTCTACCCTCATGTAGAACTTTGCCTAATCATTCAAGACAAAGACTCACCTCTTCTTAGAAGGTAATTAGACCATCTCCTGAAGCGGCATTGAATTGCCTTTACGGACAAGAAGTTACTCAGTATCTAACCTCAGACCTTTCTTGCTTCAGCCCGTATGTCTTACGGCAACTTTTTATGTCAAGTTCTTGAAGACTCCCAGATGTAAAGACATCAGCATGCTGGGTGCCCCCGAGTCCGCTGTGTGTTATATGATGGGACCCTATTTGTATGCCGCTCAGAGTCCACTGGGGGCCTCAGAGGAGAGACACCTCACAACCCAGTCTCCAGGGTCTCTCCTCAGTGGGAACTCTGGGGGGTTTCCGTCTTATTTCCCATTAGTTCCAGGGTGTTCATGAATATTATCAGGGGCTTCAAGAACACTCATCTCTAAAGAGTTAAGGAATCCATTTTTCTTTTCTTTTTTTTTCTTTATACTTTTTATTTAAATTTCAGTTAGTTAACATACAGTGTAGTATTAGTTTAGGAGTAGAACTTAGTGATTCCTCACTTCCATACAATACCCAGTGCTCATCACAGCAGGTGCCCTCCTTCATCCCCATCAGGCATTTACCCCATCCCCCTACCCGCCTCCCCTCCAGTAGCCCTCAGTTCCTTCTCTATAGTTAAGAGTCTGTTTCTTGGTTTGCCTCTCTCTTTTCCCCCCATGTTCATTTGTTTTGTTTCTTAAATTCTACATATGAGTGAAATCATATGGTATTTGTCTTTCTCTGACAATTTATTTCACTTAGCATAATACTCTCTAGCTCTATCCATGTTGTTGCAAATGGAAACATTTCATTTTTTATGGCTGAGTAGTATTCTATTATGTATTATATACATACACATATATCCCACCTCTTCCTTATCCACTCCTCAGTTGATGGACACTTGGGCTGTTTCCATAATTTGGCTATTGTAGATAATGCTGCTATGAACATTGAGGCGCGTGTATTCCGTCCAGTCAGTATTTTTGCATCCTTTGGATAAATACCAAGTAGTGCAATTGCTGAGTTGTAGTGTAGTTCTATTTTTAACATTTTAAGGAACCTCCATACTGTATTCCAGAGTGACCCAGGAATCCACCTTTCTTAAACAGAATAGAGGAATGATAGTTCTTGGAGGGGACAAGAGGCCCCATTCCATTCCCACAGCTGTGCGCTCATGACAGCCCCAGAAAACTCTGTTTCTTTACACACCAGGACAACATACATGTACCTCCCGCTAGTAAGTCTGCTAGTGTTTATGAATAAGTAAAAAGGAGAAACCAGAAAATACCAATTAGAATAAAATCCCATCTTAAAATTAAACACTTTGCTGGATAAAGTCATAAATGAAAACTCTTGATGCTAAGGATTACTTTAATACTTAATATGTATTTTATGCATATGTCTGTGTAAATTCTTCCATTCCACAAATGTGTGTTAAGCCATTACTATGTGCAAAGTACTTGGAGGGATAAAAAGATTTCAAAAACACTGTCTCCAATTAGGAGAATTTATTCAAGTTAATTCTAAATCTTTGGGGACTAAATAAGAGAACAGAAATGTTAAAAAGCAGTATTATGTTAAAGGGGCAGTAATGCGTGGGGCCTTCCTGGCACCTGAGCTTACCTGGGGAAACGGCTTTCTGTAAAGCACCTTCCAATCTCACACAAGGGCTCTAAAGCCAGTTGGTTCAGTGGATGCAACAGTTGGAAAAGAGAATCTGGCTCCCTGGAGGCCAAGCTCATAAAAAAGATTGGGAGCTTGGTCTGCTGGGACTGTCAGAGTATAAATGCAAGGTTAAACTCACATCACAGGAATAACAGGGAGTTTCAGGAAAGGTGACACAGTACCCTCTAAAGTCTGTGTCATCTGAGTTTCCCCAAAGCAGATTTTAAAAGGTGCCCCAACCCCACTCCTTCAGGCAGACAGAGGTCACAGAACTGGCCCCCAGATGGCATCTTGCTGTGAATTAAAAGATACCTCTTCCCCATATGGGCTCAGGCTCCTTCAGGTTACAGGGTCCAGGGAGACCAATGCCCTCTGTTTCCAAGCTCATCTGGCCCAAACCTTTGTGCAGTACACAAATTGTACCACCGTATATGAAGTCCCTGGCTCCAAACTTGTGCTTGGTGCTTAATAAATGTTTATGAATGAATGAATGAATGTTGAATAATGTGACATTACATCAGAGCCTGCCTCCCGCCCCTGCCAAGTGGCAATTATCACAACATTTATGTTTTGTTTAAGGATGTTAGAGAATTTCTAATGGTTAACAGCAGATTAAGAAGAAAGGATGAACAGGACAGGGCTTAAAAAACGGAGAGAGGTGACCGGGACAGGGAGAAGAATGTGGCAGTAGGAATGATAACTTACTAGTTGTAATAGTTGAGCTTGTCTGTAGTTAAGAGAATCTGTGCCCATTGTTCTAGCCTACATACTTTGCATAGTGAGTTAGATGCCATCATCTGAACCAAGTACAGTACTATAAGCAACTGAAACACATTGAACAAGTCTGTCTGTGTGTGTGTGTGTGTGTGTGTGTGTGTGTGTGTGTGTGTGTGTACGTATGTAGTGGTCTACTGGAGGTGGGGCCAGTAGGACCAGTTCACAAGAGCTAATTATGCATATTTCTTCCTAGCTCTCTGTTTAGTAACTTTCTAGCTTGAAATCGATCATGATGGCATCATTTACAACACTAAGTTCTTTCAAGAGAGTGGGGTGGAGGCTGGTTTACTAGCACCTGCTCTGCGTGTGTGCGATCACTGCATTATATTCGAGCAGGGGTCTTTAGAGATACACAATGCCAGGCAGTCCATAGAGACAACTTTGGATGACGGGCAACATAAACCTACCTTTCAGTTAACCTTCTGTATTTTATGTGTTAGGTTTTTGGGCTATCAGCATAATTAGATTTAAAAATTTGGTATGTGTATTAATAACATCATCTCGAATATCATACTGCTTGCCAAGAATGAATTTAAATAATTATTTTATTAATTTTATCTGTAGGCTATTCAATAGCAAAATAACACACAAAGAGTTTTCAGCATTTGCGATTATTTCCAGGTTAACGCAGAACCTTTCCTGGTACAGTTCATTAAATGTAAAAGTGTAATTAAATACAGCCATCTGAGATTCCAGATCTTTAGAGATAACAAGTCCAGGTAGGTGCCCTTGTCTCTGCCAATATTTTAGTACTTTGAGCATGGGAATCATGCCTCTCATGCCTCCTGATAGTCTAAGCTTTTCTTCTGTTTGTTTTCTGATCATTTCCCTCATCTGGTTTTATAATAAAGCATCTCTCAGATTCATTGTCTACTTGGGACAATATTACTGTAGTATTTTCACATCGTTCCCTTTCAAAAGCATCCATTCACGAAGAATTCTTTGTTTAATCTTTATTACGTCTCTGCTTAATCTTGGTGGGACGCATCCAGGTAATGTAAATTGCAGCGACTGTATGACAAAGTGTATACAGAGTTGTGAAGAATGAGAACAATTAGTAAGGTTCGTGGGGCTAGAATTCATTTACGAAGTCTTTGAGGAATGCAGTTTTCCTATTTATTTTACCTCATGGTGCCATCCCCGAGTTTATTGTCTACTTAGGACTATTCGTTCCAAGGCCTCGTTGTCAAGCAGGAACCCTCTCATGGAGACACCAGCACACGATACCTCACCAATTCTCTTTATAAAGACAGTGTTTGCTGCGGTTTACATTACACGAGATTCACGTTGCATTTACAAAAGCAACAAAGTACAACAGTGTCCCACACTATCTGAAATAGATACAGAATACTTCGGAAGATCAGCCTTGAAAGGAAGCTTTCGAATATCTCAGAAGTCCAATTCACTTACCAACCTCCAACATAAAATTGGAGACGTATTCTAGCAGAAAAAAAAGAAAAAAAAAATAGGCCTAAGCCAAACTAAATTGAAGATGAAATTCAATAATAATAATGACCTCACCGACACCAGCAGCAACAGGGAGTCGTTGTTCACATTTGTACAGTGATTCACATTTCACCCAGGCATGGTTGAAGCAATACATGGTAATAACAACAAAATAGTAATAATATCAACTAAATAAAGTTAAAATTGTATCAGATACTTGGGCAGACACTTCCTGTTCTACCAGAGCCACTCAAAATGATTACAGTTGACTTTTTTTGTGTGACTCCATTTGTCACATATTATAGAGAAAGACATTCAGTTGCGCCATTTTCCAATTGTTCAACAATCTCAAGTTTTTGTTCCCTTTGCACCTGACATTCAATGAGCAGACCACACAGAGCACTGTCAGGGGGAAGTTCCAACCAGCGGTGTTCGTCATCACTGAAGCATGATACCTTACGTTTTTATTTACATATAATCTGCAAACATTTTAGTCCACTACTACCCACTGTCCAAGAGGGGGTAAGAAATGTACCTGTCCTTAATGAACTACATTAGCATATTGTGAAAACAAGTTTTTTTACCATTGAGTATGACCTTAGATTTTTCTGTCCACTTTCAAAGTTAAAAGTCAAGTTGTCAAATTTGTATTCGTCTTCTAATGCTGCTGTAATAAACTGTTGCAAACCTGGTGACTTAGAACAACACAAATTTATTATTCTATAGTCCTAGAGGTCCGAAGGCTGACACCAGTCTCCGTGGGCTAAAATCAAGGTATCAGCAGGGCTGCATTCCTATCTGGAGGCTCGAGGGGAAGATCCGTTTCCTTGCCTCTTCCAGCTTTTAGAGTTACCCACGATCCCTGGGTCATGGCCACTCCCTCCCTGCTCCAAAGGAGCAATGCTGCCTCTCCCTGATCTTTCTTCCACACTCACAAGTCCCTCCCCCCACAGGCAGGGAAGGTTTTCTGATCTTAAGGATTTGATAATTACAGTAAATCCACCCAGATAATCCAGAATATTCCCCATCACAGTCCCCCCATCACATAACCCTAATCACATCAGCAGCATCCCTTGCCATGGAAGGTAAAATAGTCTCAGGTTCTGGGTATTAGGGCACAGATAACTTTTGAGGGGCTGATAGTCTGCCTCCCATAAT